>NW_009953077.1:4032393-4063922 GCF_000747805.2 Chaetura pelagica | reverse complement strand
GGCTCCTCTCTTCCTTTGTCCTTGCCCCTTTGCTGGTGGGCAAGGGCTCTGCTTGTTCATCAGGGGCTAATTGTGGTGATGTGAGCTCTAATGAGACGGGGGAGGGAAATGACAGGATGAAAGGAAATGGCCTCAAGTTGTGCTGGGGAGGTTTAGATTGGATATTAGAAGAAAAATTTTCACTGAAAGGGTTGTCAAACACTGGAACAGGCTCCTCAGGGAGGTGGTTGAGTCACCATCCCTGGAGGTGTTTAAAAGACATGTAGATGTGGTGCTGAGCAACGTGGTTTAGCAGTGGACTCGCTAGAGTTAGATTAATGGTTAGACTTGATCTTGAAGATCTTTTCCAACCAGAATGACTCTGTGGTTCAGTGAAGTGGTAGAGCAGCAGGCAGGTTCAGTCTCTGTGACCCCAAATGCTTGGCTATGCTGAAGTCCATGTACACAGAACTGCCCTGAAGTCGAAGGGCTCGAAAGCAGGAGGGGAGCAGGGAGTTGGCAGCCCTGAGGTGCCCATCTCCTCAGGCCCTGACTCATCCCAGGAGAGGGGGCTTTGGTGGTGGGTGAGGTTTAGGCAGCACCAGGCTTGGTGGCAGAAGAGAGGTGCCAAGTCATGCAGGAGATGGTGCCTGGCTGGGGGAGCGTTTTGTGCCGGGTGGGATGTGTGAAGTGGTGGTGCCGGGTTCCTGGGGGTGGATCCAGCAGTGCTGCCAAACGGGGGGTGCTGGATCATGGGGCTCCCCGGGCCCATCCATTGGGTCAGAGACCTCTGTCTGGGTGGGAAGTGAGGTGGGTGCTTTCTGCAGCTCTTCAGAGCCAAACCATGAGGATTCCTCCTCTTGGATTTAATAATAGCCATGTTGCCACTCCCATGCCCAAATCCTGTTTTCTCACACACTGATGTCCCCTGGGTACCTGTGTTTTGTTGCCAGTAGCTGCTTCTGGTAAGCATGCAATGCTTGCTGCAGACACAGACATTTCTAAACACTTGCTTGAGAGAGGGTTCTGCCTTCTAGCCCCTTTTCCTGGTGGAAAGAGAGTTGGGCCACTTGATAGCCCCGGGTGCTGCTTTTGTACCCCCGTAACAAGGTACTGGTCCCTGCAATGATCAGTATAAGGTTTCAGACCGTAACAGAGGGCCCTGAGGTGGAAATTAAGGCTCCTGCAAGGAAGTTCCATGGGTCACACTCCTGTTTCACTTCTAAATTGATTTGATAAACGTTTATTTTATTGTACTCTGAATAGTAGCAGTTAGAACATAACAAATACACCAATTGCTCAGTTTCTGGTTGGTCTGGACATGTCTTTTCTGTCTTGCTCCCAGAGCTTTCCCACAGTGGTACCTACCCCAAGCCTCTCTTACAGATACCCCAGTTAAAATGTGTGTGTGCATAGAGTTTCTGCTCAGTGTCTCCTGGCTATCTCTTAGTCCCTGGGCCAGCTTCTATCATCTCTAGGTTTCTGTGCCCTCTAAAATGGGACTGACTGCTGAGCATTTTTAAACATTAAATAGAAAATAATTTGGACCTGGCATGAAAAAAAAGATGTGGTTGTATATATATTTTTTTTAATTTGTTCTGTCTTTAATATGCAATCAACTTTATGACTTGTAAGTAGGTCGCTGGGGGAGCTGGGGGATGAAAGCAGTTGTCCAAGATTGCTGTCTGCAGGTTGTGTTGGCAGGCTGTGTGATGGGCTGGCTGGGGGAGCGATGGTGGTTCCTGCCTCCTTGAAGTGTGACTTGCATTTCCCAGCAGCATCACTTGTGTTGCTATTCTAGTGTCACACAGAAAGGTGTCTGAAGCAGTCTGGTGGTGTTAATAAGGGTTAATGAGAGGCGGCTTGGAAGTTTTTCTCTTTTTGGGTGGTAGGAACTGGTTGGAAAGGACCTTCAGAGGTTACCTCATCCAGCCTCCACTCAAATCATAAAATCATTTAGGTTGGAAAAGACTGTTAAGATCACTGAGTCCAACTGTTAAAAGCAGAGATCAGGTGAGGGGGCTCTGGGCTCTATCCAGCTGCATCTCAGAAGCTCCCAAGGATGGACCTGCCAGTCCCACATGCTCCACTGTCCCCACAGGGCAATGCACCCATCCAGTCTGGTCCCTCAGGTGCTGCAGGGTAGCTGCTGCTACTGAGGTGGTTTGTGGCTTTGCATTTCCTGCTTGCATTTCCTTATGAGTATGTTTTCAGGTAAACAGTTGATGTTTCTACTTTGTGCTGCAGTAGATCTAGGTTTGTAACTTCTCTGTCTGGGTTCAAGGCTTTCTAGTAGGTTTGAATAATCAAAAATAACACATTATGAAAAAACAAACCCAAGAAAACCAAAATTGTGCTTTCCTTGGTATTTTCTTTCCTGCACAGTCTGTGGGACTGCCAGAAACCACAGGTGTGGGGAGATGGGAACTCGGTACCTGTCTGGCATCACACAGCCACGTGTGTTGATTTCTGAAACCCTTTTGAGAGCCTGGTGTTTATATAAGCTTGGTGTGTCTTTTGCATTTTACTTTTTCTAAATATAAATATTGTAAGATAACTTTTTATATGTATATTTTATTTTTATATATGTAAATATTTTACAGCCTTACTGCATGAGCTTCAGTCCATCACACTCCATTCTGCCACTTACAGGTAGGAAGTGTAGATTTTTCAGAGGAAGGGTTGACTGTACCCCTTAGCAAAACACCCTCACTCAATAATTAGGTGATACCTTCTGCTCAGAAGCATATGCATTCCTTTGAAAAATCATTTGTCTTTGTCTTTTCTTCTTTTTCATGGTGCTTGATGGTCATTTTATCTTAAAGGCAGGGAACAACTTTCCCTCCTGACGAAGCAGTTGGCCTCTCTGGCAGCTGGAGCTGATCACTTGCAGAGGGAAAAAAAAAAATAAAATAATGAATCTTCTTTGGTTCTTTGCTGTCTTTTTATTCCTTTGAGCACCAGCTCGTTCTTGTTTCACAAGACTGGGCAAACAGAAGTTCCTGTCTGCTGTCGGTGTCGCTCAATATTTTACATGCAGATAATCATATTCTTCCCTCTGTTCATCTCCACGCTCTGAAATAGCTGCTGTCATCATTTTCAGTTGGGTCGGGTGCTGGCGTGCCAGTTTTCCCATTCATTCCCTTATTCCTGAAGGTCAGTGCTCTTGCCATAGGCAGTTATTTTAAGCAAGGAGAGATGTGAATCAGGGAGCTATGATGGCACCATTGAAGAGAAGAAGTTATGAAATGGCATGGGAAAATCAAACAGTTTGCTTACATGCCTGGGCAGGAGACAGGCTTTTCAATGGATGTGTGTTGTTCTAAATGCAGTGTTGCAGCCCTGACCTTCTAGTAGGATTTTTAATTTCTTATTAAAACTTTTTCTGGTTTTCCTTTGTGTTGTCTTTGAGTTTTTTTTGGACAGCTTGTTCTGCAGGACCATGCCAGCAAGGCTGTCATCTCCTCCAGAGGGGAATAGCTCGATTTCAAGCCAGTACAATAGGTTTTGAAAATCCTCTTTTTATACATCTCTCACTTTGTAATGCTGCTCCTGTGGCTTTCGCCTGACTGATCCTGCAGCATGTTCATCTGATTGGATTTGCTCTGTTTGCTACCATACGGAGTAACCTGCAGGCATCCTTTCTGTGCCTCTGGGGTTTGAAGTGCCACTACACATTGCTAATTTGAGAAATTAATTCCTTCTTCAGTCGTCTCTTAAATATTTTTTTGTTTCTTTTCATTCATTTGCTCCCCATCCTCAGTGCTAAATCAAAAACATGTAGGACTTGGTGTTGATTTTCATCAAGAGCAGTGGCACAGCATTAAAAGATGTGCTGTGGTGCTGAAAGGAAACTCAAAATGCCTGGCTGCCTAATAGGTTTGCTCAGAACCACTTTGGGAGTATAAAAGCCCTTTGCTTTCTTCCTTACATTTCTATTGTGCTTTTTTTTTTTTCCCCTTTGAAATTGTGTTCATCAGATGCAGTTTCTGATGCACACAAATAGATTTCTTTTCCCAGAATGAAAAAAAAAGTGCATGTTTATACGTGTGTGGTCTTTGCAAAATTCCTTTCATTTGTTGTTTTGGGTTTTTTTAAAGTCCCTGCTTTTGTCCCCAGGCTGTTGTGAATACATGTAATTGTGACTGTCTGAAGTGGTGAGACTTGTTAAACATTAGTTCTGGCCCATGTTTTGAGCTCTACTTGGGGAGATTGAAGAGGTTCTTTTTTTCTTTTTTCACTATGAATATAATGTAATGTGAAAATATAAAATATTTAAAATATTTGAGAATAGATTTGTTCCCTGTGTGCTCTGTGCCATGTAAGATCATCACCAACCTTTGATCAAGGACCTTCAGCAAGTGAAACATAAGAAGTCTTAAGCAGGATTAAAAACTTGCTGGTTGGTTTCCCAGCAGTGGCCAGGGTTGTTTGTCAGGAAAGGAAAACCTTTCAGCAGCTCTTGAGTTATTTGTAGTAGAGTATTTAAATTCTATTTTTATTATTTTTAACAGCTTAATATTAAAGTTTTTTTGGTAAATGGTTAAATTTTATTAACAAGAAATAGACCATCAGCTGAGGAGGTGAGAAGGAAGTAGGCTAAGTAGGAGTGCATGGATATGGCCATATTTATCCTACCATAATGTCACAGTAGATGGTTTTCTGCTCAATACTGTAAGAAAATTCAGGTACAGTGGAGCAAAGGAGGAGTTAAGGGAAGCAGAGGGATGACACAGTGCTCAACAGAGCATCTCTGCTGGCAGCAGCAGTGCTTGTTGGCACAGGAGGGGTGGCCATGGTCTGAAGCCTTCTCCAACCCCACTGCCAGCAGCATCACCTCAGTCATTTACCAAATGACAAAAAAAACCAAACAAACTGAATGCCACAGGAATTGTGACAATGTTCATGTGCTGCTCTTCCTAAGAACCCATTTCTCAGTTGGTTCATTGTCTCAGTTTTATACCTTGTAGCATATTAGTGTCTGATTTTCAGTAAAACCTGTTGTTCTTGTGAATTAAGGGCCCAATGTGAAGTATTTATGCTGTGGCTTGACTAGTGACCACTGCTTCAGTGGCCTGATGAGCCAAGGGCTGTGCTTCAGGGTGCTGGGGGGTCATTAGGGCTACATTCAAGCCATGGCCATAAATCCCCAATCTCTTCCATTCACCCTCTCCTGCTTGTCACTCCCTGAACACCTGAACATTTCCAGGTCTCTGGTGCTCTCTGCGGGAGTGTGGGCAAAAACTCCCCTTGCCATCGGTGGTTTTACCCAGGGTCTAAGAGATGCTGAAGTGATGTTGTGGGCATTGCCTGTGCACAGGTCCCTTGGGCTCTGGGCAGCCCTGGAGTCATTGGTGCATGACTGTCATTTGTTTCTGTGATTTGTGTTGTGAAGCCACATTTTACAGTATGTAAAGTTTGATTCAGCTCTTTGCAAGGGGCCTGATGGCTGAGGAGGAGCTGTACATGGTCTCCTCTCTTGCTGAATGCCAAAGTCAACAAGGTTTTCTCCTGCCCTTGGGACCTCACTGGCTATTAATTTTCCTGGCTGGGAGGCAGCCTCCAGCCTCAGCTCTTGGCATATTTGCAGCACTGTGTCCCAAAGTTGTGTCACTGTGCTGTGCAGAAATGTGAGGCTGTATTTAGAGATTAGAATTCCCCTCCCCTTAAAGAATGAGAGCTAAGTCTGAGGAATGCTGAAGCTCAAAAAGCAGATCCTGTAGTGGGATAACATTTAAAAAATGAGTGTTTCTTCAGTCTGACATCCCTTGGGGATGTGCTCATGGTGGAGGAGTGGGTAGCTGGGGAGGTAAAGCTGTGGGGCTGTCTGGGTAAGCACAAGTCCTGCCTTCTGTGCCCCTTCCAGCAAGTTCAGAGTGTGTGTTTTTTCCTCCTGTGATCAGATCAAAACCCAGGATGCCTCTGGGCAGGCAGGATTTGTGTGCTGCTGTGGTGTCAGACAGCTCTTCACGTGATAAGGTTGCACCCTATATCCAGCCAGGCCCCTGTGCTGCTGAGTCAAGTTGCCCATTTCTGATTCCTCTTTTGAGATCATCCTTCTTCACAATAGAGCTGTAAAAATAAATCTGTCGTTAGCATCAAGTTGCAGATACGGGAGAAATTTTCCATTGGACCAGGCTGCACAATAGGAGAGAAATTCCAGTTTTATTCCAATTTACTGTTTGTTTTTAGTAGAGCTTCACCCAGCAGTGACCTGTATGTGCAGCATATGCTACTCTGTGCCTTCTCATAAGGATGTAGCCATTAGGGGAGGAGGAGCTCCCAGTGTCCAGAGGAGTTCCTGCCTGGGCAGGGATGCTCAGGCAGGGGTGTTGGCTCTCTCTGCCAGCAGGCAGCTTCTCCCCCTCTGTTTGGGATCCACCTCTGTGGTAGGGGCTGGCTGGGACTTGCTGAGGATGTGCCCAGCTGAAGAAGCCCTGCAGCTCTCTTCCAGAGCACCTCATGCTGTGAGCATGATAGAAAAGCTCACTACTGAAGAATATGCTCTTTGTGATTGCAGTGAATATTCTGCATGTTGTGTGTTTTGGGTTTTTTTATGGTGAGAAAATATTGACAGGAGCCCTGAATTTCTCTCCCGGGACCAACAGGTTGCGTGTCTGAGTGTGTGTTTCCTGCATTTTAGTGCTTCCTCACCATTGCCCTTCACCTCTTAATCTGCTTATCCCTACACTGAGTATCCCAGCCCTCATTTCATCCTGTATCTGCAGTGTTGCAGGGAAGGATGATTCTGCTCTCTCTTGCGTAGACTTATTTTTTGTTTATTTTTGCTCTCTCTTTTTTAAGTTGAGTGCTTAGCACTGAGTGAAGCAACAAATACAAAGCTGGACAGTAGCACGCTCGTATTGCTGAGCTTTTCTATGTGTAAATGACTTGTTATTCATTTCAACTCCTACTGCAACCCAAGCAGGGGCTTCTTCCAGCCTCCTGCAGCGATGTGTGACTTCTCTGCTTGACAGATCACAATTTGCAGTTACAGCCAACAAAAAAAAAGAGCTCATGAATAATCCTGGCCGTTCCTCCCCGTGTGTCGCCTTTTGCTGCACTCAGTGAGGATGATTCAAATAATGCAAAATTCACTTGCAGAAAATGTCAGAAGATATCTTGGCTAAACTGTTCCTGGTGACTAAGAGGGGCTGGTGTTGCTGATGGTGGCTCTGGTGAGCCACAGCAGCAGGGACCTGGCTGCGGGGATGCATAATGGTCCACGGTGACTTGTTAAATTGTTTGGAGGAGACAGGAGAGCGTGGCTTCCTGCATGCTGGGGTGATGCTGTGGTGGAGAGGGGCAAGAAAAACAGCTGTGAGGGAAGATGAATGCTCTGGAGAGATGGGAAGTGGCCGGGTTTCTTCTTGGCATCTCCTGGCACTGAGCCACCGCCCCCCGCCTCGTCCTTCCCTTGGTACATGAAGTTACAGCAAAGCTGTTTGCTTGGACCAGACGTGGGTTTTCTCCAGCTCTCAGCTCACTTAGCACTTCATCTTTTCACAGAAAAGCAAGCTGAGGATGGGGAATGGCTGTCAGGTTCTCCAAAGCAGAGTGGGATACTGAGTCAGAGGCTCCCTGTGTTTTTGAAAGCTTTGCTGTGTTGGCCACTTGCTTCAGACAAGCTGGGGAGCCACTTTTTTTACAAGGGCATGGGACATGGGGGAACCATTTCAAACTGAAAAAGGGGAGATTTAGATGAAATATTATTAAGAAATCCTTTCCTGTGAGGGTGGTAAGACACTGGCCCAGGTTGCCCATCAGCAGAAACCCAAACCCCGTCTCTCAGCCGTAGTCACATTTAGGTGCTGAGAGGGGATTTACATAATGTGGAGGACTGAAAAGTCCCTGCTGCTGAATTGTAGCTCAGGGAAATCCCCCAAGTTGGAAAGAAGACTTAACATTGACTTCTTGCTCCCTACCTGCTCTGTCACCCCTTGCTGTGTCCAAGCCATGGGGTTAGACTGGTAGACCCTTGGATGGAGACCTCCCTGGAAGAGACTGGAGTGATGGGTAAGACAGAGGAAGTTTTGGTGCCCACTTACCTACAGCTGCCCTCTCCTCCTTCTAATGAGCACAACACAGTATCCCCTAAGATGGAACCAAAAGCACAAATGCTTGGGCTCATCTCTTCAGCAAAACCTAAATTATTCTGAATCATCCAATGTCCTTATCAGAGCACTACAGATACTGCTGTGTCAGTCACAGCTCAGGCCAGCAGAGCCTGTGGCAGTGCTCTGCCTGTTTAATTGCCACCAGCCAGCAGCTATTTGAAGCCCTGTCCCCAAAGAGCAAATGAGCTTGTCACTGCCTGTAACTTGGCTGTGCAGGGCTCAGCAAGTGTTCCCTGTTAAAAACCTGCTCAGGATACAAGTGTGCAGAGGTGTGTGTTTAGTGAGGCAGCCAGCTGGGTCTATTGGAGTGGGGACGTGTCTGGGCTGGACTCTAGGAATGAGAACTCCCCTTGTGATTTTAGGTTTTGGGGTTTTTTGCCTCTTTCTGAATTGTGGAGTATCCCAACACCTGAAGATTTAGGTGAGGGGAAGCTGCTGCAAGGGAAACTTAGAAGGTCCATATCCCTCCAACTCCTTGGTTGAGTCTTTCCTCCAATACCAGCTTCATCGTGGCTCTGAGCCCCATGTTGGATCTGCTCAGCCCCTTCTGTGATCTCAGATGTACTGGGTCTTCTTTCTTCTCTGGGAGACATTCCTTGTTTCTTCTGATCTGAAAGACCTTGCTGTTCCTTGCCCCCTGTAAGTAGAGTATGATGCCCAGTGGATAAAATACCAGGTCTAGTGGAAAGGTCTAGCTAAAAACTAGTGGTAGGTGATAAAATCACTCTGGGGACCCGAGGAAGAGTTGAATTACCTGAATTTCTGGATACCTCTGAAATAATGAGCATACTCTTCATAGGGAGAGCCTTGTCCTTGCTCATGCCTGCCTCTGTTTTCCTTATGATGGGCTGTGCACAATCTTCATATTGCAAAACCTTTTGAGAAAAGCAAATACTCTTGGTGCTGGATGAAGCAGAGCATGCAAGACCAACAGTGCTGGGGCAGAGGAGGGGTCCCTCCCAAAAGGTACAGTCCCATTAAACTGCACTGTTGTACTCAGATGCTGCTCTCATCCAGTCCTGAGGGACCTTTGCCAGACTGGAGTGTGAATCCTGATGTTTCCTCAGTCCCAGATCAGCACTGAGATGCTGGGCCAGGTCAGCTAATGCCCTGAAGTTTGTTTTTACAAACTTGTTCTGACCTGCTGTAATGAGATTGTGGCTTTCAAGTTGGAGAATGCTTGGAAAAATATCTCCCAACAGGCATGTTGCTGCTGCCATCTGTCTTTGAGCTGCTTCTGGGATCCCAGTACTTGCTCCCAGCAGATGATGGTTATTGCCTTATTGAATTAGGATGAAAAAAAAGTCCAGTGACCTCTGAAATACTTTTTTCTGTGACTAATTTCAGGTGTTAAATTCTCGATGAGACCCAAGGGATGTGTTAAAAAAACACTTTATGCAGATCCTGGGCTTAAAGATTTTACAGCCTTGCCCAGAAAAGTCCCCTGATCGGATTGTTTTGAAGGATGTTTTATTTGCAGGGCTCCAAACAGCTCCAGTGTCACTGCATTGAGTGATCTCAAGGCCATGCCACCCCAACCAAGAGCCAACACTGAATGCTTTGTCACTTTTTGTAAGAAGTGAAGCCTTCATTGCTCTTTCTGATGGTTTTGGCCAGCTCAAGCTGTTGCCTCTGGTTCCCTTCTTCAGCCAACCCCTTATCCTCTATCTTCCAGCTCCTGGCACTTGCTCCATGCAACCCAGCCTGCATCCCACTGAGAAGCAAAGATCTCAGTACAGCAACACCCTCTCCCTGGGCAAGTGGGCAGCCATGCACTGAGGAGCAGCATCCCCTGAGGTGGTGCTGGCCATGCACAGTGTGCTGGTTTGCATCCCGACACCTGGTACATGCCGTCATTCAGACCTTCTTCTTCTCCTTTCCTTTCTCCAGGGGCCAGCCCAGCCAGGCAGAGGGGTTAACACCAACAGACAAGGCTGTGGGCAGATAAAAGCTTGTGGGAAGGTGCTATTTATTTGGCTGTAAAATGTTTTCCTCCGCCCACTGTGCACATTCTGCTTCTTCCCGCTAGCCAGCCAATCCATCACTTATCTACCCAATTTAAGGCAGTTTGGGTCTGATTACTTGAGGTCGGCACAGCTCCTGGTGTTCAGCTGAGGCTTTGATGCATGACACTTGAAAATCAGGAGCGAGACCTCTCCAGCTGAACACCCAAGCATAGAGAGAGCAGTGATGGCTCCTGCTTTCCCGCCGGCGAGAGCTGCGCTGTAGCTCCGGGTCAGTCCTGTGCCTGGCAGGGACACCTGGGTCCCCTGGCTCTGCAGCTGGGCTGTGCTGACAAGATTTATTATTTCTTTCCAAAAGCAGTTTCTAATTGGTATGGGAGCAAATCAAAGGAGAGTGAAATCAGTCTGAGTTGTGCAGTTTGCTCCCCTGTAGTTTCCTTTCTGGATGGACACGGAGTGTTGCCATTCCTGGAGCACATCAGCTGGCATTGCCCATCACCCAGCCCAGTGTGCTCCTTGGCTGTGGCAGCTGCACCTGTGCAAGGCACCTGGTGGGGATGTGCTGGGCACATTCAACACCTGCATGCCATGGATTGAGCTGTAGGGCTTGACTAAGAAATGTTTTAACTGTGCAAAACTACCACCAATGTCCTGCCAGAAGCATAGGATGGCTGTCTGGAGATAGCTCTGTCACAGCTGGAGTGTTTTAATAAAAAATACACTATTTGCAAGTAAGAGAAGCTTTTTTTTTTTTTTCCTTTGCCTGACAAGTTAATTTGCGATTTCATTAACCACTGGCCTGTTCCTGCACACCGAGTTGATGGCTGTGATGGCATGGATAGATGCCCATGTTGAGGAGCTCTTAAATACTTTGTTCAGATGAACAACCTCATTTATTCCTCTGGCATTTACTGCATGCACCACTGTGTCCAATACATCTCCATCTCTCTTTCCATCTCCTCTTTGCAGCCTCTGGAGCTGGAAGTGTGGCTCATCATCAGGATCACAATCCAGGGGGATGTTCTCCATGCACCATGGAGGTGCAATAGCATTAAAGAGCTAAAGGCAACCTTAAAATAGCAGTTGACAGCTGCATGTTTGCAAAAAAAGGTTGTTTGTGAGAGAAATCTTGCATGCTGGCTTTGGGGTTTTTTATGTGTTGACCCAAAGCTGCTGATGTTGGGAGATCTTTAAAAAAACAACTAAGAAGCCTAAACAAGTGGAGAAGTGGAGGAAAGATTTGCTGTTGGGGTATTTTTTTTTTAAGCTGAGCAATTTCTATTTGAAAAAATGTCTTTTCTTTAACAGTTTCTACTTTTGTAATCAATCCCCTCATTTGAGCAGAATGAAACCAGTTTTCCTTGTAAGCTTGCCCAGGGTTTGGTGCTGGGCTGTGGGTCCTGGGCAGGTTGCTCTGTGGTTACCCTTTGTGCCCCCATCAGGAGGGCAGCAGAGACCTCCTCAAATTGGGTAATGTCATATTTTGGCTTGGGTGATTGGAGAGGAGGCAGCCTTTCAGACAGCAGGATTCTTACTGATTAAGAGTTTATTCACCTTCCTGGGGTGTATCAGTTTAGATCTCTATGGCAATCATTACTTTAGATCAGTGAGCAAAAAATCCTGATTTGAATGACCAATTTAAACCTTGCTTTGCAATTAGCAGTTCATTTGAAGACCTAGTGATTGCTGTAGCAGACTGGCTTGCAATTAATATCCTCTTCATAGAGGGTATATAATGACTATAAAACCCAATTAACAGTGATGAGGCTTTACAGGTACCTGTTCAAATTCTAATTGTTTGCACATTTTTCTGTTGGAATTGGTGTATTTTACTTAGCAGATGATGACTTAGGACCAGGGTGCAGATGTGTTTGGATGAGGAGTTCCAACACAGAAGACCTGATCTATTAAAATAGGTAGGTGGTGACTGGAGTAGCTGTCTCTGGTGTTTATGGACATACTTCTCAGCTTGTTTTTGGTGTCAGGGCCGTAAGGCCAAACACAAAGTGGAACTGTAGGTTGCTTTGATGGGGACTGTGCAAGGCTGAGCTCCTTTCATAGCACACAGTCCTCCAAAGCTGCCTGAAACTGGAAATGCAGAAAACCATTAACTGGATCTGAAGGCCATGGAAGGACCATGGAACCCCAGGGGAGATCAAAACCAAGAGTCCTGCAGCATGAAACCATCTAATGAAACTCCTGGAGAAACCAGTACAGCCAGCTCCTGAGGAGGGCTGTCCCAGCATAGCCCATGAAACAAAGGGGGGTTGTCCCCTCCTGTCTCCTCCTGCATGCACAGCTGAACTTTGTGCCTATTTAATTTGTTCAATATTTTGCATCCTCTGAGCAACACCCGAATGAAGGTACAGGCTGAGTGATTTCAAGCAAGATCAGACCTACCTTGAGCAGTTTATGCTGTTGCTCCTTTGGCCTAAATTTTGGTAGCAAGCTGGGTTGTCTGAGGATCGTGGCATCTGCTCACTTTTCCTTTGCTGCAGCCATAGATTTATGTTTCATAGATTGTGTGGCTAGCTGGATTATAAATTATTCATGGCAGGGAACTTATCGTGTTTATCTGGAATAATTGAGCAATTAAATCAGTTTAGGTATGTAAAAAGATTGTGCAATGGCTTGTCTATCTTCATGCCTTAAATTCTACAAGAACATTTATTACATATTTAATCCAGAATAATTTTTTTAAAAAGCAGGACAGAAATTACATCCTGCTTTGATGCATTGATCTGCTCCAGTATGTTCATTTGCAGCAGCCTTACTCATAAATACCTACTGACCCAGGATGAATGAGACCTAACTTGGCTCCTTCAGTCTGGAGAAAATATGGTAACACCTGGTCTGTGACTCTGTCTATGAAACTGCTTCAGGTTATTTGTTAGTACCAGGATTGTCATTATTATTTAGAAACTTCCATCCCAGAGGCTTTCTACCCGGTCACAGGATCACGATCTTCTCCACCCTGGCTGTTGCTGTGCTATGGTCAGATGTTGTTGACAAGGTAATGCAAAGTTTGGGGCATAGAAGGACCTTCAAGCATGTTTAGTCCCTGAGCTACAGCCATTAGCTCCTATTACTGCACTTGTCCAGGAGGGTTCCCAGAGGAGCCAGAAGCATGTGGGCAAGGGAGGGCCTGCTCATAATTGAATAAAAGTGGAGCCAAGCAGTAAAAAAAAAATATTTATTCTGTGTTACCAATAGGAAAGTGGATTGCTTTTAAATTAGTCTGTTACAAGTCTATTTATTGAGAGCAGCCTGTGCTCTATATAGTGTTGCAGCTATGCATTGCATCTCTGCTGTACACGGTAACCACTCTGCACCCAGAGAAACCCAATGGCCTTGTGTATTTCTGTGCTTTGGCAAGAGGTACCAGTGAATGGAAAGTTTTGAGCTTCCCTGCTCCCTCCCAGGCTGCTATTTTAGTTCTGCAGAAAACAATGAGCAGGACTGGAGGCTCCTGTTACCCTGGACGTCCATCCTTCGGCTGGCAGCGGGTGCGGGCACAGCAGAAAAAGGCAAATCAGGCCATTCATTAGGCTTCCCTGGACTGCTAGGGCTGGGGTGGGAGTCCCACATTATGGAGCAGGAGGAGACCTGGGGCTGCATTTAGAGAAGCTCAGGAAGTTCAGACCTGGGGTGAGCTCTTTGCCATCCTCCCTGCCTGAGCCCAGGGGACAGCATCCTGGGAGCACACACAGACGTCCAAGCCTTTCATGTGCTCCTGTGGACAGGGAACAAAGGCTGTCTAAACAGGAGCTAGTGAGGCAGCAAATTGCACAAGAAACCTTCCCTAATGAACTGGAAGGACTTGTCCCTTTGCCTGAGGCAGTGGCACTGCTGGCATGCTGAGCTAGGCAGCTTGCCTTGCTTTGTGGGAGGAACCTGCGCTCCGGGGGAGCAGAGAAGCAGCGCCAGGTCTGACACTGGGCACGTTTCCTTCTGCCCATCCATTGCTCTCCACCAGCAAGGGTGAGTGGAGAAGAAGGGGGGCACTGGCAGCTCGATGGGCACCTGGGCCATGGGGGATGCTGCCGGGAGAGCACCGTCCTGCCTGTGATGGTAGAGCAAGGTTAGTTGCTGCCTGCAGTTATATTCACTGAACGTTTGCTTCATCTCCGTGTCGGTGGCTGTGTGGTGTGGGGAAAGGTCATCCAGACAGTGAGGTGGGGGAATTGGAGGTGGCCTTTAGACCCCAGAGGATCTGCAGAGTCATGTGTGCCTTGACAGCCTTTGAGGAGAGAAAACTTGGTTTCAGTTAGCACAGGGGGGCTAACCAGAGACAGAGAAACTGGTTAAGAAGTGACTAATAGGATGAAATGGCACTGTCTTATTCCACAGCTCAATTCTCTGGACAAACGTGGTTTCCCATCTGTTGTTTGCAGTGAAGGAGATGAGTTTGGGGGTTGGTTCCTCTTGCTCGCCAGCAAGCGAGCAAGTTGATTATTTTCTGGCAAGCATTAGCAGGATGGTTACTGACAGCTTTGGTGGCTTCCCCTTCTGGGCAGGAGTGCTGAGGACTGGAATTTATTTGTATTGAGATGTTTGAAGATGAAGATGAGCATAAGGTGGCTTTTTTCAGAAGTGCCTTGCTGACCAATTCCCTTGTCAATTAAGTGCCAAAAGACTCCTAATTGCACAGTCCCTCCGGAGCCCTGGGTTGTCCTCAAACTGTGCTTTAGGTTTGGACCAGGAAGCTTCAGCCCACGCTGCCTGTGTGTTTGCATCCGCCTCCTCTCCACCTGGATGCATGTGTGAATCTTGATGGTGTCTTGACATGCATGTCTTGTCCATGGCCATGGACGTGTGACAGCCCCTGCACCCTGAGCCACTCCTGGTCCTTCAGAGGTCCCTAAGGAGGCTTCATTTCCTGCCATTCTCTGTTTCCCCCCCAGATCGGGCCCTGGCTGGTACACCATGTTGCAGCCTCCCACAGGATGCTTTGCAGGCTTCTCGTTTCATCTGCACGCAGGCTGTGCTGTTCCAAACCAAACCAGGGCTGCTGCTCCCACCCTCGCCGTGGGAGCTGGATGGCAAGCTGTCCCTGCCTTGCTGCAAGAGCAATCAGCAATAGTCCTGCTTTTAAAAACAACCCCAAAACTTCAAAAGAAGCCATATATTTTAATTCATCCTACACTCCGCTAGCCAGTTTGAGGTGATGCGGGAAGCCTTCTCCCTGTGGTAACTTTAGCTATTTTTCATGTCTCAGCAGCTCTTCCAGGATTTGCTGAGCTTTCCTTGCTCTCCTACAGCCATTCCTGCCTTCCCAGCAGTGTCCCAGCTCCCCACTGCAGCTTGCACTTCCCTCTGTTCCCTAGCTGAGGGCTGCCTTCTAGCACTGCTGCTTCTCTTGGATCAGAATGTCACTTTAATTGCAGGGAACATGGCTTTGGCAGGTTTCAGCGTGACAATGTAGAACACAAGGTGTGCCCCCTGGAGAGCTCCTCCAGAGCGGATCCAGGAGGCGAGGAGGGGAAGGGATGTTTTGCTGACTGGCTGATTCCATGAGGCGACGGCTCTTCATCTGCAGACAGGGCTTGTGAAGTGAAGGCACGTAAGGACGCTGTGGGGCAGGTCACTGGCAGCTGGAGGGAGAGGCCAGGCTGTTGCTGTGTTCCTCCAGGATAAGCCAGTAGCACCCATTAATGAGACCCTTCTTCATCCCATCAGCAGTCCTGGCACCCAGCCTCTCCGTTAGCCTGATTAACACAGTACCTTCATTACCCAATTCCAGCTTTGGTTATTTTTATACTCATCTGGTTCTGGCTGTAGTGGTGGCTGCAAAAGACAGAGGAGGGAGCTGTGACTCTGGCCTTGGGGTGCATCTGCTGGGGGTTGGCTTCATGAGAGGTGGCTCTTGGGCACCTGCCTGGGGCTCTTGGAGGGGAAGAGTTCCTGCCATAGGCTTGCTGTCTTGCTCTTCCCTGTTATTTCGTGTTCTTTTGGGGCATGTCCAGTTTTGTAGAATATGAAGTACACATTTTGGGCAACTTAGAGAAAACTCATGCTCCTTTTCTCCTCTGATTTCCCGTGAGCTTGGCTTCTCGTTTTTAGCTAGTTGTGCATCCTGTAGTCTCATACCAGAGGAGGAGGATGAATTGCACCTTCTAGAACAGAAGTCTTGGGAGGAGCAACTGAGGGAACTGGGGTTATGTAGCCTGGAGAAAGGAGGCTGAAGGGAAACCTTACCCTGAAAGGAAGTTGTAGAGAGGTGAGAATTGGTCTTTTCTCCCAAGTAACAAGTGATAGGACAAGAGGAAATTGTCTCACATTGCACAGTTGCAAGGGAGTTTTAGATTGGATAGTAGGAACAATTCACTGAAAGGGTTGTCAGGCCCTGGAACAGGCTGCCCAGGGAAACAGTGGAGTGTCATGTAGACAGAAGTGCAGAAGGAAGTGGTTTACTTGGCAGTGCTGGATTAACAGTTGGCCCTGGTGATCTGAAAGGCGTTTTCCAACCAAAACAATACTATGATTCTGCTAAACAAAGCTTGTTTGCTTTGTCCTGTTCAAAGGGCCCCACCTTGGATGGGATTGACTGTGTTTGATTCGAGATGACTTGGGAGCTGTTCTTCCTTTCCAGCCCCAAAAAAATCCCTTGAAACAAGTCAGATGAGCTGCATCCCTGAAGTGCCCCTTGGCCTCCTCTGTTAGAGGGTCCTACAGCTGGCAAGGTCAGGTGACTTTGGTGACAGTGAGGTGTTGGAAGTGGATAGAGCTAGAGAGGAACCATTCAGTCTGAAATCTTTAAAGTCTTAAATATGGCCACCTAGTGCTCTCCTTTGCCATTTGTGTTGTAGGAGAAAATCCTGGGTCCCCTTCAAATGATCCAAAATAACCAGCCCTCAGCAAGAACAGAATTATTCTTCAATATAATCCTACATTTTGGCTTGAAGAGATCTTGGCTATTCAGTTCAGAAGTCTTTCTGCTTACAGCTCATTTAAAAGTTTCTCCTGGCTACTGCAAAGGCTGAACTCTATACTTAGGATACTTTCAGAGCTGTATTGTCTTACCTCAGGAGAACAAAACCACCTGCACATTACTAGCACTCCCTTGCATGTCCTGGTAACAAATCCAGGGAACAGACTGTTTCCACAGTTTCCTAAAATAGGTGGTGTTAGAATAACTTTAGCCTTGTAAGCTCAAGCTGTCTCTGTTGTTTCAGATCATTTTTATCTGGGTGGTTTCTGGAGGGATGGGTGCACTGCAGCACACAGGGATGCTCTCTGGTCCCCTGTGGAGAACCCTGCTCTCCTGTACTGCACCCCTTTGCAGAGGACCAGGACCTGGCCCACCACACCTGGACCCACCTACAATTCATATTGGTGTTTAAATCTGCCCTGGACACAGGCAGCATGTGCTATGTTCCTACTTCCAGTTGTTTGTTGTTTTGTCGTTATTTGAAGTTTTTTTAGGGAAATGCTGATTTGTACATTTTCATGCCTGATATCATTTGCAAATGGTCAGTGCTGGCAGCTGCAGGCACAGCTTCCAGAGGGGGAGGCACATCTGGCAGCCCTGCATGGTCTGCAGGTTGCAGACCTGGCCACATGTTAGGGAATAGCAGGATTTGGGAAGGGGGTTAGAAGAGCAGCCTTGAGTGTTGCTGGGGTCTGGTGGTGGTAGGTGCGTTGAGTGCTGCGTGCAGGGTGGGGCTGGGCTGGTCAGGGGTTGGGTGCAGTCATACCAGTGAAAACTGGATGGGTCAAACTTGCAAAGCTTCCAAGATCAAGAGGGGTATAAAATACCCTGTAGATGAAGGGCCTACGAGCTTTACCTCCTGAGTCTTCTGCTGAGCCCAACAGCATGTGTATAATTTGCTGTAATGGTTAGAAACATCTGCTGTTAAAAGTGATGCTTAGTATATTTGGCTTCCATTTCCAGTCATTAGTTCTTTTCATGCCTTTTTCTGCCTAATTAAGAACCTTTTAGTACCTGATATTGTTTCCCCTGAATGTGCTGCTATATCGTAATCAAGTCACTTCTTAATCTTCTCTTTGATAAACAAAAAAGATCAACCTCTTTAATTCTCTCACTTCAGACATTTTCTGCATCCCCAGGATCACTCTTGCAGATCTGGTCTGTATCTCCTGCAGCATTTTACTAATCTCTTTAAAATAAAATGTCGGTGCAGAGCTGTTGAGGGCTCTGGAAGGAGTCCCTCAGTGCTGGAAGAGGAGGCTGAGCTTCCTCACTCCTGCCTCCAGCTCTGGGCTTCCCAGGTGGAGTGAGCACAGGTTTGCCAGGCAGCAGAATCTCATCTTCATTGATATTTATTGTTTTACCAACATCTGCCACGAAGTGGTGGTGGCCACAGTGAGATCCTGGGGTGGTGCTGAATCCTTGTCTCCCAGCTCAGCCAGGTAACTGGTCTGAAACCCATTTTGCATCTTCACTATTATAATGTTTTTTTCCCACCACCTCAGGTCAAAACACCTTCTGGACATCGAGGGTATTGCTTCTGTGCATCACCAATATAAAATGTGCAGAGAATCAAATCAGGTTTGCTTGCCATAACCTATTTTCCCTAAACCCACGTTGACTGGCCTGAATGCAGACCCTTCAGTGCTCTGCTGTTTGAATCCAGTGCTGTCTTTCTGTCCCAGGCAGATGTCTGGCTAGCTGTCCCCTTTGGGCTGTACTTCAGCCTCCTTGTATATTCAAGCAGAAGACACTTCCAGTCTTCTAAAATTTCCTCTTAAAAGTGAACATCAGCACACAGCAGTTTTCTTAGCTCTCTTAGATCTCTTGGATGCAAAATTATTCAGATCTGCCAAATTTAAATCTTCTGGTGCTGGTAGATATTGCTGAATGTTCTTCTCCGTTGCTAATAAGTTGGAAATGCTTCATCCTCATAATGAGTGTTATCCTGCTTCTTCCCAAATGTTCAATGACAGTAATTACAGCACTTCTGCCACATCGCTCTCATTAACAGCTTTCCCATCTCCACCCAGTGATGGACCTCTGTCCTTTCCAGGCTGACTTTTGTCCCTGATGCCCTCCATCAATCCTTCCTTGCTCCCCAAGAGAATTCTGCCTGAAGCCCCTTTGTTTTCATGTGGTTTAAGCACCTCACAACTTCTCAGCTGACCTTGGTGTTCTGAGCTCAGATATTTGTGGATTTTCTATTTCTGATGGCACCTTTCATTTTGCAGAGCAGCCAGCTTCATTCTTAGCTGGCCTTCTTCATTCTTCATTGAGGCATCAGTTCAGATTCAGAACTATTATCTATGTCCCCATTTTCTTTCATTTTTCCTTATTTCCCCTAGTTATATTTCCTGAAGCGATGAAGATGAGCAGGCTCAGAGCAGCCAGTCTCAGGCAATTCAAGAGCTCACAGCTTTACCCCCCCCTTATTTTAGGGTATAACAATGACTTCAGCATTCCCGGAAGGTGAGCTGGGACTTGAATTTCCAGCCATTTTTGTTTTTTCTCTTCTCACTGATAGACATTTCATTTGGCTATGTACCCAGACTGTTAGCAGCAATGAAGAAGCAATAGGGAAAATTATACTTTTCCTTTTCTTGCCCCTATTTCTGTGCTGTTTTCTGAGCATCTTCCCCCTGTGTGATGAGTCTGCAGGCAAGAGGAGCATTTAGAGGACAATGATGCAAGCCAAATAGTCCAGAATTTTTTCTAATTCTGTGTCTTATTTGCCCAGTTCTCCACCAAGTCAAAACTTTCAGGAGTTGGTTTAGTAAAGATTTCACACAGAATCCTAGAATGGTTTGGGTTGGAAAAGACCTTAAAGATCATCAAGTCCCAACCTCCCTGCATGGGCAGGGATAACTTCCAACTAGAACAGGTTGCTTTAAGTCCTGTCCAACCTGGCCTTGGACACTTCCAGGGATGGCACAGCACAGCTTCTCTGGGCAAGCTGCTCCAGTGTCTCACCACCTTCACACTAAAGAATTTCTTCCTAATGTCTAACCTAAATCTCCCCTCTTCCAGTTTAAAACCATTACCCCTTCTCCTATCACTCCAAGCCCTTTTAAAAAGTCTCTCCCCAGATTTCTTGTAGGCAACTATAAGGTCTCCCCAGAGCCTTCTCTTCTTCAGGCTGAACTCTCTCAGCCTGTGTTCATAGGAGAGATCAGGCCCTCTGGTCAGGGTGAGGCTCTGCTGTCCTTCTTTGTCTTTCTTGGGAGAAGGATCTTTGGTGAGGCAACCTGGCCCTTCCTCTTTACTGTCTTGCCTTCAGGATAGTTTAAGTCATCTTTGATCTGTGTAATCCACATGTCATGTCACTGGTTGCATCTGTAGAGGCTGGTCAGACAATCTGTGATAATCCCAACCAAATTCACATTTCAAATGTGCACTCTTGGAGCACACCACCCTGCTGTGTTTCCTGCAGTTTTCTGCTGTTCCTCAGGACAGGTGTTCCTTAGCAGTTCCTCACCAAGTCACCAAGGGCAATGTGATGGTTTCTATCCCATCTGAAAGCCCTCTGGCTTTTTTCTATCTTGGTCATGTAAACCAGGTTTATTGTGGAAAGTGAGAAAGCTTCAACAACCATGTTGTTCCCCAGCTGCTGAGCTCAGGAGGATCTTGGTGGGCTTGTCCATGAGCCTCTGGCATGGCTGTAGGACCTGGGGCCTGTACCAGCCAGTGCCCGAGGAGCAGTTCTGCTGCACAAGCCTTGGCCAGAGCAGAACAGGCACCAACCATGGCATGGGGAGAGGAGAACCAGCAGAGCTGGAGCTGGGAGCTATTTGGTATTCACCTACAGAGCTTGCTGCTTTTTAAAGCTGGCAGAGAGTTGGGAACGAACAGTTGAATTCCCTCAATATTTTGTATGGAAGTTTATGCAGGAGAGAGGCAAAGTATTTTTTTCTATTCCAGAAAAGCTAAATCTTGTGTCAGGCTACAATAAATACAGACAATTCAAGATCAGGAGCATGGCACGTGGTCTCTTGTAATTCAGCCCCCGTGGTGGGGCTGGGAAGATCTCCTCTTCCCCCGCTTTCCACCTTGCCAGTGGGTCTTAAAGTGTGGATGAGGAGATTATGCGGAGAGGGAAGATTTGCATTTCATGGATACTGGGAGAGAGAACCTTAACAGAAAGGATTGGTTCTCCCTAAAGTGGAGCTCATGGGGACTGTGCCCAAAGCTGATGGGATTTTGGGAGAAACTCTTCTGAAATAGATATGAGAGCAAAAATAAAGTGAGGAATTCTGTGTGTCAGAAGAGAGACAGCAAGACTGTAAGGAATGCTAAAAACTAAAGCAATATTTTCAGGAACTAAATAAAATGTGGCTCATTTGGAAAGGCTAATGTCTCTGCAATGGGGATTAAGCTGAGCCTCAGAGGTGATCTGTAATACTGGGATGAGGAGAGAGCTCCTGAAATGGCAGGAAAATTCAGCCCTCATGCGGTACCTGTTGGCCCATGGACACAGCCCCAGGGAGCACAGGGGCTGGTGGAGCTGGATCTCCAGCAGCCCACGCCCAGCTCTGGGCCTGCTTCTCCTGGGTGCTGCTCTGGTCTTTGGGAATGCCCTGGTCCTTGTTGCCACCTTAGTTGCTTGTCTCAGAGCAATCTTTTGCAGGCAGCTCCAGTTGTCCTGCAGCTGTATATTACTATTTGCACAGCCACTGAGCATCCTGGGGATGCTCACAGCTCTCATATGGCCTCTTTGATTAACTTAATTCAGACATTCAGTCACGGGGAACATCTCTCAAGGGGAGGAAGTCTTTCATTTATCACCACTTAGCCAGGGACCATTGTATTTTTCATTTGCATCCAAAAGTCCATCGCGGTGACAGCAAAGATCACGGGTTTGCTCCTGGCCAGCACTTTGCCTGCCCAGCAGTGTGGGTACATCATGAAGCAGGACCTGCTGCCTGTTCTCCCCAGGGGGCTGCAGCATGAGATTTTGGGGTTGGATATCGCAACCCCCCACCCTGATGCCAGAAAAGCTGTCTTTGCTGGCCCCAGGGAAGCATCAGGCATCTCATGGTGGCTTTTCCCCTGGGACACTGCCAGTGGCACGGGCAACATGTCAGCACTGGGGAGCTGCTTTAAATGGGCTTTAGGGAGGTGGTGGGACAGGAGCCCTGGAAAGAGTCCTTTACCCCTGGGAGTGGCACAAACTAAGCTGCCTGCAGGCAGGGCCTCATGGTTAGCAGGAGCTTTACAGCAGAAGCCTTGGAGGCAAACCAAGGCTAATTAAAGCTTGCTTTTGCTCTGCCGCGTTGTGCCGTGGGTACCTGTGACAGATGGGGTCTGTTTGCCCTGACTGCAAGATGCTTTGGTGAAGAACGTGGTACCAAAATGTATTTTGGGGGTTGATGACTTGTTCCTACAGCTACCTTGGGTTTGTCTGGGCAGCCTGACAGTGTGCTGGGGGTGCATGGCGCTCACTGCCCTTGTCCTCTCCTTGTCTTGCAGGTGAAGGAATGGTTGTGCTTGAACTGCCAGATGCAGCGGGCGCTGGGGATGGACATGACCACTGCTCCTCGCTCCAAGAGCCAGCAGCAGCTGCACTCCCCTTCACCATCCCCCTCCCAGTCCCCAGCCAAGCACCCGCCACCCCCAGCAGTGGATAAGTCCCCCCCAGCCCCCCGTGCCCTTCAGCCTGAGCCGCCCAAGCCTCACCCCACCGCGCCGCAGAGGGAACCCCACGGCCAAGGCCAGCCAAAGCCTCCAGAGGCAGCCAGGTCCTCCCCGCAGCATCAGCAAGCCAAGCCTTCCTCCTCTGAGCAGAGAAAGACAACAGGAGACACAGGGGTGAAGCCTGCTGCCCCGGCCCCTGGGCCTGCAGCCCAAGAGCAGCCCCAGGAGGGTCTCACAGGGAAGATCTTTGGCTTTGGGGCGTCCCTCCTGACCCAGGCGAGCACGCTCATGTCTGTCCAGCCAGAGGCCCCCCCTCCCAGCCAGCCTTCTCCTGGCAAAGTGCCTCCAAAAATAGTCTTCAGCGATGCCAGCAAGGAAGCTGGTCCCAAAGCCCCGGGGGGACCGGGCCGGGCCGGTGCTGCCCCAGCAGCCAAGGCAGCCAAGCCAGAGCAGGGGGTCAAGCCAAAGGAAGTGCCGAAAGCAAGGGTCCTGTGCCCCCTGTGCAAGGCGGAGATCAACGTGGGCTCCAGTGAGCCCCCCAACTACAACAGCTGCACAACCTGCCACCAGCAGGTCTGCAACATGTGTGGCTTCAACCCCACGCCTCACCTGGTGGAGGTAAGGGGGCTGGGAGGTGGGTGGGCACCTTCCAAGTCAAGGGTTGGTCCTTTGTCCTTGTTTAAAACGGAGAAAAGATGGTGTGTTTTCTTTCAAAGGTTTAAAAAAAGCCTGTAGGAAGCTGCTGAAGCCAGTTCCCTCCAGGGAGAAGCCCCAGGGCTGGAGACCATGGTCTTCCACCTCCTGACAAAGACATGGATTTCATGTGTGTACATTTATTTCATGCTGGTTTCACACAAGGTGTGGAGGAAGGGGTGGCCGTTTTTAGGACACCCTCAGCAGTGCCTGTGAGTGGACAGGGTGAGGAAATAGAAACAGGTCACACAGGTGCCAGAGTCACCAACAAGCATCCTCCTTCTGGTGCTGTGGATTGATGCTTTGGCAAGGCTTGAGATGGTGAAGGAAGTTCTACAGCGCCTGCAGGGTGGAAGGAAAAGGGGATGGGATGGGAAGGTGGCAGGACCTCAGCAAGAAGATTTTGAATCAGCTGAGGACACACAATGTCTCGTTGGAGTTTGCTGCCCTCTCCAGATGGCAAGGACCCTGTGCTGTTGTGCCTGGGTGCAGGGCAGGAGAGGATGCTGAGCACAAGGTAGATATGGAGATGTCCAGGTATAGTTTGAATGTGAATTGGCTGGGTGTCTTGCAGCCTGCTGAGGTAGAGTGCAAGTAGAGGAGAAGGAGGTTGAGGTGGTCCAAGACCCACCCAGTCTCACCAAATGAAGTCAGAAGTTCTAAAGTGTTGTGTTGCCCGCCAAGGTCATCTTCTAAGCACCAAAAAGGTACCCTAGCCAACCCAGCTATCAATGCCTGGAGAGGAGAGTGGTGCAACAGGGGCTGAGCTGAAGCCTCTTCCTACCTCTACCAGCCTTGGTAGCCAGGGTTAGAGATCTTCCAGACTCTTGGAGAAGGCCTGCATTAAATTCCAGACCCTTACCCCCTCCCCTACAGGTAATTGAGACCCTTTTGAGAAGAGATCCAGGGTTTTCTTCTGAAAGTGCTGCATCTCACAGCCAGTAAGACACAAAACAGATATCATCAGCACATGGAAAAGTTAATGAGAACTTTAAATGACCAGAAGTAGGATTGCTAATCTTGGCTCCGTTCCGCAGTGGATAATTACATTCTATGTCCCTAACTCCTCCCTGCAGTTTCAATTACTCCCAGTAATTTGCTGTTCTTCCGAAGCTGCTGCTGTTCATGGTCACGTTCATGGTGGAGGAGAGACGCTCTCCCGGCACACGGAGGTGCAGACCCATCAGATGGCCACCTCCTTGTCTGTAATGTCATTTTTTACTGAAATTGCTCTGCTCATTGCTCCTTCAGGGGGCCTGGATGAGAAGAGAAGGTGTTCAAGTGCTTAGTCCCTTGGGCAGGGCTGAAGCCCTGTGTCAGCGTGCCCTTGGGCAACAGTGTTGTTTCCAGGCTTCAGAGAGCTCATGGGTTGGGGAAATGGCTTAAATGTGCTTCCTTTGGCACTGCCTGTTAATTAATTACAGAATTAATTTGGGGTCAGGATGTACCTGATAACGTGGAGCTCTCTACAGTTATCACGGAAAAGGTGACCTCTCCCCAGCTCTTGTCTCCAGGGTCACTCACTGACACCTGGGATTAAATTTCAGATTTTAAAGGCCAGACTCTGCCTTGGCTCCTTCAGCTCTTGGCTAAACAACTTCAAATGCTCATGGCAAACTCTCCCCGTGTGTGTGACCATCTCAGGGTTTCTTGCTGATGATGATCATTGTGATATCCATGTGCCTTCACACAGCGAGGTCCCACCAAGGCTTTGTGGTGTCTTAGGTTTTGTTTTCCTTTACTCAGGATCATTATCCAGCTCAGAACAGATGGGTTGGTTTATGGGATTTGGGATTTTTTTAAGAGCTGAGGAAGAAATGCAAGTCTGTGAATATTCTTAACAAAAAAATTCTGAGGAAAGGAAAATACTGCAAGATCTGTTAACACAGTCAGGCCGTAGGTCTGCTTGATCTTCTGAGCAAATCGCTCTGTGATCTGATCCTCTTTTTGCCTGCAGCTCACATGAGCTTGTCCCAAGCCCCAATATTCACTCAAATACCAGAACAAGCTCTTTGAAGTAGCGAGGCTTGATCCGTTAATTGCTTTATGAATTAGGACCTTGACTGTAAGCTGTCCTTGGAAGTTACACCAAAACTAATGAGCACATCTGAGCCAGGGTCTGGTACGTGCAGAGGAGCGTGAGCTGTGGGTGAGATGGATGGTCACCCTCTGTGTGTACCACTGGAGCCTGGACAAAGTCCACCACCGGCTTCAAACAGCCTGAGTCACAGAGAGGGAGAGGGCATGGGCCATGGTGGCCTGGTTTTTGGAGAAAGGGTAGAGTTTTGCAGAAAAGCAGAGCTAAAATTCAGCAAATCTATTTGTATCATCAATGCAAGCAGTCATGGCTTTGTCTCCATGTTGTTGGTGGGCTGCATGTAATTACAGTTTCATAGCAAAACCATGTAAATATCTTGGGAGCAGGAAAAAACTATAAACAATGTTTGCATACTCATGTAGGACAAGGATTTTCACTAACCAGGCCATCTCTGCTGCCAGTGAGGCAGTGATGCCCTTGGGCTGAGGGAGCCTGCTCTACCTGTGTCTCTGTGGGCTGTCCCAGCTTGATGGGAAGCATCACTCAGACAAACTGGTACTGAAATCCGTCACTGCTGTCGAGGAATAGTCCCTGTGAGTGGTTGAGGTGGATCTTGGAGGGACCATGTGGCCAGAGGGAAAATGATGGGGAGGTATGGAGGAGATGTATGCTTAGGGAGGCTCCATGAAATGCAGTAGGCTGCTGGTGGAGGTGAGACCATGTTAGGCTGTTGCATGCTACTGGGAGCTAATCTCCTGGTGACCTGTCTGTGTGGGTTTCTGCTTTGGGGATGGGCAACCAGCGGGATGTAACAAGTCTTAACTAGTTGGACATATGGTCAACATCAGGAGGGGCAAATAGTCATAGTAGGAGGGTGTGGGAGGTGTTGTCATGTGATAATCACTGTTAAGAAACTGGCAGAAGAAAATGGAGAGCAAAATGCAGAGAGAAGGAAAGGCTTTTGTCCCTATCTGTGGCCCTATTCTGATGTCCCTGGAAAGATGTGCTATTCTTTACCTATGGTATTTTCATCCCCATCCTACTCCTGATCTAAAGATGGAGTTGGAGGCTCTGGGTCCCTGTTGTCCCCTTCCACCCTCTGCAGCTGCCTGGGGAAGGTATCCAGGGAGCTGCCTCCTCCCCAGCACTTCATTCAGCCAAGTGCACTCAAACCTAATGAAAGAGAAGAAGATACTAAAAGTGCTCTGTTGTGTTGTTTTTTTTCTGTGGAGTTACTGGCTGAGCTGTGTAGGTGCTGAACCACCAAAAGAAAAAAGGGACTTGAGCTTTCCTCATCTTTGCACTGCTGTGGGCTGAGTGCTTGTGTAGTCTGATCCAAGAGCATCTCGCCTGTGAGCAGCTGGGTAGTGCCTCCAAGCTCCCATGGGATCCATTAGCATGGCAGGTTTTTCTTTGGCTCTGGATCTTAGTGGGCATGGTCGGAGGATGATGGTGAGGACTGGGAGCCTAGGACATTTGAGGAGTTCAGGTGCAAGCATAGCATTTTGGTAGTGCATCCTAGGAGAAGCGTGTGGGCTGTGGAGGCCTGTGTCTCTGGAAGTGGGTGACCAGCAGAGTGGAAGCCCAAAAGTGCTCCTGACCTCCACTTCTCTTGCTCACCCTGATACATGTTACCCAGCTTTAAATAAGTTGTTTTTGTGAATTAGCAGAAGCACAGGTGCCTGCTGCTTCCTCCCACCTCATCACACCTCCTCCAGGAGCTGGCTTGTGGTGCTGTTCCCACCAAGTCAGAACTGGCGCTTTGCAGCTCTCCAAAATTCCCTACAGCCTCAGCCTGGTCATGTGCAGGCAGGGAAGAGGTTGCTGCTGCAGAAAGATCAAGTGCTGGGCCATTTCCCTGTGGATTTTAGCAATCCCACCTGTCCATGGAAGAGGCTGCTACAAGAGCAAGGCAGCTGGCAAGAGCTGGATTGCAGCCTGATTGCACTGCACGGTGCTTTCCCAGTAACCCTGATTGACCCCGATTGACACCAGGGGTTTTGTATTAAGGAACAAATGAACTATGCATGTTGTGGTGCTAAATGAGCATGTCAGGGTGGCCCTTTGCCTAATTATCCAGCCTGAAACAGGAGCCTTGACAAGTTCCATTGAAAAATGCTGCTGCTCCCAGGGCACCTGGTCACGACCCCCAGCGAGTGCCTTACACTGAGGAGGGTCCTGTTACAGATTTGAGATGCTCATCACACCACATCCTAAAATTGCATTTGTTTTCTTGCTTTCGCCACGCCTTACAAGAAGCACTCCCTTTTTTTATAGTGCTTGTGTTGTCCTTGGTGTGCTGCTGCATCTCCCTGTCTGCTCTCCCCAGTCAGTGCTGAAGCATTCCTCATTATATGCATGTATATTATATTGCCCACATCATCCTGGATGTGACATCACAAGTGAACAAGATGCAGGAGCAGCGTTCACTGGAGTCCTCTGTGGGACATGTTCCCCTTTTGCTTCTCCTTGTGTAGCTTCAGCCAGGTATAAACAAGCCTGTTCAGGTGGATTTCTTGCAAAGAGCTTGTAAATCACCGTATCAAATAATTTCCAGAAAGCCCTGAGCCTTTCTTTTCATCACACTCCAAGACCTCCCACTGGGAAAAATGGGGCCTCAAGCAGAACAGCTCCCCGGGATCTGATGCTGCACTGCTCAGGTCCAAGATGCCATCACCGAGGCTGGGGCTGAGCCTGCCCTACTTGCAGAAGAAGCTGCAGCAGCTCCTGTGCTCCCCTCCAGCTGCAGGGAGGAACGCCTGCGAAAAAGGGAGCTTGATTAGATGGAAAAAAGGCTCTGTGCAGAACAGGGTGTTGCTGATGGCAGCCGGGTATGGATCAGAGACAGAGAGCTGAGCAAAGGTTTTGTGCTGAAATCATTTCGGTGTCAGCACATAGATTTCATAGAAGAGGAACAAAGGGAGCAGGGAGGAGCACTGGGCTCCTGCCTCATCTGCCCTTGCTGCAGGTGGGACCCCCGGTGTGCTGAGCCTCCCTGCCCCCTTCCTGAGGGTCCATGATCTCGCCGGGAATGTCATTAGCTGTAGCTCCTGGCCAAAGAGGATTAGCTGGGTTAAGAGGATGCCTCCAGCTCAACGCTGTCCCAGGGTGAAAATCCCAGCCTGGGTCTGGTGTCTAGGACTGGACACAGCTCCTGGGCAGCCCTGCCACCTCCTTCCAGGGTGACAAGCAAGATCTGGTTGCCCTGAGGAAATCCTGCCTCCTCTGGAGGGCAGGCAGTGCCTGCAGTGAGGATCCAGAAGCTCACCATCCTGGAGAGCCCAGTGTCCTTCATCCATGGGATGCTCTATGTACAAAACCCTTCCCAGAGAGCTGTTTGCCTGTGCATGGTGATGAGGCGGGTGGGTGACGAGGGACGGGCACTTAAAGTCTGCAGGCATTGTTTTTCCATAGGAATCTGCCTCCTATTATTCCTGCCAGGCTCAGAGGGCTGGAGTGTACCAATGGACAGGATCTGCAGCCCCTGGTGCAGCAGGGAGCAGCTGTTGCCAGTCACCCCTTTAAGGCTGTTTCCCATGACATCGGGCATCCTGTGGTGACAGCTTGGCAGGGTCCCCAGGGCTCAGCTGGGCGCAGGGATGCTGGGTCCCCTCTCCAGTGAAAGGAGGAGGGGCAAGATGCCATGCTGAAAGGTGGGTTAGACCCCAGTTTCCTACAGGAGGAGGAGACAGCCGGAAAAACAGGACACAGAGTGCAGCAGTTCCTGGGTTTCTCCTGAATTTTTGTGCAGAACTCATGATTAAAAAAAAATAACAAGAAAAATAGCCCAGCCCCAGGGGTGTATATATTCAGGTCAGTCACATAAACTTATCTCAGAGTGCTGCATATGACAGCCCAGGCTTCGCCAGCTCGAGCCCTCAAATCCCTTTACAGATGGGTAATTAACAGCTTGCTGTGACTCAGGAGTTTTCTGTGCTGCTTAACCTGCTGTAATTAAGCCAGTTCTTGCCGCTGCGCTGGGCCAGGCTGGGCTCCCTACCGGCTCCTCTGGCACCAGGAAGGGCTGGAATGGGTCGGAGGGCAGTGGGAATGGGTGACCCAGCAGACTCCTCCCAGTGGAGTCTCAATGGCCAGGTGATGCGCAGCATCCACAGTGTCCCATCCGTGTTTCTGTGGCTGTCACGGCCCCTCTGGACTCTGCTGTGGGTTTTTCAGCAGAACCCCATTAGATGTTACCTCTGCAGATGCTTTTTGTCTGCTGGTTTTGTCTTTGGAGCTTCAGGCACTGCTCTAGGTGCTGGGCTTCTCCTTGCTGGATCTGCTGTCAGCTTCTGGCCACGTAGAAAATGATCCTAAGAATCCTTGTTCCTTTTGTTAATGAGGAAGAAGGCCCCAGAGCTCCAGATTCCTCTCCTTCCTTAGATGCAATTATATTATCCTGGTAAAGTGTCACCATGTGCGAACCCCACAACTGAAGCCTCAGAGGCAGCTGCTGCCAGCACCTGCAGATTGTTTTCAATGGTTCATAAAACCAAGCTGTATATTCAGAGGGGTGACAGTAGCTGAGTGAGGAAGGGATTTCCACCTTCTGCACTTCTAAATGAAGATGTATTTGAAGTGACTGATGCTTCCCCGATGCCAGGCCTGGTTTTTCAGAGCATATTTGCTGTGCCCTAGGACTTGGTGCTGCTGCCTGTTGTTGTGGTGCTGCGCTCCTGGGCTAGCAAGCTGCCTGGCCAGCAGTGCCAAAGTGTTGTCCTGGACCGTCTTGCTGGAAAGGCCAGCAGGTATGGGCAAGAACAAAACCTGAGTGCTCACCACAGAGCAGGCAGTGTAAATATTTGGGATTAAAACAGGGAGCCCTTGGGCTTTTGGGGCATTAGTTTTGCTGGAGGAGGGGTGGGTGCCAGGTGGACGCCCAAGCCTCTGTTGTGGACTGTAGCAGCATCTCTCACTGCCACACATGGCAAACCACCCCCCCTTGCTCCCACAGAAGGCAGGGGTGTATGGGAGGCACTGGGGTGTGCCTGCCAGCCCCAGGAAAGCAGTGACTGCCCTGGCTCCACAACAACAGGAGCTGATGGAAGAGGAAGATCTGCTGGTTCCTGCCTCAGTTCAGGCTGGGAATGCTACTGGTAGGCAGCAGTGTGGTTTTAGTTCTGCTGTAGTAGATGGTGAAACTTCATCTATACAATATTGATCACAGTGTTTCCTAGAAAGGCCAAGGAATAGTTTAGGAAGGTGCTTTTTGCCCACATAATGCAGTTAGGTCTTGATGCCAGCTCCTGTCCTCTGATGAGCTTTTTCCCAGTCAATGTTTGTTTTGGTAGGTGCTGCAAATCCACTTCTAAGAGGTGATGGTATGTCTGTGAAACTTTAATGGCACAGATTCATCCTTCAGAAACCTGCCTGAGCTGTCCTCAAGGAGACAAAGGGGACTGTGACCTTGCAGCAGGAACATGGAGACAGGCACACAGGGCTATCACTGCAAGAGGATTTGATATTCTCACGAGTTCAGTGCCATGAATATTAAAATTCACCAACCTGGGAAGGGCCTGAGTAACTTTCCATCTCCTGACTGAGGTTTCACAGTTTGGAGCCACTCTGGGAAAGACTGAGAGAAGATCAATAACTGCCCTAATGCACCTTGTTAGGGGCTTGCTTGACCTTGAGAAGCTTTGAAGAGTTACTGTTGTAACTGTGTACACATGAAAGGTTCAAGGCAGCAAAAATAGGCCAAGTAGCACAGGGAGGAAGCAGGACAAGCTAAAGCTGCCACAGTGTTTTATGGATGTGAGGAAGGTTTCTATAAATAAGTGCTGGAGAGAAAAGAAACCCAGTTCATTCACAAAATTCAAGTGTACCTGGATCTAGCACAGGATTTTCTGCCTTTGCTCATGAAGTCAGAGCCAGCAGCTCTGGTGTTGGAGCAGCCCTGGAGCTGTGCCTCTCTGCTGACTGGGGCAATGTCAGTGATGTCCACTGCAGGACCAACCCAGAGATGTCCTTGTAGCTCATCAGATGGGCCCCACTTGCAGGGAGTTGATGCAGGCCTCAGCAGACTCATTGTTCAGACATGCAGCTGGCTTGGGGGCAAAGCAAGAGGTTCACCTGGAGATGCTAGAGGACAGCAGGGGAGCAGGAGTGTGATGTTACAGGAGAGGCATGGGGGGAGCTCTTGGTGGGATGAGGACAGCCTGGACCCTCATTCC
>NW_009953077.1:4018025-4032293 GCF_000747805.2 Chaetura pelagica | reverse complement strand
AGTGGCTGAGGAAGCTGAGGAGCAGTCCCCACCATGGGGACTGGCACCTCATCTCAATAGGCTACCACCGTATGTGCCCTGGGAGAGGCAGTGGTGAGATCAGAGGGGTCTAGGGACACCTGGTGGCCCCCAGACATGCTACATACGATTACAAATTACTTCTGCCTTAGGGGTGGTGTCACTTGGACGTCATCTGCAATGCCTACCAAGGCTGGTGGGGGCTGGTAGGACAGTCCAGGGCGCTGACCCTTGAATCTAGGCTTCTTGGCAGGGTGCATGGGCTCCAGTGTCACGAGGCCTCTGCCCTGCCCAGTGCAGGGGCTGCTGGTGGAGATGGAGTGTATCTGCCTGTGGCAGACACTGGTCTTATCCAAACAAGAAGTCAGTGGAGGAAGTCAGGTTGGAGGGGCTCTTTTGAGCAGTGTCCTCTGAGCAGCACTGCAGGACTGGTGGGGTAGGTGTGCTGTCCCTGAGCAGGCACTGGCAGCACAGGGCAAGACTGGTGGGACCACATAAATCAGAGTTTCAGTCTGAAGGTGTGGTGGGCAGACAGGAAGAACTCTTTTTGTTGGGGATGTTGAGGGGATTTGGCTGTTCAGCCCCTGTTTCCATCCTCTGGGAGCAGGCACAGATTATCCTGATGTGCCCACAGGCCGTTACACAACCTAGAGCTTTCTTCTTTCTATTTTTTTTTTTTTTTATAACATGTCATGTTAGTACTTGGGAACATGTTGGGACACTTAATCAAGCATTTAATTGGCTTTGTAACATTGGATTTCTGAGTGGGTTGAGGGGTGGAGGCAGCATTAGGGTTGGGCTATAATGGAGATGCTCAGTTTTCCAGCTGCAATGGGAAAGTCAGACTGACTTTGTTGGTGTTGATCCACCTTCCAAAGCACCATCGTTTCTCCTAGTGAACCCAGGGGTGTTTTGCAGCTGTAGCCCACAGTCTTTAGCATTTGTAAACATCCATGGAACAAACTTAGAGTGAGGAGAGGTGCTGCTGATGGTGAAGTGTGTGGGGGTGCTGGGGAAGAAGCCAGTGGTGATGACGGGATTACCAGCTCGATGGGCATCACTAGCTCAGGCCAGGCTCTTATGGAGACTCCCACGTCAAAGCTGTTGTTGGTAGAGCCCAAGGACAGGGCAAGCCCCCATGGCCAGTGCAGGGGCTCCTGGGCCTGGAGCCACGTTGTTTCCATCCGGCTGAAGCAAGCCCGTGCCTGCCTCAGCCACGTGCATGTCAGTGGAGGTTGTGTCCTTCTCCAAGGGCCAACAGGACCTGACAGTTTTATGGTATCTGCAACCCAAACACTGCAGTGTTTCACCCTGGTTTAATAATGTTTCACATAGTGGTGTTCCAGCCTTGCCATGTGCTGGGATGCCCTAATTCCTGATTACACGTGTGCTGGGGCGAGCCACGCGAGGGGAGGACTAGAAGATCCCATCTCCCAACAAGTACATTGAGTGCAGGAGAAAATGCTGCTGGGCAAGGGAAGAAAACCCTGCAGAGAAATGGCATTATTGGTGTGGCACCAAGCACAGGTTCATCTGGGTGCTCAATGGCTTTTCCCCTGGAATGTCAATGGGGTTTTGCTGGAGAGACTCAGCCCCACCCCATCAGGGTGGTGGAACTGCCAGTGTCAGCCAGGGTGCCTCAGCCTTTTGTTTCAAAAAATAAAGCCTCATAGCATGGTAAAAACCAAAGAGCTGAATAGACCAAGAGGGGGTGCACTGAGTCAGTGGCTGCTTCTTCCTCCTCCTCTTTCTTGCTGGGTTCATGAGCTGGGGAGGGTAGATGGTACCAGCCTACTGCAAAAATAAGTGCAAAAGTGGAATACAAAATGAAAGCAAGCTTGCTCTTTGAAGCACACCAAGGCTCTGGGCCCGGACAGGTCTCTGAGTGGAGGTTTTGAGTGATGTTTCATTCCTGTGTTATTGCAGGCTGATTTTTTGTCTCAGTGGTGGCCTGTGGCCACCTCACAGCCACCTTTTGAAAGTTTTTTCAGACACGGGGGTCAGGAACTGGCTGGAAACGCATGATTAAAGCCTTTTTGGTTGACATTTGCTGCTTAACTTGGGAGCAAAATGTTTCACAGGGATAGTTTGATTTCTGGAGGAGTGAGATCCTTGCAAAAGTCAGGTGCCCATGTGGCACCCCAGGTCACGAGCTGCATGGCAAAATCCCAGATGCAAGACACTGGTTTATTTATTTATATTTATTTTCTGCTCTCCCAAAGGAAATTCTTGGGATGACTCCTGGCATGCAGAGGAGTTGGGTACCAAACCTTTACAGGCATTTTGACTGCTCTGCTGGGCAGACTGAAAGCCATGCTGCAGCCTCCCTGCTGCTGAGACAGGATTTCTTACAGATCCCTGTGCTTCCATAGTCTCTTTTTAGTGCAATGCTGTAAACCAGCTCCTTTCCAATAACTGGAAGTGTAGGAGGGATTAGCTGGGAGGTGCAGCTATTAATGTAAGTGATTGTAATTATAAGCCAAGGCATTAACATAGATGCTCCTGCTTGATCCTGAAATGCTTATGCTTTGTTCTGTCTTTCATTTTTATGCTTTTTCTACTCCCAAGTGGGTGGAAAGGCTGATCCACTGCTTGGCCCACTTGGTGTGGTGAAGTGCCTGGGGACCTGCAAGCCAGTGCCCGTTTTTGGGGCATAACCATAAAGAAATGAGGTTGACCCAGGGTGCCCTGGAGAAGGGGCTGATCTCCTAGGCAATATTTAGAAGCCCTGGGGGATAAAACACTCCATCAAATGTGCCATCGTTCCCTGAAGAAGTGGGGAATTTTTAGGAGAGGTCCCTTGAGAAGCTCACGAAGCAGAGGAAGGGCCAGCAGCCAGGCTGGGGGGGCTGCAGGGCCTCTGGAGACTCACACGCTTTTTGAAGCCATTGATTGCTCTAATGCCTCATGTATTTCTTGCTAAAAAAATTTCCCATAGTGCAAATGCCAGCACCAAAGAGCAGAAAATAACCCCCCGTGGGACAGTTTCTGCCACCCCGCTGGGCTCCTCTGAGGCTTGCTAGCTGTGTCACATGTTAACATGGGTACATCTGGGCACTGTCCTCCTCTGAGGTCTGGTGCATCACGGACTGTCTGTGGGTGAAACTGCAGACTCAAGGTTCTGTTGCATCCAAATTGCCTGTGGCATTTACTTAGTAGAATACTTTTTCTGGAGTTTCTTGGTTTTTACCCCATTATCCATTTCCCCCTAGTTCAGGTGTATCTAGGAAATGTCTCTGTCCCTCAGCTGGGGTGTGGGGAGAATGCCAGTCCCTTTCCCTGCCTCACAGCCCCTGTGTATCTGCTCAGAGCCAATGGCCTCCAGCACTGGGGGTTGCTGCCTGTAAGTAGCATCACCATGGGTGTTCTGCCACCCCATTGATTCTGATTTAAGTGGAACAGAACAAGTTTTAAGGGGAGCACAGCCACAGCTTTGCTCTACTCTTTCTGTGAGCTGGAGCTGTTGTGCCTGCGCTCTCAGAAAAGGGTGTACAAAATTATGTATTATTTTGTACTTTGCCAAGAGTTTCTAAATATGTTTCTTGAAATGGCACCTAGAGAAGTGAGATCTCCTGGAAAGTGCAAAATGGGTGATTATAAGTAAGCAGCCCACAAAGGGGAATGCTATCACCTTCTCCCTGCGTCAGAACGTCCTCCTTTGGGTGGGTGAGAGGTTGTTTGCAGCCTCGGTGGTGGTTGGTTTGTATCCCTGGTGTGATCTGAAGCCGCCTGCTCTTTCTGGTGCTTTCACTCTGGGCACCCACAGAAGGGAATAGGAAACTTACTGTTGAAAGTTGCTCAACTTCTTTGTGTAGCAGAAAGAAATTGGCTGGAGGGGGCGGAGGGCAGGGCAGACATGTAGCCGAGTGCTCAAACCTCCAGCCAGAAGAAATGCTTTTCCCTTCCAAGGCTGTTCCTAGAGCTGGTATTAAAAGCTATTTAGGAGCTCCTGGAAACCATTTCCCAACAAAGCAAATCGTTTCAGCTAATTAAGAACCTGATGTGAAAGCCCCAGGTAATACTTCGCAGCTTAAACAACTTTCCAAGGCATTTGGAAGAGAAACAATTTTAAAGGCACAGCTGTTGGAATTGTGTTTTCCGTGTTGGAAAGCACAGCGGAGGTGGAGATCTGGGAGGATGAGACTGGGGGTAGTGTTAGCTCCCTTTCCCTGCCATGCTTTGTCCTCCTGTTCATAGTGAAGATGGAACCAGGTGAAGGGGACAGTGGGGTGGCTCAGCCTTCATGTTTCAAAAAATAAAACCTCCCATCAGGTCCTATGTGGATGGTGTGTGCTTTGGAAACCCTTGGCACCATCTCCCTGAGCATCCCAGCAGCTGGGCTGGTGGGGAAAGGACTCTGGGTGGCAAGGGGTTGTGCTGCTGCTGGGTGCAGGACTGCAAAGGGCAGATGAAGGGTAAACCATCTTCTCAAGGTGCCCTGGAGAAAGAACTGGGGTGCTCTCCAGAGCATCCCCCACTTTTCAGTCAGGGAGGATCCTGGTGACAGGGATCTGAGGGATGTCCCAGCTCAGCCATACAGAAACCTGTGGCAGCATTGGGAAAGGCAATGGTCCTGGTTGCTCCAGCTCTGTCAGGAGCCAAGGCACCTTCTGGCCAGAGCTGAGAGCCTCTGCCAGGGCTGAGAGCTCTGCCTCTCTCTGCTGAGGATTATTTCAGTTTGTTTGACCAAGCCAGTGCCAGTTCTCCCTGCCAAGTGGTATTTGGGAACCAGGGCTGGCTTCTCTGTGGCTGTAGGTCCCCCACCAGCAAACCCCTGAGCTGCCTCAAAGCTCATCCGGGCTGTGACTGTCAAAATGCACCAAACCCTCTCAGCAGAGCTCAGGGCTTCATTTCAAAAGCCTTCTCTTTGCTTCTGCCTTCCCTCCTTATCTTCCCACTGCCATCTGCTCTGCCTGCTAAAATAAGGCAGTGTGCTGTGGCCAAGGTGGGCTGAGCCCAGGAAGTCCCTCACGGCCCTGCCCAGGCTGCCCCAGGTGGCTCCGTACACCCTCGGCTGGGTGTCTTCTGCTGTGGTCAAGGGGAAGCTGCATCTGTTGAAGCAGGTCCAGAGGAGAGCCACAGTGGAGGCACCTATCCACACTGATGGAGAGAGCAGTACCCACTGAGGGTGATCCCTTGCAGGGGGATCCCTTGGGTCTCTGCCCTGGAGATGCTCATCTTATGCCTGGGTCAGATGATTTGCTGATACCAGCTGCATAAACTTTAGACAGTTAAGTTAAATGAGCCTCAGGAGACCTTAAGCGGAGAGCAACCTATGTCCTTCATGCCTCTGTCATCCCTCAATGCCCTGTTCCATGCTTTCCTTATGGAATAGTGACCACAGGGCAATGGACACAGGGCCACCTTCACCACTCTCCTTGGTACATTGAACATCTCAAAGGTAGATTTTCTGAGAGCTCCTTGGCACCCAATGAAGCAAGTACTCAGGACAGGGTAGGATGGGAGTTGCCTGGTGCCCTGCAGCAGAAGTGACACTGCAGCAAGGTCCTGCACCAGCTTTTATGTTTCCCCCCAACACAAAATCAAGAAGAAAGGCAAAGCTGGGAAGCAGGGAGATAACATTTTTCATAGTAAGCATGGAGACATCATTGCCCTTAAACCACTGGAACCCAGAGAGAGGATTTGGGGAAAATGAAGATGCCTTTGGGAGTGATAAGAGGGCTTTTTTAATTTAGAGATTGGCTTTGGGATCTGCAGGTTTCATCTCTGAATGCTTTGTGTGTTCCTGTGCCACAGCTAGAAGCTTTTGGCCCTTATTTGTGACTCCCATGACTGGGAGATTAACTAGCAGGCTGTCTCTGATCTCTGACATGAGCTTTTTGGGGGTTGGGTTTGTTTTGTTGGGGTTTTTTTGTTAGAACATTTTTAATTGTTTGGAGCACAAAGAGCACCCAGTTTCCAAGCCAGCTGAAGCAGAAAAGCATTGATTTTAGTGGGTTTGCTTGAGTTGGAGAAGAAATAATCTCCAAAAATCCCCTAGTTTGGCAAAGAAATGAGCTTTTTTTTTGGGATAACCCCTGAAAGCAGGGATGTGGGTGTCAGGATAGGACCTGCAGACCTACCCAGGGCCGGACTGCTGGGGTGCGTGTGTCCGATGGGCATCCCGGCGTTCCCTGGCTTTGGCAGGCTCAGGCCAGGGGGCTGTGGAGGCAGATCCCACTGGCTGCTGGGAACAAACCCCCGCGCTGCACGGGGGGGTTCACTGTCTGCAGAGGAGCTGTGAAATTCCCAGCTTTACATAATTTCCCGATTTACTCGGAGCTGTTAAATATGACCAACAGTCATCTGCTTGCCGAGAGCAAATAGGACGTCGGGCAGAGAAGAGTGAACTGGAGCCAGGCAGCAATATTTTTAACAAATCTGTTTTTTTCTCCAGACTGGAAGTCAGATGAGTGTTGCCAGCCTTCAGAGGAGCAGGTTTCTGCAGTGGCCCTGAATGACTCTTGAAGTGGAGCTTCTTAAATTACTTAAAAGGTTTATGAGAGGTGGTTCTTCCTGTGGCTCTGGGGAGCCAAGAGGTCCCACAGGCATCTGTCTGTCTGTGCAAAAAGGGCAGTGGGGGGAGGGGATGCCTCCACAGCTGCATGTTAAGCTGAGTAAATTTTCCTGTGATTTTAAATTTTTTTTTAAAGCAACCATTTTACATGGACCTCACCATTTCATTTTGGTTTGGCATCTTTTGCTGCATTTACTCTTGAGATGGAAAATCTTAGCTCTTCCACCTGTAGCCAGTTCCTACCTCTTGGCTGCAGAGAGATGTGGCACCCCTGCTGGGAACATCCATCTGGGTTGGGGTTGCCAACTAATCACCTCATGGCAGCTGGGGGGGGGGGATATCAGCTAGTTTTAAAACAAGTTTAAGTTAAATTAAGATTTTGTTGGGTTTTTTTAAATAAGCTTAAGTTTCAAAATAAATCCTTAAGAGATGAAAATTATATTGGTCCCACCAAGGCATGTACCTGCTCTGTGGGTAAGTCATGGGTTCCCCAAGCTGGGAAAGTTATGGGTTCCCCAAGGATGCCCTTACAGCCCAGATTTTAGGTACTTTGGTGGAATCAGGAATTCAAGGTATGAGCACAGGGAGAGGGATGCTGTCCTCATGAGGAGAGCTGGGAGCCTGACCTAGGTGGCTGGGAGATGCCATTCTGCCCCAGCTTTGCTGGAGGGGATGGATGCAAGGCACAAGCCTGGAAAGATGCTGATGTGTATAATTTGGGGAGTAAAATGGCTCATCCATCTGTGTTGTAACAACCCGTGTTTCTAGAACGTTTCCCAGCCTTTTACTGTAATAGTTTATTGACCTGCACAGAAGCATGAAAGATTATGAGGGTTAATTTTTCAAGCTTATCACTTGCTTTATTCCATAAAGGTAGTTCATTTAATTAAAATATTTCTGCTGCTGAAATCAGGACTCAAAATCTTGAAGCGTGGAACAGGGTATATGGGCTTTTTTAAAGCAGCTGTTTAATGGAGTCAAACATTGGAGTCACGATTGTCCACAGAAACCAAAGCTTCCAGTTTTCTAGGAATGTGTGTGTTTCAGGGCAAAAGTCCTGGCCCTGACAGAAAAAGATGAGGATGGAGAAAGAGAGGAAGGCAAAGGGCTGAGATAAGTGGGGTCATGGGTTACCAGACATCTCCACCTGTGTCTGCTCAGCACTGGCTTCTCTCCACACTTGGCATCCTATTTCCTGAGTGTTAAACAGGCAGAAAAGTCCAGAGATGACCTTCATCTCTCTGGCAGGGCCTTGGAGACCTGAGGAGAACTGTTGACAGAGGTCTCCTCTGATGGTGCATCTACCTAACATGCAAGGGCCATGAGAAGGTGGATTTGGTAGGTCTCAGTGGAGGAGCCCTGACTACCCGTAGCCACCTCCATGTGGGGTGTTTGGTCTCTGCTGATGTAGGGTTAATGTTATAATTATTTTTAAAGTCTCAAAAGCATTATATGACTGTGTAGATACTGTGGGACGTCAGTTTGGAATGTCCTCAGCTTCCAAGCTGTACAAATGATGGCTTCCCCCAACACACTTTGAAAATTATCCATCATCAGTGTGAAATAGGTTCAGGCCCCATTTGCTGCTGCTCACTTGGTTTGGGGACAAAGGGATTGGGGACTGAACAGTTTGTAATGGGAAGGAAGGCAAAGCTCTTGATGATGCAGATTTTCTTCTGGTTTGGAAGTGAGTGGCTGCTGCCTGGTAGACACTTGGGGCCCTTTGCAATCTAAAAGAGAACAATCAGACAGCTTGAATCTGCTTTTATCAAATGCTGAAAATTACTTGTTGGATGGCTGGATATTTTAGTCAACACTAGTGCCTATGAAAAACCAAGGTTTTGATTAAAGAAGACTTCTCTGATAAACTTAGCTTTTCTTGGATTGTCTTTCATTCTGTTGAAAAAGCAAATGAAAAGTTATATTTGTTTCCTGCAGAGTCTTGCCAGGTTTCTCTCTGCAAGCACTATTTTGATGGAAACTTGAAATCTTCTGTGTATGGGTTCAGTTTCTGAAGAGAGAGGAGGTTCTTTCAAGAAGGTTGTTTCATCAAATGTAAATGCGGAATAGCACGTGCCGTGGTCCATGTCTGTGGCAAGCCGGGAAATAATACAGCACACCGATGTGATGTAGATTCAGTCCCAGTTTATTTAGCTGTGTGCAGATTAGATAGTCTCAGGACAGTGTGCACACTGTCCACACGGCAAAGCAAAGTTCTTAATGTACATTGTTCAAGCATCCCCATTCCCCTTTTGATTGGCCCCTACTTTAAGCCCTTTATCTGGCGCCCCGTCCTGTTTACCTTACTACCTGATTGTTACACATACATGCTTCGCTAGTTCCCACAGGAATGACCTTCACTGTTCCTCCAGCTGCCTAAAGTTTCTGCCTAAAGTTTCTCATAATCATTCAACACAGCCAGGGCCCCAACAAGCATGGACACAAGAAGCACCTTGCACCTACACCGTGCTGGTGCACCAGGGGGAGTTAGGATTTGTGGTGACCAGGGAAAGGGCTCTGCTGGACAACTCCTGGGTCTTGCTGCAGGGCTATTATCATGCAGCCAGCGTTCTGAGATCCTCCTGCTGCTGTTAACCTTGGCTGAGAAATACATCCTGATAATGGGGACTGTTAGAGATAAGGCTGCCTGGCAGGCTGATAAATCTCGTTAAGGAGCCCTGCATCACGGGGTGGGTCACCACGTGCGGCCGGATCGATTCAAACAAAAGTGAACACTATATTATTTCTTGATCAGTGAAGGAAAAATAGACTCCTGCCTCTGTGCAGGTGGGTTTCAGTGCTGGATGTGGAGCTGAGTTGTGATGTTAGTGGTGGGGCTTGCTGAGGAGATGAGGTTTCTCAGTGGGTGCATCCCTGGCAATGCTGGAGATAGAACCCACCAGGGTCCTCAGAGAGGATGCACTGGGAGCACCTGGTCTGTGTGAGGGTGAGAGGGGATGGGGAGTTGGGACACAGTGGAGGATGAGAGCCGTGTCCCTCCCTTCAATGTGGTTAGGTGATGGTCATTGCAGTCTGGTCTGCAAGGACTGTAAGTCATCCAGATAGCTTTATAAACATCGTGCTGGAGCAAAATGGGAAAATCAGAGCTTGTTTTCCTTGGGACAGCCATAGCTAATCTTTGAAAGCCAGACCAAACCCTTTGCTGCTTTAATACCGTTGGCTGAATTTCACTGTGAACAGAAAATCTTCTTAATTCTTCATCTATTTGGATCCAGTCTCTCGGAACTGAGCTGGTAGTTAACTTAGCTCTTTGTCCAAGATAAAACAGAGAGTAATGCTAAGACTCAGTGAAAAGGAAAAGCCCTTTCAGCATCTGAGACTTGCTGTCTTCTTCTTCCTATTTTCTCACTCTTTGTGATTTTCTTTTTTCCTAAATAGACAGTGCTGAGCTCATGTGTTTCCTCCTGCAATGGCACCTTCAGTTGCCCAGCCTTGACATGTTTGTCGACTTCTTTGGAAAGAGGCTCCATCTGGAGTCAGTCCCAGGCCAGGGGCAGCTCCATCTCCACCTGCTTACTGCAGGAGGGGACACTGGGCATTGCTCAAGGTAGCAGAAGCTTAATGGTGGTAGCCAATGGCCAGGGACAAAAGGGAGCACATCCAGATTGGAAATATCAAGGGAGATAAACAAAAATCAAAGCTGCTGCCCAGTGGTGGCAACGACGTGAGATCAAGGGTGTATTCTGTGTGAACCCAAGTGCTGAGGAGTGATCTGGCACAGAGAGGAAAACTTGGGTCAGATGGGCATTTCTGGTGGTCACATCTGGCCCCAAAACTAGTCTTCTCTTCTTCAAATAGTAATGCAGAGGATAGCCCATGTCCCACTGAGGGGTGGTTGGCCTCCATGTCTCACCTCCTCACCATCTTGAGGCAAACCAGCTTGTGTTCATCTCCATCACCATTGCCATGCTGGGAGTTGGCATCTCTGCTTCCCATTCCCAATGGCAGCTGGTTTACTGCTGGATGTCTGGGCTGTTGCAGCAGTGTGGCAGTGACACTGATGCTTAACAGACCATTCCAAGGGCGATGGATGCTCACCCACAGCCCTGGGAATCAGTTCTGTGGCTTAAAGACAAGCCCAAAGCATCAAAGTGCTCTCAATATCCTGCTGATTTTTAATGCAGTTTTTTTGGGTTGTTGCTTTTTTGGTTGCCTTTTTTTTTTTTAATCTAATGAACTGGAAAGAAATATGTTGAGTGGGGAGGGATGTCTATATATATTCTGCAAAAGCACCAGTTTCCACATTTTGGACAGCTGTGTACCCTTTTTTAGCAGCCCCTTCACACAACGCACATAGCACCCAGGCTCTCACCATCGGCTGGTTTGAAAATAGGCTTCCTTGATTGCAAAATAGTTTCAGTCTTTTAACTTAGAAACATTCTTGCCATTCGAGAAGATTTTTCTTTTATTATTTTTTAAGCTCTGAAAATATAGAAGGTGCTTCCTGCTACTGCAGCTGCCCTAATTGTGAAGGTGGTAGAAGATGGGCTGGGGTGAGCTAGGGGAGCCTGGCTCATCGCTGTGGCCACACGAGGATATGCATGCTGAGGTGCTCTGGTTTTGGCTCTTCCAGGAGCTGCTGGCAATGGGTGCATCCAGGATGGGTTTATTCTGAGGTCTTTGCTGGATGATCTGTCTCTTCTCCCAAGTAACAAATGAAAGAACAAGAGGAAACAGCCTCTAGTTGCCCCAGTGGAGGTTTAGATTGGATATTAGGAACAATTTATTCATTGCAAGGGTTGTCAGGCCCTGTCACAGGCTGCCCAGGGCAGTGGTGGAGTCACCATTCCTGGAGGGATTTCAGAGCCATTTAGATGTGGTGCTGAGGGACATTGTTTAATGGTGGCTGTGGTGATGCTGGATTAACGGTTGAACTCTAAGTTCCAAAGAGTCTTTTCCAACCTAAATAATTTATGATGCTACCATCCAAACTGGTCAGCCAGCTGGCTCCATGGTGTTCAAGCCAGTCAAGGTGAGCTTGGTTCTCAGCTCCATAGAATGAAATTATCTGGTCCTGACAGTGAAATAATGATATATGAAAGTAGTCTAAGCTTGGCTCTTGACTCTGCAACTCCCTAATAATGTGGAAGAGTCGGCGGCCTTCCGGCCTCTGTCGAGTCAGATTTGGGAAGGACCTTTGATGGGCATCCTGGGACAGCTGAGGAGGCAGAGCAGAGCAGTGCATGCCCCTCTCCTCAGGTCACTGCCCCAAAACACACGTTGGTTTTCTGCAGATCTCCACGTCTGCCACCAGAGGGGCTGACCCCGGGGCACAGCTGCTGGGCTTTGCAGCTGGGCAAGGAGCCACAGGCACTCCAGGCTGGTCGTGCTGGTGGAAACCACATTAGCAGCTCTCCTGCTGTCCACGTCACTTTCTCCCCACTGTGGTGGCATTCGCCAGCCCGGCCATCAGCTGCTGCTGTGGAATAAGCTGGACTTGGCAAGAGCACAGCTATTCCTCGAAGGCGGGTGGAGGGGAGCGTTGCTGTTGCTCATCAGGCAGAGACTTTCAGCTGGAATAATCCTCCCCTGGCTCTGCGCTGTGCCGGAGCACAGGGTGGGAGGTTGTGAGCCCCGGGGGGGATTGCCCTGACCCCCGAGCTGTGGTGTGGAGGGCTGAGGGATCCCTGCTGCCACCAGGAGCAAGGGATGAAAAATACGCCCAGAGTGAGTCGTGTGAGGGGGATGGAGAAAGGAGAAGCAAGGGAGAAGGATGCTCCCGTGTGCTGCAGGACCTGTGGTGGCCACATGGGTACCTGGCAGTTGTCCCACTCCCCATCTCTGCCCTGCCTTCCCTTCCTGTGGCACTGGTAAAGGGGATGGGTGGCAGGACAGACAACCCTGCTCCCAGTCCCCTCTGAGTAGTTTTGGTTGGCAGCTGGGTGCAAAGGGAACGAGTACTGGTGTGGGACAAGGCATCTCCCCTGTGGCTCCCATGGAGCCAGGGCTGGGAGCTGCCACTGCTGTGTCCCCTTCCCTCCCAGCATGGCTGACAGCAGCCTCAGCCACCAGATGCAGCTTCTCCCATCTTCTGTTTCTGTGATTTTTTTTTCCAAACAGGAGAGGTCCCAGCACAGAGAAGGGAGAGGGATGGAGTGGAGCAGATGGGAGGCAGAAAATGAGCCCTGCGCCGCAGAGCTCATCCTAGCAAACTCATTACCCTGCACTGCTTTTAATCACATTATTGCAGTGTGAAGGCCACCAATACATGGCACACATCTAGAATAAAGCTGGGGAGGGACTGTTGGCTCCATCAGCCTGAGAAAGGCCATGGGAACAGATAAGAGGAGGCTCGTGCTGGAAAACACATTGCTGGTTTGCTTAGTCTATTGCTATATTTAGCCAGGGATTGAAATAACTGTGGTGGTTTTCAGCTGGGCTAATCTGCAAGCCCTGGCTGTACTAACACTTGCCCAGTTGATGGTAATGAAGTCAATCAGCGTGGAGCTGTTGGCAGCTGAGGAAATTGCTGCAGGAGCTGTGCACCATCCCCTCACTGCCTTTCCCTGCCGATGGTCCTTCACCCCAGGGGAGCGCTGGGTCTTTGCTGTGCTGCCTGCAACAGCCTCTGGCTGGGCAGTGGGCAGGATGCACAGGGATTCCCTGGGGAACCTGCCAGATCCCTGCACTCCCCTGCCCAGGTTGGCATTGGCACGTGGCCAGCTGGACTCTGGAAACACGACCTGCTCTGTGGAATGGTGTGGGAGAGTTGCATTTAGCTCTCCTCTTGTATTTACAGACTTTATATACATATATATGTATAAAAGTATATATACATGCATAAGCTTCAGAAGCCACATGCATATGCTGGATAAGTGCAGTTCGCAAGCACAAGTGCAGGCACCTCTGCGTCTGGCTTGAGTGGGATTTTGAGGGTATTTTTAGGGGACAAAAGGCTTGATGGAGCCGTACAACACCTTGTGTGAACATTCTTGTGCACCCTGCTGGCCATGCACAGCCAGCCCTGCCTGCCCGCCAGCTCTCCAGGGCTGCCCCTGCCTCCCTGTTGCCTCCAGTCCCCCTTGGTCTCAGTCCCCTCCTGGTGCCAGAGCCACCTGAAACCTCTCTGGCCTCTTCCCACCACAGATACAGTTCCAACGAGCATCTCCTGCCTCTGCTCCATCTTGCCTCCCAGTCGCTGGCACATTTCCTCACCCTTGTCTCAAATCCCATCACTGCTCAGCCTCCTAGGAGAGATAAGGGCTGGGGTGGAGGTAAAACCAGGCCTGTGATTATTTGCTGATGGCACACGAGGTTGGAAATGCCCTTTGTGAACATGCTGGGGTTGAGACCATAGTGTGTATCCTCCTCTCCACAGGGCAGCAGTAGGAGTGGTGTAGGTTGGCACACTCCCCCTTGCCTCCAAAAACTAAATCCAGGTGATTCCAAAGGGCTCAGGAGAGCTGAGATATGAGAATGAGCTGAAAGTGAGGGGAACAGGGTGCTCAGGCAGCAGCATCTGCAGAATGAAATGACTGAGCAGCAGGACTGGCCTGGTGAGGCTGCTGGCAGAGAGCAGCTTTGCTACAGGATGGGAAGGGCCCAGGAGCAGTTACAGGGTGGAAAATCTGCCAGCCTGACCCAAGGCACTGCCTGGGATGGGGCTGAAACAGCTGTGGCACCCCATGTTCAAGCATGACTTAGTCCCTTGCCTCTAAAGCTGTGCTAAAGCCTGTTCCTGGCATGGACAGAGCTGTGGGGTTCTCAGCAGG
>NW_009953077.1:4011921-4017869 GCF_000747805.2 Chaetura pelagica | reverse complement strand
CAGAGCTGCGGGGTTCTCAGCAGGAGGCTGCTGGGCACCTGGGAGATTGGGGTCATCTGCCACACAGTGGCAGTGCTGCTGTGGGATGAGGCATGGAAGGTGGCTGGGTGTTAGGAGCCCTCCTAAATGAGAAGTTTCCTCCAAGTGGGGCTTGGATGAGGGCTTGAGAAGTGGTTTGTTAAGGTTCTTGTTGTTAATTTGGAACTTGATTCAGATACCAGAAGTGTTTTCCATATTTTCCAAGCACCCATCTGTCACAGTGATGAGCCCTGCACAGTACTTGTCAGCAAATAAATGAAATATTCTTGTGAGATTCACTGCATTTAATGCTGGGAGATGAGATATGGCTGGCGAGATACTCCTACCTCAGGCTGCTTATCTTATTTTGTACAGATTTTTGTCCTGGTGTTTTAATAGATACCATGTTGATTGTGTAAAATAATACCCTAGAACATAAATAACCGGGCAGAGTCCTAGGGAGGATATTGCAGGGAGCAGTTTGTGCTGCGATGAAGACCGTGGCTGTGCATCTGCTAGAAGCTGGAGAGGTTACAGGAAGGGTCTCAGGACTGACAGGGACAGTGGGACTGGCAACCAGGAGCTAACCAGGGAAGCTGGGAAGCCTCCTGGGAAGCCTGTGGCACTGCCAGCTCCCTGCTGAGGCTCTGAGCTGCTCAGCAGGGGCTCACGTGCAACCCTGATGCTGAAACTCGCTGGCACCGTCGTTAAAAAAAACCCAGTGGCACTGGGGGATTCAGTGCTTAATTAACTTGCCAAGTGGTAACGTTGACCAAAATTATGTGGGGAGATTTCTATTTTAGTTAATTACAGTCCTGTTGTCGCCCATTAGTAAATTAAAACAATTGCAGGGTAAAACCTGGCAGAGGTTGGCGAGCACTGGCCCCCAGCCAGGCCATGCTGGAGCTCAGGGGGAGCTGGGCAGTCCCCCCATGCAGGCGGGCCCCCGGGGCTCGCTGTCCCCGTGTGTCCCCCTCAGCAGCTCCAGGGTTTCCCTGCCAGCCGGGATGCTGCCAGTTGTCTCTCTCCCCGGGAGAGCAGCAGCCATCAGCAGGGCACTCACTGTCCCTTCAGTGGAGCGTGTGGGAATTGCGGCCGCATCCTGCATCTCCCAGTGCCGCTTGTGTGGTGCACAATTAAAAACTGGGGTCATCATTACCACTCGGATGTGATGCCTTGAATGAAGCCTCTTGGTTGCTGGTCAGGGCTGCCCTGCACCCCGGGCTCCATCCTGCCCCTGATGGCCACAGGAGCACCATTTCTCTCTCTGGAAACCTACTTTTTCCAGAACTATTCTGCAAATCCTGGAGTTTTTGAGACAATGAAGGCTGGGAGCCCAAGGGGTCAGGGCAGTGACCTTCCCAGGGGTGTAAACTGATCATCCACTGGTCTAGGCAGTCCCTGGTGCCTTTCCTCCACCGCAGCTGGCCACTTTCCAGCCCTTCTTCATTTAAGATGGGATCTCAGGTGTGCTTTGGTTTCATCCCTCTCTTTAATTATTGATGCTTTTCTTTTGCCTGGAGCCCACTCTGCATCCCGCTGGTGTTGCCTGTGCCCCAGCTCACCATTGCCTGTGCTCTGTGCAGTTAAAACCCCCGTACCCACCACCACGGTCCCTTGGGCAGCAAACCTGGGGTTCCAGCAAGCCCCGACCCCCATCCTGAAGGGGGCTGTGGTTTCCAGCAGCTTTAAGCAGGGAGGCTCAGAGAGGCACTGCCGTGCCTTTGCCTTAAGCAACTTCCCCCACCCCAGCAACTGGCGCCCTGTCTCCCAGGCCACCCAATGCTTTGGTCATGTAAAGCACTAAATACAGCCTAATTATTATTATCTTCATGGGATCTGGTTAATCTCGATGGGGATTTACAAGCTGTTGGCAAATCAGCCGGTCGTCAAATGTTTGCATTTTTCTCAGAGGCAGCTTAATCCCATTGGCCACGTTTGCTGAGAAATGCCTGGGGCCAAGTCACACAGATAGGGATGCTGCTCCAGAGCCAATCCCTCTGGGAGGGAGCAGAAGTGGGGCAGCATAACTGAACAATCACAAGCCTGCAGGACCAAGGCACAAGTCACTTGTCACCAGCAGTGTGGATGCTGGTGCAAAGCTGTGAGGTGCCTCAGATGCAGCATCTTCACAGAGTCCCTGGGTTTTTAGTGTCCTGCAGCATGGCAGGTGTCAGTGCTGGTTTTGGTGGGGCTGCAGATGTCCCTTAAAGACAGGGACCAAGAGCTTGGAGAGGTTTGCCAGCGATGTTCCTGCTAGGTGGGGGTAGCTTTGCTTGCCTTCCAGGGGCAGGATGTCTTGCCCCCCAGCCCTGTCCCCATGCACATATAGGAGCTCACAGCTCCTGCTGCTGGAGGGATTCACGGCAGCGAGGGCACGATGGCACATGCTGGGCTGGCCATGGCACACTCTCTGTTCCAGCATACACATGGCTCCATGTGGCCCTGCCTGCTGGCCAAGCTGGGGGTTCTCCCACAGCTCAGCAAAATTCAGTTATCCCTTCGCTGGCTTTCTCCCATCCAAGGATGTCACCATGTAGTGATTTTCCACAGGGGTTCAGACTAAAGCACGGGGTGCTGGACTAGCAGAAAGAAAAGCCAGGAAGAGAAAATGTGAACTTCAAACTTCTCATCTTGGGTGTCTACTGAGGTTTGGCCAGCACCTCTCAGGGCTGGTGAAAGCTGAGGGCCAGCTCTGCCTGCAACCTTCCCTGTTCCTGCCTTCCCCCATCCCCAAGCCTTTCTGCCTGCTGTGAAAGGCAAAGCAGCATCTCAGAGAGCAGCTCCACAATCTTTTTGGCAGGGCTATTTTTACTGGAGATTGTTCCCTTATCTGCTTCCCAGTGTGATCCCACGAAGAGTGGAGCTGTCACATCTGTGAGAGCAGGATGGTGGGGTGAGCTGCTCAAACTGAGGCAGATGCCAGGAAGAATGGCTGCAGAGCCACAGCTGGGAGGAACCTGAGGGAGGGTGCTCAGACCCACCTGCAGAGCCATCAGATCCCTGTGGGATGGGGCAGTCCTGTGTTTGCTCAGTCTTGGAGAACCCCTAAGCCTCATACAGGTGAGATGGCACCAGCAGGTCCCCTCTGCTGATGCCTGCCTTGTGCCATGGTGATGCCCTTTGCCCACATGGACAGGTTACAGTGGAGGAACATGGGGTCTCTGGTCCAGCCTCCAATATAGAGCAGGCAGCCACCAACACAAGGAGCTTTGTACAGGAAAATCTTGAGCCCCCTCCGAGGATGCAGGCCCCATGGGAACTGTCCTAGGCTGCACTGCAGCCTCAGCAAAGGCCCTTTTCCTGGTGTCTACCTGAACATCTGCTTTTCCCAAGCATGTACATCTGTACCTAGGTAAACCCATACAAAAGGAGGGTACTGAGCTTTTGGAGGGTGTCCTGCTATGGTGGTTGCCCCAGGAGCGCACTGGCCAAAGCCTGTGCCTCTCCTGGGCACAAGTGCCACCTCTTTAGACAGGACCTCAGTGGCACTTAGCATCTGCAGTTGGCACTTGATGGCCAGTGTTGGCCTTCCACAGTCACCCTTGGCTTGAGTTTTGCACGTCCCCTCATCCAGAGCTTCCCAACCACCATGGTCTGGCAGGGTGAGCCATCACAAGTGCAGGCAATGTCCCTTCTGGGGAGTGTGTTAAGGGCCTGGACAGGGCAGACTGGGTTGTTCAAGTTGGGCTGAGCTTCTCTGGTTCCTGCAGGACCAAGCTGGGAGCTGGCACAATGGCACGGCAGAGAGGGACAGGCAGGAGCTGAGCTGAGCTCTGCCCTGGCACAGCCAGTTTGTCTCCTCTGCATCGCACCTCCCCCTCGCTGCTAGCATGGAGGTGGGGAGCTCTGATGAAGAAAAATGGGATTCCTGAAAGAAAAATGAAAGGCCACACGTTTCCATGAGGCAGGGATTCAATTTGTGTCACGCAATCACATTTCCTTCTGCAGTCTGAAATAATTACACAGCGGAGAGGGACGAGGAGATCTGATTCAGAGGCTCAGGGACAAGAGAAAGTTCTGAAATAAAAGAAGACAAATTAAATCATTAAGATATAATAGGCTGCACTTGCCCCTTAATTAGACTTTCTCTTTGATTAAGCAGTAATTAAATATTACCATGCTGAAAGGGATTCTTTTATGGCCCTCTGAAGCCCTAAAGTATTCTGAAGATGTTTCTGTGCAGAGCAGGGGTTGCTGCCAGTGGTGAGGTGGGGGGGAGTGTGTTGTACACCTGCCGGTTCCCCACAGGAGAAGCCCCTCTGCTCCCTGGGGAGTTTGGGCAGGATGGTTGCTTCTGGTCCAGGGTGCAGCCTGAGCCAAGAAGTGTCCCTGGGGAAGTCCCACAGCTCCTGGCCACCATCAGCTGCAAAGCATTTCCAGCTTCTCACCAGAAATGTGAGTGTGAGCTCCTGGGTGTTGGATGCAGGTGCCAAACATGTTATCCTGCTGCTGCCTCTTAGGTGCAGTTTTTAGGGTCATGGAATAGAATCACAGAATCATTTTGGTTGGAAAAGACCTTTAAGATCATTGAGTCCAACTGTTAACCTAGCACTGCCAAGGCCATCACTAAACCATGTCCCTGAGCACCACATTACATGTCTTCTAAATTCCTCCAGGGATGGTGGCTCAACCACCTCCCTAGACAGCCTGTTTCAGAGCCTGACAATCCTTTCAGTGAAGAAATTTTTCCTAATAACCAATCTAAACCTCCCCTGGTGCAACTTGAGTCTATTTCCTTGAGACCATTTTGGTGAACCTCATCTTCTACATGGAGACCATAACCTCTGTGGCCCCAGGAGATGCTGTTGGCTTGCAACCTTGGTCCCAGGCTGGTCCAGCTGAAGACCAAGACCATCTCTCCAACAGCATGGCAGCTCTCCTGGGGCCAGCCACCCCCTGAGTCTGGCCACCTCGAGCTTTGGGAGCAACAGATCAACAAAAGAGGACTCTGGGGTAAAGGACTTGGAGTCTATCAGGCTGTTTGCAGCAAAACCAAAAAGTTTTTAAATGATGAAACATCAAAAGGGAGGAAATGTCAGGTCCCTATTCCTGGACATTCATGGGTGGGTAAAAATAGCCCTTGGATGACCTGAGTGGGGAAAGTGCTTCTGATCCCTTAATGCAGAGCCCCTGCTGTAGTTCCATGGGCTCTGCCACTCATGGCCCTGTGTGCAACCTGCTTTTTCCAGGTCATGAAACGATGGCTCTTGCTGAGAATTTCACTAGATGAGATTGTCTTGTTCTCTTCCTGCACAGCGTGTACTTTGGGTAATATCTTTGGGAGATTTTTGTGTACTTGTGTACCCAGTATTTTCTGATAACCTAGGAAAAAAAGACCCATAAGTATTATGATTATGCTGTTAAACCTTTATTGTATCAAAACAAATCAGAGTGAGAGAGAAGCTGCATGGAGCACCAGAAGTGTTAAGCCATGGTAGTGATCTGCCCTCAGTGTTTAATTTCACTTAATTTTCCCTTGAAATATCAGTGAGACTGGAGATGAAAAGAGCTGGTAATGCTGAGGTGTCATGGGGGAGAGTGTGAAATCCCCTTGCTGTAGCCATGGTCCCTCTGGCTGAACATCACTGAGGTCTGGACAAGGCTAGGGGTGGGTATAAGCTGGATGGTTGGTCTCTTCTTCTAGATGGCTTGTAGGGTGCAGTTCCAACGCCGCACCCTGGCCTGCTCAGCGCCTGTCCTCTCCTAAGCTGGTTATTTGATTCGGGTGGGCTGAGTCCTTCGTACCATCACCATGAGTCCCATCAGCTGAACTTCTCGGAGAGTTCCCTGCTGGGGCGAAGCTCCGGGAGTTCGAATAGAACTTCTCCTTTCTCTGTTTTGCAGAAAAACGAATGGCTGTGCTTGAACTGCCAAACTCAGCGGCTGCTCGAAGGCAGCCTCGGTGACCCTGCCCCGATGCCGCTGCC
>NW_009953077.1:4005428-4011471 GCF_000747805.2 Chaetura pelagica | reverse complement strand
CGTCCCGCAGCCCCGGGCGCCCGCGCCGGCACCCGCACCGCCGCCCGCAGCCCCGCAGAAGCAGCAGCCGCCCTCGCCTGCCAGGAGCCTGCGGGCTGCTGAGCAGAGTCGCACCCCCAGCCCTGCCCCGGCCGAGAAGAAGCCCCCGGTGCCAGTAGAGGAAAAGCCACTGCCCAAAGCTGCCCCGGAGCCTTCCAGAGCTCCTGAGAGCACCGTGCTGAAGGGTAAGAGTGTGACCCCCAAACCAGAGGAGGAGAGCAAGGAGACCCGGGCACCCCCCGAGGCACCTCGGGCAAAGGAGCAGGAGGTGAGCTCTGTGGGTGCATCCAGCTCTGAGCATTCCTGGGAATTGCATCCACCCCAGGGCTGGGCTGGCACTGAGCCGTGTGCTCAGAAGCGGGAGGTTGTTCTGAGTTGCAGCAGAAGCAGCGTTGTAGGGGCCATTTGCCTCGGGAAATGGCCTTTGGGGAAAGGGTGAACTCCATAAACTGCTGTCTCTGTACTTCTGAAGCACTTTGGAACTGCACAGGCTCCAGAGCAGCATGCTGATGTTTGCCATCTCTTTATTACAGTTACATCAATTTGGGCATAATGCCCAGGTCATCTTTGGCCTTTGGATTTGTTTTAAAAGAATATAAGGGCAGTTTAATTTGTTGTTCAATGGAAAACTGGTGTCAGAACATTGCACTCTGAAGCAGCAGGCATTTTTCAAGGTCCCAGTCCCACCTTTTTTAAAATTCAGTGCAATCTGGGGGGAGAGCTTGGCTGTGTTGGGATGGTTTTCCCCCATGAGTAACTAGCACAGCCAGTGCAGCCCCCTGTGGGGAGGGGATGCAGCAGGAAGTCCCTACCAGCCAGGAGGGGATGGATGTCCCTGGGGAAGAGGCTCTGGAGGGCATGGACGCCCCCAGGGGAGATGGTCCTCACATCACTGTCTGCTGGCACTTCCAAAACCAAGTAAGGTCCGTGGTGCCTCTGTGCTGGTGGGGTCTGAGGCCCTGCTGGTAGCAATGGGGCCAGGTGCAATGGCACGTTCCCCACGGCTCAGAGGCTTGTCCCTGTGCTACCTAATTGTAATGTCAATTAAAACAGCCTGTTTATTTCTGCTGGCATCTAATGAGGATCCTGGGGGCTGCTGTGTTTCTGAAGGCTGCTTTGCAGAGCTGTCAGTCAGGGAAATTAAAGTTCAATAAAAGGCAGCCACAGACAAATTGCTGACAAGCCACTGAGGGAGAGGACATAGGGTGGCCCCCAACCCTGGTGCTGGGCTGGCTTCCATAGCTGCCCAGATCTTCTGCCTGCTCCCCAGGGAGGATTGGGAGGGAAGCAGTGGGAAGCAGCTCTGGAGGTGCTCAGGTCTGACACTCTGCTCTTCCTCACCCACAGGATGGGAGCAAGCCTTACCTCCCGGACCTGTCCCGCAGCCCCCAGAGCCTGAGCGACACTGGCTACTCCTCTGATGGCATCTCCAGCTCACAGAGCGAGATCACTGGCCTGGTGCAGCAGGAGGAGGAGAAGCTGAGCGGCACTGGGCTGGCTGGGCAGAGCCCCCCCAGCCCCTCTGAGCTCACCAAGCTGGAGAGCAGCATGCGGCCCCTCCTGGAAGGCCGGGGTGCCCCGCCAGAGCCCACCGAGCGTGGCAAGGGTGGCCCAGAGCCACGGGAGGAGCAGCGGCAGCGACAGCGGCCACGGTACCTCTCCATCACCCCTGAAGCCTTTGACTCAGATGAGGAGCTAGAGGACATCCTGGAGGAGGATGAGGACTCGCTGGAATGGGAGAACCAGCGGGAGCGGCGAGAGAGCGCGGAGTCCTCGGATGAGTTTGGCAGCAAGCTGCGGCACGACTACGTGGAAGACAGCAGTGAGGGGGGCTTCTCCCCGGTGCCCCCCCAGCCCAAGGGCCGGGAGGCAGAGGTGAGTGATGAGGAGTTCATGCGAAGGCAGATCCTGGAGATGAGTGCAGAGGAGGACAACCTCGAGGAGGAGGAGGAGGGCTATGGGCGCACCAAGTATAGTGTCCCCAAAGCTGGGCAGAAGGCCGAGGCGGAGAAGGGCAAAGAAGCAGCTTCAGCCAAACGGCGCCTGCCACATGGCCCTGGCAGCCTGTACAAGGAGGAGAGGAAGGAGGTGGAGGCGGTGGAGGGCGAAGACTTGAGCACAACCCAGGGGGGCCTGCGGCGCTTCAAGACCATTGAGCTGAACAGCACAACTGGCTATGGGCGGGAGATGGAGATGGGCAGGGAGGCAGACACCAGCCTGGACCGGGAGCCTGAGCTGGAGATGGAGAGCCTGACAGGCTCCCCCGAGGAGCGCGACCGGGGCGAGTCCTCCTCCGCCCTGCCGGCCACAACACCCAGCTACACCTCAGGCACCTCACCCACCTCCATCTCCTCCCTGGAGGAGGACAGTGATAGTAGCCCCAGCCTCTGGAAGAGGTGAAGCAGCAGAGGAAGGCTCGCCACCGCTCACATGGCCCCTTGCTGCCCACCATTGAGGACTCATCTGAGGAGGAGGAGCTGCGAGAAGAAGAGGAGCTGCTGCGGGAGCAGGAGAAGATGCGGGAGGTGGAGCAGCAGCGCATCCGAAGCACAGCGCGCAAGACCAAGCGCGACAAGGAGGAGCTGAGGGCCCAGAGGAGGAGAGAACGCTCCAAAACCCCCCCCAGCAACCTCTCTCCCATCGAGGATGCCTCCCCCACTGAGGAGCTGCGGCAGGCGGCAGAGATGGAAGAGCTGCACCGCTCCTCCTGCTCTGAGTACTCGCCCTCCATCGACTCAGAGGCTGAGAGCTTCGATGCTGTGACCTCCAAGCTGTACAAGTCGGGCAGTGAGTACAACCTGCCCACTTTCATGTCACTGTACTCCCCGACAGAGAAGGGGGAGAGTGGGAGCCAGCCTACCAGCAAACCTCTCAAGAGTGCTGAGGAAGCCTACGAGGAGATGATGAGGAAAGCAGAGATGATGCAGAAGCAGCAGGTCCAGCAGACCCAGCCGGCTGTTTCCTATGGCAGCACCTGCCAGCAGGTCGGCTACCGTGGCACCGAGGGCCACAATGGCTTTGAATTCCAGTACACCGAGGAGTACCGGTACGATGATGGCCCCCTGCGCCCCTCCCAGCCCAGCTATCCAAGTGCCCTGACGAAGGCAGGAGCAGTGTACCAGGAGATCCTGCAGACCTCCCAGAGCATCTCCAGGATGCACCGGTCCTCCTCTTTTGACCTGGCCCTCGAGCAGGGGGAGAAAGCAAAGGGGCAGGTGGAGGCATACCAGGACAAGCACTTCCTCAACGCTGAGAGCGCCTATGCTGACCTGATGAAGCAGAACGGCAGCCCACTCACCCCTGGCACCAGCCCCACACAGCTCTCCGCTCCTGTCTCCTTTGCCACCTCCGACAGCAGCACAGGCAAGGTCATTCCTGATGTCCGAGTCACCCAGCATTTTGCAAAAGAGGGGCAAGACCTGGCCAAGAGCACCCCAGCAGCACCCAGCCTGGCATCCAAGGCTGTCACCACTCCTTACACCTACAGCAAAGACAGCAAAGGTGCCAGTACAGTGACAACCGCTGTGGGTGGCCCCGGGAGCACAGCACGAAGCTACAGCTCCCCAGCCCCAGATGCCCCATCAGTAGGCAGCAGAAGCTACAGTCCAGCGAAGAGCACCATCAGCTATGGCTCACAGACAGAGGACATCGGCAGAAGCAAGGCAGTGGTGGAAATCAGCGTGCAGACAGCCAGGGAGAAGGTCCCAGCTGTGAGCGACAGCAAGCCCCTGCCACCCAAAACCTACCCCTTCTTCAAGAGCTCCAGCCCTCCACTCTCGCCCACCTCCCCAACACAGAGTCCCACCCGCACAGCAAAGGCCACAGCAGAATTTTCCACACAGACTCAGAGCCCCCTCCTCCCTTATGAGGGTCCCACCACTGGCACCTCTTCCCCCATGGTGGCACAGGGGACACAGACGTCGCACCGGGCAGGCTCGCCACGCCTGACCCGGCAGCCCTCCTCGCAGGATGCCCCTTTCATGCTGATCACACTGGCAGCTGATGCAGCCAGCCAGACCAAGCCGGTCAGCTCCGGCTCCCCGACATCCCCCACCTCATCCCCCACCTGGGCCAGCCAACAGCTGCTAGCGCATGGCTACAGCCAAGTGCCAGAGCCAGAGCAGCCACCAGGCACCTACATCAGGGCACAGCCAGTGAAGGAGCACGCCCAGAAGGCACCTGCCGTGACTTCAGCCACTGACAGCATCACAGGGCTGTACAGCTGGGGAGCACTTCCTGCAGAAAACATCTCCCTCTGCCGCATCTCCTCCATCCCCGGCACATCCCGAGTGGAGCCGGGGCCCAAGGCCCCAAGTACTAATGCTGTCGACTTACGGACAGCACTGAAGTCTGCCCCCATCATCATAACAGACCAAGGCATGGATCTCACCTCCTTGGCTACTGAAGCCAGGAAGTACTGCCTGACCTTGGACCACATCCCAAACCGGCAGTCCACAGCCATCCAGCCCTTGATCATCAACCTCAATGCCCAGGAGCAGCCCCATGCCATCATTGCAGCAGCCAGCACTGCCGGCCTGGCCATTGCCTCCCCCATGCTCCTCTCACAGGCCAAGCAGCCCATGGTCTATGGAGACCCTTTCCAAAGCCGGGTGGACTTTGGGCAGGGTACCGGGAGCCCAGTGTGCTTGGCACAGGTGAAGCAAGTGGAGCAGGGTGTCCAGACGGCCGCTGTGAGAGCCAGTGGGGCATCCAGTGGCAAGCCTGAGCCTGCCCCCCTGCCCCAGGCCAAGTTTGCAAGATATGGCATGCCAGGCCAGATGGTGAAGAAGGATGTGCTCATCTCACAGACTGGTGGGGCACAGAACATTAGTGGCCTCCCACAGCCCTTCCCACCAGAGCCAGGCTCAGAGCTGTATCGGGCAGTGCCAGTGGAGCTGAAGAGCCAGAGCCCTCTCCTTGCCCTGGGTGGCAAGAAGTCCCAGGTGATGATGGTGCAGATGGAGGAGGCAGCAGGTCCAGTGACCAAAGTGCTGAAGGAGGAACCACCAGCCAATGTGCTGGACCTCACAGGTGTGAAGGCAGAGAGCCAGGTGGCCTGCTGTGACGTGGTCTACAAGTTCCCTTTTGGTGGTAGCTGCACTGGCACTTTCAACCCCACCTCCAAAATGCCAGAGAAAAAAGCCGGGGAGGCGGCAGCACCTGGCCGGAAAGCCAGCGGGCCCCTCTACAGCAGCAGAGAGCCAGAGCTGCCAGACACCTTCCCTTACCAGGAGCAACCAGCCCCAGCACCCTCGCTCTATGAGGAGCAGAAGTTTTACCCCACTGGCACCTTTGGCCGCCTCTACTCCTCCATGTCAGACACAAACCTCTCTGAAATTGGGATGAGCTACTACCCCATGAAGGGGGATCAGCCCTTCCACTCCCCAGCGGGTGATGCCGCTGTGGACCTCAGCACCATGAAGCACTCTTACAGTGTGGGCTTTGCTGAGGGGGGTTACCTGGGCCAGGGACTGCAGTATGGCTCCCTCTCTGACCTCCGCCAGCCAGCAGAGCTTCTGAGCCACCCGCTCCCTATGCGGAGGTACAGCTCAGTCTCCAACATCTACTCTGACTACCGCTTCTCACCTCGAGGGGACCTGGCCAGCTTCCAGGAGTCCAGCCTGGCTCACTACAGTGCCACCACAGCGCGTGAGATCAGCCGCATGTGTGCTGCCCTCAACTCTATGGACCAGTATGGGGGCCGGCACACCAACGGTCCTGACTTGCTGTCCTACGGCCCCAGCACTGGGCCAGGGGGTGCAGGAGGGATGGCGGCTCAGCAGCAAGGCCCTGCACCCCCCAAACCTGGTGGAATGTACAACCCCACCTTCCCTGAGGGACGGCAGGGCTTGGGCAGCCTAGCACAGTACAACGTCCCCGGAGTCCGCCTGGGGACTGTCCGGCAGATGTTCCCATCCACCGCCACGGTGCGGGCTGCTGATGGCATGATCTACTCCACCATCAACACGCCCATTGCCTCCACACTGCCCATCACCACCCAGCC
>NW_009953077.1:4000270-4004704 GCF_000747805.2 Chaetura pelagica | reverse complement strand
TGCAGCAACAGCTGGAGGAGCAGAAGCGACAGAAGAGCACCTTCCCTGAGCCCCCTGCCCGACCACCCGAGGGGCCTGCTGAGGTGCCGCGGGGACCACCACAGAGCCAGGGACTGCCAGAGGGGCCTCCTGGTTCCCGGTACCCCACACCACAGCGTCCACTCAGCAGCTCAGCCTCCGACATGTCGCTGCAAGTTGAGGAGCCCTGGGAGCCCAGCCGGGGTATCAAGAAGAGGAACTCGATGCCACGGCTGCGGGACGCATATGAGAAGGAGACAGCACGGGAGGCCACTGCGGCGAGGAAGGTGGCGGACAGCAGTGTGCAGACAGACGAGGAGGATGGTGAGGAGCGGTACCTGCTGTCGCGGCGGCGGCGGACGCGGCGCAGCGCTGACTGCAGCGTGCAGACAGACGAGGAGGACAGCGGGGAGTGGGAGCAGCCCGTGCGCCGCCGGCGCTCTCGGCCCTCCCGGCACACCGAGGTTGGCGCTGAAGGCAAGGCAGAGGGGACGGCCCGTGCCATGGCCAGCGTGGGCATCCAGACCATCAGTGACTGCTCAGTGCAGACAGAGCCTGACCAGCTCCTCCGCGTGTCCCCTTCCATCCACATCACTACCCACGATCCCCGGGTGGAGATTGTCAAGTACATCTCAGCCCCAGAGAAGACGCAGAGGGGCGAGAGCCTGGCCTGCCAGACAGAGCCAGAGCCAGCCCCCCAGCCTGGCATCGTGGTCCCCCAGCTGACGGTGCCCACCACCATTACACCCTACTCCACCAACATCCAGATGGTGAGCACGGGCCCCCTGGACCCCCATGCTGTCCGGCAGCAGACCCTGGGCAAGTTCGAGAAGAAGAAACCAGATCCCCTGGAAATTGGCTACCAGTCCCATCTGCCAGCCGACTCCCTCTCACAGCTGGTGACCCGCCAGCCACCCCGCTCTCCCCAGGTCCTCTACTCACCTGTCTCTCCCCTCTCCCCCCACCGCCTCTTGGAGTCCTCCTTTGCCACCAGCGAGCGGCTGAACAAGGCTCACGTCCCCCCCCAGAAGCACTTCACCACCGACTCAGCCCAGCGCCAGCAGACACTGCCGCGCCCCATCAAGACCATGCAGCGCTCCCTCTCCGACCCCAAGCCCATCAGCCCCACCGCTGAGGAGGCTGGCAAAGACAGGTTCTCCCTCTACCAGCACCCGCTGCTTCCCGGCACCCAGGTATGTCAGTGTTGAGAACAGGCTTTTCCTCAGGGAACAGCCCCAGGAGGCACCTCAGGATGTTTCGATTTCATTAGTGCTGCAACAATTAATATTTTAAAGGGCTGTGGATGGCAGCTGGCGGGCACGGACACGAGCAGGGAAGCTGGCAGCCAGAGGGAGGGCCCAGAGCTCCCCTGGCAGCAGGCAGGAGTTGCTGCTGGGTGACAGCATCAAGGCTGACCCGTCCCCTGTCCCCTGCCACAAGTGGGTCCCCCTCCTCTCCCAAGGAGCTGCCATGCATTACTCCCTTTGGAGTTGCAGCAGCTCTTGCTCCCACCTTCTCCCCCCCAGATGGTGGTTGCCTTGTGCAGCCAAGCACCCTGCAAAGAGCTCCAGGGGGAGCAATTCCTGGGGCAGTTCCCAGCCTGGCTTCTCCCCCAAGCTCTGCTGCCAAGGGCCCGAGGACAGAAAGCAGTTTTTGCAGCAGGCAGCAGCGCGCAGGCGGCCAGCCCAGCACTTGGCTGACTGCCACCCCCGGTAATTACTCACGGGAAGCAGCCCTGCCTGTTACTTCCATCCTATTTATCACGCTTTTACATAAATGCCGCTTCCTCGGTGTGTGGGGGGACACGTGCACAGCAGTCTGCCTCACGGCAGCCCTGGGGCATGGGTGGAGCTCTGGGTACCCAGGGTGGGGGGCACAGGCAGACACCCACGTGCACCCCTGACCTGCTGTCCCTTGGCTTTGTAGGTGGGGGCGCTGCAGTCGAGCCCACTGGCGCGCAAGGTAAAGCGGACACTGCCCAGCCCGCCGCCTGAGGAACCCCACGTCCCGCTGGCCAGCCCAGCCACCTCCCAGCTCTACCTGAGCAGCCTGGCCACCAAGGCCACCGCGCCAGTCACTAAGGCCAGCCTGCTGAAAGAGCTGGACCGCGACCTGAAGCTGGTGGAGCATGAGGCCACCAAGCTGCGGAAGAAGCAGGCAGAGCTGGATGAGGAGGAGAAGGAGATTGATGCCAAGTTGAAGTACTTGGAGCTGGGCATCACCCAGCGCAAGGAGTCACTGCTGAAGGAGAGGGGCCACCCATACCTGCGTTGCCCCGGGGACCGCCGCGACTACCTGTCTGACAGTGAGCTGCACAGCCTGCGCCTCGCCACCTATGAGGGCGCTGGCCTGCGCCCCACGCCTGCTGGGCAGTACCCCGACTTTGCTGCCGCCGCTGCCTCCTATGGCGCCTACCCCTATCCAGCCCCACCAGGCCCCACCGCCTTCCCACCAGCACGCCTGCAGCACCCCCAGTACCCTGCAGCCAGCACCACTCAGGATGGCTTGCCGGCAGCCCCGCTGTCTGCCTTCGCCTCACCTGGCACCTTCCCAGCCCCCAGCACTGCGTACCCAGAGCTGGGCACACCAGGCCAGCCAGGCTTCCGGCCCCAAAACCCCTACCAAGCCCCCAGTACCTTCACCGGGGTGGCCAGCGTGCCAGCAGCACAGCCCACCCTCTTCCAGACCCCAGCAGACGTAGCTGGCGGGCACCAGAAGCCACGGCAGACCTCACTGGCTGACCTGGAGCAGAAGATCCCCACCAACTACGAGGTCATCAGTGCAGCCACCAGCTCCTCCACTATTCCTGATGTCACCTTCAGTGCCACGACAGCAACCAGTGGCTACGAGCAGTACAAGGCGCCCGAGGCCCGGCCAGCTGAGAGAGCCGGTGCAGCACAGGGCCCCTCAGCTAGCTTCTCCTCTGAGTCCCTCTACACCAACCTGGAGCAGAACATCCCCCGTAACTACGTGATGATTGAGGACATCAGCGAGCTCACAAAGGAGAGCCCAGTAGTGGAGGGGCAGAAATCTGAGCCGGCAGGCACAAGCACTGACATCCGCCATGGCAGAGAGAAAAGTGACCTGGGGGATGCTGAGGGCTCCAGCAGGCCCTGCTGCTACACCAAAGCTGAGGAGGAGTCTGAGGAAGACATCTATGACCACCATGGCTCTGACTATCGAGGAAAGAACAGCTACCACCGGGGCATGGAAAGCAATGGCAGGGTGTCAGGGAGCTCCACCAGCTCATCCTACTACTATGGGGATAGTGATTACCGGCACTCCTCACGGGCAGACAAGCACGGCTCTGGCGTGGCACTGCCAAAGCATTCCTCCAAGAATCTGGCACCTGCCGTTGTCTCCTCAAAGCGCAGCAAGCACAGGAAGCAGGGCATGGAGCAGAAGATCTCCAAGTTCTCTCCCATTGAAGAAGCCAAAGATGTGGAGTCAGACCTGGCCTCCTATGCAGTGACAACCTCAGTTGGTAGCAGCAATGTGGCCTCCAGGGCCAAGAAGCTGCAAGATGAGATCACCTATGGCCTGAAGAAGAATGTCTATGAGCAGCAGAAGTACTATGGTGTCTCCAGCCGGGATCTGGTGGATGAGGAAGAGAGGGTCTATTCCACAAGCAGCAGAACCCGCTCCTCTGGCTATGGGGTGGAAAAGTCCTCTGGCCGGGAGGTGGGCAGTCGGAGCAAGTCCTACGAGCGGGAGGTTATAGAGCGCTCCCAGAAAGGCAGTTCCAAGCCCTCATCCCTTGGCATGAGCCAGAGCCGCGGGCGGGCTCCCATCCGCACACAGCCCTCAGAGGAGGAGAGCCCTGTCAGCCCGCTGGGGAAGGTGGTGGGAGGGACACGCTCTGTGGGGGGCCCTGGCCCTCAGTCGGCGGGGGACCCCTGCTCACAGTTCTGCTCCAGCCACTCGTTGCCTGATGTGCAAGAACACATCAAAGACGTGCCAAGGAGTCACTCGTACAAGCACGAGGAAGGCTACGGCATGGACGATGCCCATTGCGTTGTCTCGGACAGTGAAGGTAACGGCTCCCTGTGGTGACCACCCCAGAGCATGGCTTCCCGGGGCATGCCTGTCTGCTCGTACGCAGAGACACTCTCACTGCCTCAGTTTGCTTGACACGTGCCTTCCTCCCCCTGCCCCGGGTATTCGGTGGTAGCCGGTCCCACGTGGCCCCCCGCCGTGCCGCGCCGCGTCCCATCCCTACCGGCACGGGCTGTTCCCCGCACGCGTGCCCGCTGCTTGCCTCTCCCACCTCATTGCATGGCTTCCGCCCGGGCAGCCTCGAGTGAGCGACTGACTGTGGTTTGTTTTTGGTTTCTGAAGCCTATCATTTGGGTCAGGAGGAGACAGACTGGTTTGATAAGCCCAGGGAGGCACGGGCGGAGAGGGTCAGGCACTACG
>NW_009953077.1:3997787-3999592 GCF_000747805.2 Chaetura pelagica | reverse complement strand
CTGGCAGGGGAAGAGTTGGGGATGGGAGCTTTGGGACAAAGCCTATCCCACTCATGTGCCCACCAGACCACCCCTGGATGTGCTGGGAGCAGCCAGCTCCTCGAGAGGACATCCCTGTGCCCTGGATGCCTCCCTTCCTCTTTTGGGGTTGTGGAGCAGTGGTTGGGGGTTTTGGTGTCACGCCCCCAGCCAGGGCCACCTCCAGAGGATGCTCTGCTGAGAGGGCCAGCCCTGAGAGCTGTTTGTTCCATTACAGCCAAAAGCAGAGCAGACGGACACACCCAAACCCACAGTGAAAGTGCCACAGCAGCCGGGGAGAGCGCCATCAGCACAGCCTCTGGGAGCATCAGGTCAGTCAGCCCAGTGCACGGGCGCTGTATCTCCCGTGCTGGCTGAGGCTCAGCTGAGCCCCCCCAGCTGGCCTGTCCCCTGCTAACGATGGCTTTATTTGCCCCCCAGCAGACAGCAAGGCTGGTCCAAAAGTGGCTGGGCCGCGTGGTCCTGCTGGCCCAGCCACAGGGCAGCCCGGAGCAGAAGGAGAGAGCGTTTTCTCCAAAATCCTGCCGGGGGGGGCAGCGGAACAAGCAGGCAAACTGACTGAAGGTGAGGGCTGCTGCCAGAGACGGGGTGGGCGTGGGCGTGAGACAGGGTTGGGTGAGTCGGGGTGGCCGGGAGCAGCCAGTGGGATGGGGTGCTTCCAAAGTTTGGGGCAAAAGCAGCGATTTGGGGGCTGGGGAGGAGGGGTGCCAGGGTGGCTGTGACATGCTGATGCTTCTCCTCACTTCCCTGCAGCGGTGTCGGCTTTTGGCAAGAAGTTCACTTCGTTCTGGTGAGAGAACGGCACAAGGTGAGTGCAGTCAGCACCGGGTGCTGTGCTGCGGGCTGCCCCTGCTCCTGCTGTGTCTGACAACTTCCCTGTCCTTTCCACCACAAGGAGTTTGGGAAGCGAGTGGAGATTGAGTCGTTGCAGTGGAAAAACCTATGAAGAACCCAGTGAATTTAGCACACGGCGCTGGACTCTGGGTATAACGGTGAGTGCCCTGAGGCAGAGCCACACGCTGGTCTCCTCCACCACAATGATCCCCTCCATTGCACCAGTCCCCTCCACCATGCCATCCCTGGGGCTCCCATGGCACCTCTGTCCCCTTTGATACCCACTGAGCCCTGCCTTCTTCATTCCCAGCCCTCAGGGTGAGCAGGACACAGTGCAGCCCCATCTCCTTCCCTCTGGGCCACTCATTCCCATCCTCATGGCTGAGCACTGGCCCCAAGCCAAAGCGTGGGGTTTGGCCTTGTTCCCTGGTCTCGGCAGAGCCGCGTGGGCTGATGCCATGTGGATGCTGGTGCAGACCTTGGGTTTGCAGGGAATGTTTGGGCAGCCCAAGGTCTGCTCTGGGAGCTTGTGCAGTGTGGGGGTGGCAGCAGCTGCTCAGCCGGCAGTGCCTCTTGGCTCCCCTCCTCCCCTTTGCTCGGGCTGGCGCTGCAGCTCGGTGGGGTCCCCTCTACAGGGTCATCACCACTCAGGCTAATGCCTCTTTCCTTCTGTTTCTGTCACAAGCTTTTGAAAGCAGGGCGATCCCTGGATGCTGGACCAAACAGCGGCCGAGCGGGGCCCAGCGGACGCCCTGGGGTGGACAAGCAGCTCCAGCAAGGCAGGCGGCAAGCCCTGGCACCGGATGGGCAGATGGACCCTCTGCCCCTGTGGCTGCCCCAAGTGAATGGGCCTGATCCAGACCATTGGGTCAGGCCCCGTAGGTGGGCCATGGCCCTTTCTTAAGATTATACACAGAGATGCTCCCTCTGCA
>NW_009953077.1:3995511-3997427 GCF_000747805.2 Chaetura pelagica | reverse complement strand
GGCATCGTCGGGGGGGAGGGGTGTTCTTTTTTCTCAGTTTCTCTGGGTTCATTTTATTTTCAGTTGGGGTTTTTGTTTTTGGGGTTTTTTTTTAAACTTTATACCAAATCCTCTTCCCTCTTTGCTTTGTGCGATGAGTTAGCACACGGGCTGTCGTCTGTAGAAGCAATAGAGTGCAGGAGGCTACAAAAGAGCACAAATCCCGTGGAACAAGATCAGGAGAGCTTTGCCTCCGGCAGTATCCTTCCTCTTACTGTGCAATCCAAGTCCTTCTCAAGCCATTTCGTGGGGACACAGGGACGGCTGGCGTGGCAGCTGGTGGCCAAAACCCGCTTGCCCTGCCAGGAGGGGATTCCCGGGGAGGGGGAGGCAGCCCAAGGAGGGGGCTTGCCAGCGTACGGCCCGCACCCCGCCGCCTCCCCACGCCGGTGGCATCCCCCGGTGCCCCCCGCGGCAGGCGGCAGCCGCCCTCTCGCCCGCCTGATGTTCTATGCAACGAAATAACACGACTCCAGAACAAGACCTGTGAATAGCTACTCGGTTCAATGTTGCGCCTAAGGGTTTCATCGCAATGCCTGCCGCCGAGCAACCCAGTAACTACTCTTTATCGACCACCCGTGCGTATGAATTCGTGGCATGTTCGACCCACGGAGGGCCACTTTGCCAAAGGGCAGCCCTAGCGCCCATGACCATCTGTCCCGTTGTAGAGCATGGCTTGCTACTTCTCTGCACGGTTCCACCCGCCTTTCAGTGCTTGCCGTTCTTTGCCTGGACTTTTCTTTTTTCTTTTCCATCGGTCCATCGCTGTACTGAAAGCTCTGAGCAGATTTATGCACTTGTTATCGAGGACCTGGTCACCATGGGACACCCACACCCCACGGCAGGTCCCTCGCCAGGGGCTCTGCCTGTGCCCAAGGCTGGGGGAGAGGCTGACAGCTGTGGGGCAGGGGGAAACGCAGCACGGAGGAGACCCCTGGCCCTACGCACACCCGCTCCCTCTCTCCGCTGATGACAAGTGCATAGCCTGAGGGTGCCTCCTCCCGGCCCCCGCCGCTCCTCGTGCTGTAAATACTTGTACAGTGTGTAAATCACACGCGGGATCAAGACCCCCCGCCAGGGCCTGTCTTGCCACCCGAGCACATTCGCCACCTTGCCTCCGCACCCCCAGGGACCAGGGGCGTGTAGCCCACCCCGCCAGGACCCCACCCGAACCGCACCAGTCGGTCGGGGGGTGCGGAGATGAAGGGCTGAGCGCGGCCGGGCGCCATTTCCAGCGGTCAGTGCGGTGCTGGGTGCGCTCCCTCTGAACATTGTGACGGTGTGCGTGTCTGCTGTGCTCTGTGCCACCCGTAGTGACCCTGTACCGTGCCGTACCGTGCCGTACCGTGCCGTCCCCCCCCTGCCGCTGTGTCGTGACTCCCTCCCAGAAGCTGCCCCCTCACCAGGTGTTTCTGTGGGAACAGAATAAAAAGGACTTGACACAAACCACAGACTAGCCCAAATTTCCTGCCTGCCTGCAGCAAGGGGGAGCAAGTGGGATCTGGTCCCCCGGCACGATGGGTGCAGCCTGGCTTGGTCAGCACCACACCTTGCCCATACCTGAGGCTGCTGGGCTGGGGAATCCCTGTAGCCTTCAAGAGCCTGATCCTCCCACCCTTGCAGGGCTGCTGGGCTGAGTGGTTCCTATGGACTCCAAGGGGCTTATCCTTCGACACCAGGGGCTGTTTTTGTGGGGGGACCCAGTGGGGCCCTTGAGTCCTAACCCTCCCACATTGGGGGGCGCTGAGCAGGGGTCCTTATGGGCTCCAAGGGCCCGATCCTACACACATACCAGGGGCTGCTGGTCTGGGGGGGTCCCTGTGGGCACCGAGCACCTGAGCCCCTGCACACAGAGCCCCTGTGCTGCAGCCACCTGC
>NW_009953077.1:3990166-3995125 GCF_000747805.2 Chaetura pelagica | reverse complement strand
CCTGGCCCTGCACCCCCGTCCCCCAGTCGTTGCCCTGGCACCTTCCTAAGTCACCCATGCACACCCGGAACTGCTCCCGAAACTGTCCCTGGTGCACTCCTAATACTCCCCATGTACCCCAGGAACTTGACCTCGGGTATCTCTGTAACTGCCCCGGCTCTGCACCCCTAGTACTTCCCCCAGTACCCCAGTAACTGCCCTGGTACCTTCGTACCCTCCCTGCACCCCTGTAGCTGCCCCTGCACTGCACCCCTGGTACTGCCTTGATACCTCAGTAACTGCCCCCAGCACTCCTGATGTCCCCTATCTACCCCACTAGCTGCCCCCAGTACTTTCTGGTACCCTCATACCCACTGGTACCCTGGTAACTGCCTGAGGTCTGCACCCCCAGTACCTCCCCCGCTACCCTGTAACTGCCTCTCTACCCTTGGGCTGCCCCAGTACCCTCCCCATGTACCCTGGTGCCACAGTAACTGCACCCTCTGCCGCCCACCCAAGCCAACCCTGGTGAGTCCCACAGGTGGTGTCGAGCACTGAGGAGGTGGTGAAGCTGTACCGGGAGCTGAGCCAGCACCCGGAGCTCAGCAGCGCCTGCCTTGGCCCTGATGTCACCACCCAGTACGGGGGCAAGTACTGCAACCTCTACACCGGTATGGGGATGGGGATGAAGGGTAGCCAAGGGGGCCTCTGCCTGCCCGGTGGGGATATGGCAAGTGTCCTCACCCTGCTTCTCGCAGAGTGGTGGCAGCGGGACCTGGCACGGGCTGAGAGGGTCAAGTTCTGCCGCCAGTACCTCATCTTCCATGATGGGTCCTCCATCGTCTACTCGGGGCCTGCTGGCACCTGCTCTGAGATCAAGGACGAGTAAGTCCTGTCCCACCCCCGTGCTGGTGTCCCCTTGGGCTGCTGACGGTGGGAGGCTGACGGGCACCCACCCACCTGCAGGCTGCTGAGCCGGGAGTCCCCCAGCGGGACGCGGAAGGCCGTCCTGCGCAAGGTTCCTGGCAAGGAGAAGGAGAAGCAGTTCCTGGAGGTGAGGACGGGGCTGAGGGGGACTGGACCATCCCTGGGGCTCGGGGCCAGCTCCAAGCTGCATCTGGGGGCCACCCCACTGTCTGTGCCCTCAGGTCTGGGATCAGAACCGCAAGGTGAAGAGCATCGACCTGACAGCACTGGACAAGCATGGCAGCGTCTATGATGATGGTGAGGGGTTGGGGGTGCCAGGGATGGGGAGTCCTGGTGGGACAGGGTGTCCAGTGCCTGATCTGTCCCTGTAGACCAGTTTGGCTGCCTGGCCTGGTCACACTCGGAGACTCGCTTGCTCTACGTGGCGGAGAAGAAGCGTCCCAAGGCCAAGTCCTTCTTCCAGAGCAAAGCTCCTGAGCTGGACACCTCTGATGAGGAGGTGGGGCATCCAGAGAAGGAGGATGTGTCCCTCAAGGTGGGGTTCTTCAGCCCTGGGGCAGGCAGGGCCGGTAGGGCAGCCTTGGGGCTGATGGGGCTGTGCTGCAGGGTGAGCAGTTCGTGTACCATGAGAACTGGGGGGAGTCTCTGAGCACCCGCAGCGTGCCCGTCCTCTGCATCCTGGACGTTGAGGGCAGCAGCATCTCGGTGCTGGAGGGCATCCCAGAGCACCTCTCTCCCGGCCAGGTGAGGATGGGGATCCCCAGGGAACTGGAGCAGGGAAGGTTTAGGGGCCAGCAGCAGGCTAAGATGCTCATCCCTTCTATCCCCACAGGCTTTCTGGTCCCCTGGTGACACCGGCGTGGTGTTTGTGGGCTGGTGGCACGAGCCCTTACGCCTGGGGCTGCGGCACTGCACCAACCGTCGGTGGGTCCCAGGGGGGCACCCTGCCCCACAGCCAGGCCCCCCCTGGCCCCACCATGACTCCTGTCTGTGCCGGCAGGTCAGCGCTTTTCTACGTGGACCTGATGGGTGGGAAATGCAGTGAGTGGCAAGTGTCCTGACCCTCCCCTGCTAATGCCCCAGCTCCTTGCAGCCCCTCACCCTCCCCTTGTGCACTTGCAGAGCCACTCTCCGAGGACACCAAGGCCGTGTGGTCCCCACGGCTCAGCCCTGACCACTGCCGCATTGTCTACCTGGAGAACGACAGCCTGGGCCCCCACCAGCAGTGCAGCCGCCTCCGCATGGTGAGCAGCACTGGGAGGGGCACTTGGGGGACACCAAGGAGGTGGCAGGATGCCTGTGCAGGGCAGGGGCTGGCAGGAGGGCAGTGGTGCCCCCTCCCTGGGATGCAGGAGGGGCAAGTGGGCTGAGACCCTGCAAAAGTTATCCCATCTCATGTCTCCTGCAGTATGATTGGCACACCAAGCAGACCAGTACGGTGTTGGAAGCTGTGCCACGGCAGACATGGGGTGAGTAGGGCCCGTGGGGGGGTGTTGGGCACAGGAGGATGCTGAGCACCAGCACTCTCATTACAGGTGCCTTCCCGGGCATCTACTGCGACGCACTGCCAGGGCTGTGCTGGGCGGCCGACAGCCGCAGGCTGGTGCTGGACACAGCCCAGCGCAGCCAGCAGGTGAGGACTGCTGGGCCTGGGGAACTGGGGGAAGGCCAGGGCCAGGTCAGGGCTCTGCTGGACTCTGCCCTTATGACCCTAGGACCTGTTTGTGGTGGACACGGTGACAGGCGCCACGACCTTGCTGACGGCTGGTGAGTGCCAGGCTGGTAGGGCTGTGCTGAACTGGGGCTGAGAAGGGGGTGACACCTGCAGGTATGACTCCCCCCCAGCTCCATGCTCCCAGGGATGCTGGTCTGTCCTCACCATTGACCGGGACATCTTGGTGGCCAGTTTCTCCAGCCCTGCCTGCCCCCCAGCACTGGTAAGGTGACACCCCCTGTGCCCAGCACCCACCATCCCCTCTGGGTGCCAGCAGTGACCCTTCTTCCTGCACAGAAAGTGTCAGTCCTGCCTGGTGCTGGCCAGGAGGCACGGCCACAGTGGGTCTGCCTGCAGGATGCACCCTCCTTGCTCAGCATTAGCTGGGACGTCCTCACCCTGCAGCCCCCGCCCGAGCAGGAGCACCCCCAATTTGGTGAGTGACCATGGGGCCAGGCTCAGCTCTGCCACCACCACCAAGCTCTGACCCCCCCTTCTCAAGCCCCCCATCTCTACAGGGGGCTTGGACTTCGATGCTATCATGCTGGACCCCTGCAGTTCTTCCCAAAAGCCCCCCCCCTTGGTCGTCATGCCCCATGGTAAGAGCTTGCCCCTCAACCCACTGTGCCCCCTTCCCCGGCTGGGCAGAGTCACCCCCCTTTGCCTTTCGCAGGGGGTCCCCACAGTGTCTTCACAGCCGGATGGATGCTGTACCCAGCAGTGCTCTGCTCCATGGGCTTCGCTGTGCTGCTGGGTGAGTGGTGCTGGGGGGCCCAGGTGCTGTTGGGTGGCACAGCACCCATGGTGGGGCTGGGCAAGGGGCAGGAAGGGCTCTGATACCATTCTTCCCCAGTGAATTATCGTGGCTCACTGGGCTTTGGCCAGGACAGTGTGGCCTCCTTGCCAGGCAACGTGGGCACACAGGATGTGGGTGATGTACAGGTATGACACTGGCAGGTGGTCCTGACCCCGGGGCACCCCATGCTTCTGTGGGTGCCTCTGAGGAGGAAAGGCAAGGCCACCTGCCTCAGCAAGTGTCTCCCATGGTGGCAGCTCTGTGTGGAGCGGGTGCTAGACGAGGAGTGGTTGGATGCCAGCCGGGTGGCACTGGTGGGGGGCTCACACGGGGGCTTCTTAGCATGCCACCTCATCGGCCAGTTCCCTGACACCTACCGCGCCTGCGTGGTCCGCAACCCCGTGGTGAACATTGCCTCCATGGTGGCCACCACCGACATCCCTGACTGGTGAGTACTGCTGCCTCCAGGGCCCCTCTGCCTTGGCACCCTCATGTGTCACCGTCCCTCTTGCCTGCAGGTGCCTGACAGAGGCGGGGCTGCCCTACACACCTGACACCCTGCCGGACCCTGCCCAGTGGGCGGAGATGCTGCGCAAGTCGCCCATGCAGTATGTCAACCAGGTATGTCCCTGTCCCTGTCTCCATCCCCACTGGTGGTGCCAGCACTGAGGCTGTGCTGCTCCCACAGGTCCGTGCACCCGTGCTGCTGATGCTGGGAGAGGATGACCGGCGTGTGCCCCCCAAGCAGGGGCTGGAGTATTACCATGCCCTCAAGGCCCGGGGGATCCCCACACGGTGAGTAGGGTGCTGGGTGCTCCAGTGGAGGGTGCAGGCATGGCACTTAGCCACCTTTCCTTTTCCAGGCTGCTCTGGTACCCGGGGAACAACCACGCACTGTCCGGTGTTGAGGCCGAAGCTGATGGCTTCATGGGCTCCCCCAACCCCCCGGCGGCGCCCCCCCCCCCCCTGCCACTGCCACCCCCCAATAAACAGTGTAGCTCAGCACTCCTGGTGTCTCCCACTGTACTCCTGGTGCCTCCCACAGTGCTCCTGGCACCAACATCACTTCTACTCCCAGCACCCCAGGGATTCGGGGCCACTGGGTCCCCCTCCCACACAGGTCGGCATTTGTGCCGCTGGGGAGGTGGTGTGGGCGGCAAGCACGGCGGGTGGCATGGGAGGGACTGCAGGGCTGGCACCGACCCCTTGTACCGGCTGCTCATGTGCTTTGGCAGCCTGCCCGGGCTGAGCAGCCGGCGCTGGTGGCCCAGCACGGTGGAGCAAGGCCCCATGGCCTCAGCAACCGAGCAGGGCATGGAGGTGGGTGAGGGGGTCCCAGGGGACTGTGCAGGTGGGCACGGCCTTATTTTTGGGGGGTGGGTACAGGCAGAGAGGTGAGTTGACCCTCACCAGCCTGCCTCTCTCCCACTGCCCAGGCGGCTGCCAGCCCAGTTGCCTGCTACCGGGAGCTGAGCCGATTCCCTGTCGTCACCCGTGCTGCCCTGGGGGCCACCACGGGGGGACAGACCTTCGTACTATACAC
>NW_009953077.1:3979604-3989454 GCF_000747805.2 Chaetura pelagica | reverse complement strand
CACCACCCCCCAGCCCCTGGGCTGTGCCAGGAGCAGCCAGGCCAGCCGAGGAGGATGACAATGAGGAGGTGGGTGCCGTGTGCCCCGTGAGCGTGCCATGCACCCCAGGAGTGTGCTCTGTGCACCCTGTGAGGTTGCCATGCACATTGTGAACATGCCACGTGCCCCAGGAGTGTGCCATGCACCCCATAAATGTGCCAGGCACCCCCTGAGCGTGCTATGCATGGAGCCCCATGCCTAGGGCCACCAGCCATGGGGCTAGCGGGGCTGTGCCACAGGGTGAGCAGTTCGTGTACCACGAGGACTGGGGTGAGGCACTGAGCACCCGCAGCGTGCCTGTCCTCTGTGCCTTGGACGTGGAAAACAGCAGTATCTCAGTGCTGGAGGGTGTCCCGGAGCACCTCTCCTCCGGCCAGGTCAGGACAGGGAGTGGGGGGAGCCCTGGGGAACTATGCCAGGGCTGTGGGATGAGCCCAGCTGTTGCACAGGCCCTGTGGTCGCCAGATGACCGCGGCGTGGTATTTGTGGGCTGGTGGCATGAGCCCTTCCGCCTGGGGCTGAACGCCTGCTCCAACAGGAGGTGAGTCCCCTGGCATGTAGTGCCATGCAGGGATGTCCATCCCATACATGTGGGGTTCAGCATGCCCATGAGACTCCAACCTAACCCACATCTCCTTCCCAGGTCAGGGATTTTCCACTTAGACCTGGCCAGTAGGCACTGCGGTGAGTACCATGGATGTGGGAGGTGCCCGGGGTCCTTAGAGTCCCCAGGGTGCTGACCCCCAACCCCCCCACAGAGCTGCTGTCTGCTGAGCATGGGGTCGCCTTCTCCCCCCGGCTGAGCCCTGATGGCCACCACCTGCTCTACCTGGAAGGAGGTCTGGGGGGGTCCCACCGGCAGTGCCTGCGCCTGCGCATGGTGAGGTGCACTGCAGGTGCCAGGCATGGCTGTGCTGCCAGCAGTGCCCAGCCACACCGGGGTGGGATCCTCCTCCCATCCCCCTGCCTCATTTTCTCCATCCTCACCTGCTGGCTCTCCCCAGCTCACCTGGCAGACGAGGCAGACTGTGACGGTGCTTGACGTGGTGCAGGAACCCACGGAGGGTGAGGGCAGCACCGTGGGTAGAGCTGGGCGTTGCTGGAGGGCCGGGACCCCAGGCTGGGTTCTTGTGGCTTCTGGTGCCCATGGCCCCATCTCACTGGTGCTCTGTTCCACTCACAGCCTTCACTGGTCTCTACGGGGACGCCCTGCCACCGCGGTGCTGGGCAGCTGACAGCCGACGAGCCATACTGGGGACCCCACAGAAGAGTCGCACGGTGAGACCTGGGGATGGGCAGGGACAGGGACATGGCCCCTGCACTCTACAGTGGCATGGCTGCCTGTGCTCTGACCCCTTACAGGACCTGCTGCTTGTGGACACGGAGACAGCCACCATCACCAACCTGACGGCCAGTATGTGCTACCAGGCTGCCCGCGGTGCTCCAGTGAGCATCTGCAATCACTAGCCTGTGTCTCTTCCCAGGGTCATCCAAAGGGTGCTGGGAGCTGCTCACTCTCCAGTGGGACCTGCTGGTGGCCACCTGCTCAGCCCCTCACTGTCCCCCCAGCCTGGTGAGCAGAGCCCTGGCACCACGTGGCGTGGCACAGTACAGCATGGCACAGCACGGCATAACTAGGAACAGCACAGCCTGGCACAGTATTGCACAGCCTGGTGTGGCACAGCCAGATCCACCATTGTTATTGTATGACACATTATGGCAAGCAACAGCAGAATCTGGCACAACATGCCAGGGCCAGGTACAGCATGGCACAGCCAAGGACAGCACAGCATGGCGCAGGGCAGTGTGACCAGGCACGACACGACACAGGCTGGCACAGCATGGCATGGCACAGGGTGGCACAGGATGGCACTGCACAGGATGGCACAGTGTGACACAGTGTGGCATGGCACAGGGTGGCTCTACAGAGCACTGGGACCGTGGCACAATGGGTTCGATTCCACCTCGGTAGGGCCAGCTGCCCTGGGGCAGGGGTGCCACCTGCTGCCTGTCCCCAGGTGGTGGCTGTGCTGCCGCCAGCAGGCCGAGAGCTGTCGCTCAGCTGGGTACCGGTGGAGGACGCCCCAACAGTGCCCGGTGTCACCTGGAAGACCCTGACGGTTCAGCCGCCCTGCAGTGGTGAGCACCTGGGGGTCCCTGCCGCGCCTGGGTGCCGGGAGCCAGGGACCCTCGGGTGTGGGGGTGGGTAGGGAGTGAGTGCCAGGTGGTGGGTGCTGACGGGACCCTTCCCCTGGTGCAGGTGCCCAGGCCTTTGAGGCACTGCTGATGAGCCCACTGGATGGCACTGTGCCACACCCCCTGGTTGTGTGCCCCCACGGTGAGTGAGGGGACAGAGGGGTCACCGTGGTGGCAGTGGTGGCACTCTGGGTGATGTCCTAACTGGCCCCAGGTGGCCCCCATGCCATCTTCGATGCCCGCTGGCGCCCAGGCATGGCTGCGTTGTGCCAGATGGGCTTCGCTGTGCTCCTGGGTGAGTGCTGGGGGACCCGGGGACAGGTGGCACCTGTGCACTGCTGGGCATGTGGTACCTATGGTCTCTGTGTCCCCAGTGAACTACCGTGGGTCCGTGGGCTTTGGCCAGGCCAGCATCAGCTCCCTGATCTCCTGCATGGGTGAACAGGATGTGGCTGACACCCAGGTGAGGGTTGGGGGGCTGGTGGGTGCTGATGGTTGGTGATGACAGTGGGTGCTGATGGGTGGGTGCCCCATGGGTGCAGCTGGCAGTGGAGCAGGCCCTGCGCAGTGAAGCCCTGGACCCACACCGCCTGGCCCTGCTGGCTGGCTCCCACGGAGCCTTCATCGCCCTCCACCTCCTCATCCGTGAGCCAGAGCGGTACAAAGCCTGTGCCCTGCGCAGCCCCGTCTCCAACCTGCCCGCATTGCTGGGCACCTCTGACATCCCCGACTGGTGAGTGCCACCCCTACTCATGCTGTGCCATGCTGTGCTGCATCCCCATGGCACCCACCAGCACTGCTGTGCTGCAGGCGCTACACCTCCCTGGGGCTGCCCTACTCCTTCGAGCGGGTGCCCCACGCTGAGGAGCTGGCCATCATGCTGCTGCGCTCGCCCATTGCCCAGGCAGCACAGGCAAGGCATGGGCAGGGTGCCCATGGGGTGCTGCGTGCTGGGCTTCGGGCACCCAACACAAGCTGTGCTGCAGGTGCGGACACCAGTGCTGCTGTGTGTGGGCGCCAGGGACCGACGCGTCAGCCCCACACAAGCACTGGAGCTGTACCGGGTGCTGCGGGCCAAGGGGGTGCCAGTACGGTGAGTGGGGTGCAGGGGTGTGGAAACAGGCAGGGATGCCTGAGGTGCTGGCTGAGTATCCTGTCCCACCCCGCAGGCTGCTGTGGTACCCAGAGGGTGGCCATGCACTGGCCGGTGTGGAGATAGAGGCTGATGTCTTCAGGAACTGTGCTCGCTGGCTTCTCCAGCACCTGGGGCAGCCCCAGCAGGGTGAGATGGGCCAGCACAGCCCCTAGCACCTGTGGTTGCCTTGTGGTTGTGCAGGCCTAGGGTGACAGCTGGCCCCAGAGACTACACCAGGACCAGAGGATGAACTGAGCACAGCCAAGGCAGGACAGGATGTGGGTTGAGGTTTGCTGTTAAATAAACATCTGAGATCCCAGACAGTGCCAACATCCTCTGCCATGGCAGGGCCTTTATTGCATGGCGGCAGCTGTGCCAGGCTGGGGCTGAGCCAGCTCAGCCCATCTTCATCACCTTGTGGATCCAGTCGACATAGAGGGAGACACGGATGAAGAGGGCAGGCTGGTCGGTGCGGGCACAGACACGGGAGGGGGTGATCCCCCCCTCCAGCACCCAGCAGTTGGCAGTGAGGCAGGCCAGTGGCCCCCCATAATCTCCCTGTGGATTCCAGAGAGCAGCGGCATCACCCTGGTGCCAGTGCCCAGCAGCTCCCTGGGGCTGCAGCCCCCGTCCCAGCTCACCTCGCAGGCCCCCACGCCAGCGCGCAGCGGCGCCGTGCACAGCTCGCTCTCCTTCAGGCGCCCACGCAGCGCCGCGTGGCACTCGCTGTGGGCCAACACGGGCAGCCACGCCACGTTCAGCACGCTGCTGTCCCCTGTGCCTGCAGGCAATGAGCAGGCAGGTGGCACAGGGGCAGGGGGATGCATGGATGGAGGATGTTGTGGCATGGGGTGCCACGAGTGGGGGCGTGCCCTGGGTGGGGCCACACTGCATGCGAGGTGGGAGTGCCCTCACAGGGGGTACTTCAGGCAGGGGATATCATGGGCACGGGGATGCTGTTGGTGAGGAATGGCATGGGCAGAGGGATGCTGTAGATAGGAGGATACTGTGGGCAGGGGATGCTGATGCTGGACAGTGGCATGGGCAGGAGGATGTCCTGGGCAGAAAAATGCCATGGAAGGGGGATGCCATGAAATGGGATCCTATGAGTAAGGAGATGTCAGGGACATGGGGATATTTCAAGCAGCAGGATGCTGTGGGCAGAGGGAAGCCATGGCAGGGAAATGGCAGGGGCTGTGCTGGGCAGGGGCTGCCCACAGCTAGTACCTCTGGTTTCCCCCCAGCCGGCAATCTCGCAGGTGGTGCCAGCGGGCACGACATAGCGCTCAGGTGGGAGGCAGATCAGGGCCACTCGCCCATTCAGGGTGGCCGGCCTGCAGTAAGAGGGGCACCAGGATGTGGTGCCAGCCCGGGGGGCAGCGGGGCATGGCAGGGGCCAGAGCAGGACCTCTCACCTCGCCAGCTTCAGCATCACCAGCTGGGACTCGGAAGGGCCGCAGACGATCCGTGCGATGGGGATGGTCTGCTGGTCGGGGTCCCCAGGGCCAGGGTCCTTGAAGAGTGTCCCCAGCTGCACCTCGTAGCCTGCCAGGTCGGCATCACTGTGGGATGAGGATGTGAGGATATGGGAGGGTTTCCAGAACCTAACACCCCAACCCTTGGGGGTCTTACCAAGAGGAGAAGCACTGGCGCGTGCTGATCACCCACTGCTCCTTCACCAGAGACCCTCCACAGAAGTGCACGCCGGCCCTGCAGGGACAGGGGATGAGCTCCCAGCAGGGGAGGGACACCGGCCACAGGGCGGTGCCAGTGCGGCACCCGCTCACCGGTTGCGGATGCTGACGGTCCAGGGGGAGTTGCCGGGCTGGCCACCGACAATGCGCCCCTTGCGCTGCAGCCTTTCATCCCGCTGGCCACACTGCTCGAAGGCCACCCCGTCTGTGAGAAGGGTGGGCATCAGCTGGGGACATGCCACTGGCACCCACCCCGTGACACCCACCTGGTACCAACCTGTGTTCTCCAAGATGGAGGGCACTGCACTGCCAGCTGTGGAGAGAAAGAAGAGGGTGGCACCAGGGCAGGATTCAGCTACCATGGGGGGACCGAAATTGCCCCTGAGGGTGGCTGGGGACCCCCCTGGCTCTGTAGTGGTGTGGGTAGGGTCTCACAGCAGGGCTTGATGGCACAGTAGTCAAAAGGGGTCCGCGGGTCCATGGTGCCCCCCCCTCCAGCACCCAGCAGTTGGCAGTGAGGCAGGCCAGTGGCCCCCCATAATCTCCCTGTGGATTCCAGAGAGCAGCGGCATCACCCTGGTGCCAGTGCCCACGGGCTCCCTGGGGCTGCAGCCCCCGTCCCAGCTCACCTCGCAGGCCCCCACGCCAGCGCGCAGCGGCGCCGTGCACAGCTCGCTCTCCTTCAGGCGCCCACGCAGCGCCGCGTGGCACTCGCTGTGGGCCAACACGGGCAGCCACGCCACGTTCAGCACGCTGCTGTCCCCTGTGCCTGCAGGCAATGAGCAGGCAGGTGGCACAGGGGCAGGGGGATGCATGGATGGAGGATGTTGTGGCATGGGGTGCCACGAGTGGGGGCGTGCCCTGGGTGGGGCCACACTGCATGCGAGGTGGGAGTGCCCTCACAGGGGGTACTTCAGGCAGGGGATATCATGGGCACGGGGATGCTGTTGGTGAGGAATGGCATGGGCAGAGGGATGCTGTAGATAGGAGGATACTGTGGGCAGGGGATGCTGATGCTGGACAGTGGCATGGGCAGGAGGATGTCCTGGGCAGAAAAATGCCATGGAAGGGGGATGCCATGAAATGGGATCCTATGAGTAAGGAGATGTCAGGGACATGGGGATATTTCAAGCAGCAGGATGCTGTGGGCAGAGGGAAGCCATGGCAGGGAAATGGCAGGGGCTGTGCTGGGCAGGGGCTGCCCACAGCTAGTACCTCTGGTTTCCCCCCAGCCGGCAATCTCGCAGGTGGTGCCAGCGGGCACGACATAGCGCTCAGGTGGGAGGCAGATCAGGGCCACTCGCCCATTCAGGGTGGCCGGCCTGCAGTAAGAGGGGCACCAGGATGTGGTGCCAGCCCGGGGGGCAGCGGGGCATGGCAGGGGCCAGAGCAGGACCTCTCACCTCGCCAGCTTCAGCATCACCAGCTGGGACTCGGAAGGGCCGCAGACGATCCGTGCGATGGGGATAGTCTGCTGGTCGGGGTCCCCAGGGCCAGGGTCCTTGAAGAGTGTCCCCAGCTGCACCTCGTAGCCTGCCAGGTCGGCATCACTGTGGGATGAGGATGTGAGGATATGGGAGGGTTTCCAGAACCTAACACCCCAACCCTTGGGGGTCTTACCAAGAGGAGAAGCACTGGCGCGTGCTGATCACCCACTGCTCCTTCACCAGAGACCCTCCACAGAAGTGCACGCCGGCCCTGCAGGGACAGGGGATGAGCTCCCAGCAGGGGAGGGACACCGGCCACACGGCGGTGCCAGTGCGGCACCCGCTCACCGGTTGCGGATGCTGACGGTCCAGGGGGAGTTGCCGGGCTGGCCACCGACAATGCGCCCCTTGCGCTGCAGCCTTTCATCCCGCTGGCCACACTGCTCGAAGGCCACCCCGTCTGTGAGAAGGGTGGGCATCAGCTGGGGACATGCCACTGGCACCCACCCCGTGACACCCACCTGGTACCAACCTGTGTTCTCCAAGATGGAGGGCACTGCACTGCCAGCTGTGGAGAGAAAGAAGAGGGTGGCACCAGGGCAGGATTCAGCTACCATGGGGGGACTGAAATTGCCCCTGAGGGTGGCTGGGGACCCCCCTGGCTCTGTAGTGGTGTGGGTAGGGTCTCACAGCAGGGCTTGATGGCACAGTAGTCAAAAGGGGTCCGGGGGTCCATGGTGTAGCACCAGGGGCCATGGCTGTCTTTATCAGGGTTGCGGCAGTAGTTCTCCTCCAGGTGTGCCTCAGGGTGGGTAACAGGTGAGATCCTGCCAGGAAGAAGTCACCATCCCCATCTCCATTTTCATCCTCATCCATAACCTCATCCCCATCTCCAGCTCCATTCCCATCCATCTCCATCCCCTTTTCCATCCATACCTTCAACCCCATCTCCACTCCCATCCCCATCCGTGACCCCTCACACACTCACTGGGGCACATGCGGCTCCTGGGCAGCCCAGGGCTGGCAGGTGATGCCTTTTCGTGTCTTGCTGACGTGGCCACGGTAGTGCTGGCCGTGGCTGTGGTAGCACTCTGGGGACAGGCAGAGAGGGCTGGCACCCCCAGCAAGCAGCCTGGGGGTGGGTGCCCGGCGGCAGCTCACCTTGGGTGCCCAGCTCATCAGGACAGCGGCGGATATGGAAGCAGAAGGCGATGCGGATGTTGGGGCGGGAGGTGAAGCACCATGGTGCCTCCGAGCCATCCGGGTTGCGGCAGTAGTTCTCCTGCAGGTCCCTGGCAGAGGGGCCACGTGGGTGACTCCTCCACAGCCCGCACCCATGGGTGCTGCCCAGTGCATCCTCCCACACCCCCTTACTTGCACTGGTACTTCTCGGGCACAAAGTGGTGCCGATGGGGTGTCTGGGCATCCCAGCGCTGGCACGGGATCCCTGACACGGTGATGTTCACCCGGCCCCGGTAACCTTCACCCTTACCCCTGAAGCAGTTGGTGGTGACATTGGGGGTCCGTGGGCGTTTCTCTGCTTGCGGGGCAGAGCAGCAGAATCAGGGTGGCACCCGGGACACGCAGTCCCAGCCACGTAGCAACACCAGCAAGGACTTACTGCAGAGGCGGATGCGGCAGAATTCACGCTCCCGCCCAGGGTCGGTGGTGTAGCACCAGGGCCGCTCCGAGCTGTCAGGGTTGCGGCAGTAGTTGTCATCCAGACCCTTGTCAGGGTACCTGGGCCAGAGACAGGGAGCAGTGGCTGAGAGGGGGACCACTTCCCTGGCACCTGGCACAGCCAGAGGGGCCACATGCTTTCTGGGGCTGAGGGCTGGTACTTGTCGGGGTGGTAGGGGTGCTTGTGTGGGTGCTGCAGGTCCCAGCGCTGGCACTCAGTCCCTGACTCTGTGTGGTCCACGGTGCCACGGTAATCCTCCCCATTGCAGGTCATGCAGACAGCTGCCGACAGCCAGGGGAGTTCAGCATGTGGGGGCCACACGGCACAGGGCACCCCCAGGCTGCCACACTCACCATCCTCACACTTCTTGATGCCACAGCTCTGGTGCCGGACGTTGGGGTCCATGGTGTAACACCACGGGCCCCGCTTGTCCCGGTCGGGGTTTCGGCAGTAATTCTCCTCCAGTCCATTGTGGGGGGACGGCAGGAACCTGCTGACAGCACAGAGGGTAGAAGGCCTGCGGGGAGCACCTCACCCCTGGGCAGGCACAGACACAACACTGTGCCACCCCTGGTCACTGCTATTGCCCCCACACTGTCCCCATTGGCCCTGTGCTGTCCCCAGCCCACTTGCCCATTGCCCCACACTGCCCAGGGCCACTGGTGGGTGCCACAGGGCAGCAGGGGGCACAAGGGCACCTGTGGTCATGGGGTGTGGTGGCTCGCCAGTGCTGGCAGCGCAGACCCTTCTCCGTCACAGCCCGGGTGCCACGGTAGCTGCTGCCATCAGCCACGATGCAGTCCCGCAGGTAGGCTGGGCAGAGACGAGAACTGTGTCAGAGCCAGGGCAGCAGGGAGCCCTGCACTGGGTGGCATGTCCCCAGTCTCTGGTGTCCCCATGCCCACCCACCTTTTTTCTGGTACAGGTCATAGTGGATGTTTTTCTGCAGCTGGACATGGGGAGTGTGCTGGGTCCAGGGTAGCAGCTGGCACAGCTGGCTCTGCCGGTCATGGTGGAAAGCCCTGGAAAGCACAGTGGGAGCCTGGCATGGCATCGTGTGGGACCCAGGGGCACGCACACGGGCACCCAGCATCCGAGCACACAGAGTGACCCCAGTGTCATTGCCCCTGAGCTCCTGCCATGTCCCGCTCACCGGCAAGCCAGGCTGGCAGCGCAGCGCTGGGCACACTGCTCGGCAGAGCCCTGCTCCGGCAGCGACGGTTCCGCGGGCACTGCCAGCAGCTCGGTGGCTCGCAGGCGCTGGAAGTCATTGAGGGCAGAGCGGTGGCCTGGAGAGTGTGGTGGGAGCTCAGCGTGCCCGTGGGGGCACAGCAGGGACACCTGGGCCCCACGGAGCAGTGGATCCCTGCTCCATAGATCATTGAGACCCCTGCCCCACGGAGCAGGGGATCCATGTCCCAAGGAGTAGTGGGACCCCAGTCCCACGGAGGGTGGGATCTCTGCCCCACGGAGCAGCAGGGCCCCTGCCCAACAGAGCAATGGGACCTGCCCCACGGAACAGGGGGGTCCCAGCCCTACAGGGTGTCTAGCACCCAGTGCAGCCCACCCGTTCCTGCTGTCTCCCTCCGCCTCAGTGCACTGCAGCTCCTGGCCCGGCCCCAGGCTTGCCCAGACCCCACACCCGAAGCCCCATGGCAGCCCCTCGACAGCCCCACAG
>NW_009953077.1:3974025-3978580 GCF_000747805.2 Chaetura pelagica | reverse complement strand
GGGGTGTTGGGGCAGCCGTTCCGCCCTCACCCCCCTTCAGGACGGACCCCCCTCGCAGGGGGCTCGGGGGGCTCCTGCGGCCCCACCAAACCCTTTTGCAAGAATGACTAAGAGCAGAGGCTGGGCCAGGCACTGCTGACCCACGGTTAATCGCTTGTCTTCAGCAAGTCAGCGGTGTGGGTGACTAAACCTAAATAAATAAGTTCTGTTGCACAAAAAGGCACGAATGCAGAATATTCCCTGTGGCCTCCCTGGCTCCTGGGAAGCAACAGGCTGCGGAGCTGCTTGCCCGAGGCTCCGCGCCCGTCCGGTCAGGGGGTGTGAACATACCACGTTTTGCCACAGGTTTGCAGGGTGTAAACCCCTGTGTGGCTTTTTAGAGCTTAACCTGGTCTGTGCTGCTCACCGAAGGGGCACAGGAGCGTGCAGGCAGGGCACAGCTGCTCCCTGGGGTGGGGTGTCTCCCTTGGTTCTGGAGCTTTGGGCTCCTAAGCTTGGGATGATAGCACTGAACATTGCTCACCTGTCCAAAATGAGACTAAAGCCCTCCTTTTGTATAATAAGAAAAAGTATTCATTTATCTTAGGCCCTCCAGGCAGGGGCTTCTTCCCACTGCTGTTACAGGACAAACTGGTGGCACTCTTCCCTTGGGAGTACTTTCCTTAACAAAAATAGTTATTTAACTTTCTCTATGGAATGCTGTCTCTTCCCATTGTTAGCTTTCCAGATTCCTCACTTCCAGAGCTCCTAGTTCAGCACAGGTCTCTTCATAGTCTCTGTGGCTATTCCAAGCATCCTAAAGCCCTTATTCATTCCTCCTGATGCTTGTCATTGCACTCTTCTATCCTAAATATAGGGTAGTATGCTACGGGAGAAGCTTGAGAGTAAGCTGAAGTGCTGGGAACACCACTGTTTACTCAGAGGAGTAATCAGCAAAGCCTGGCTGATTCCAGGTCGCACTGTCTTCTTGCTGCAGGATTTCAAGCTCGCTTCTTGGGGAGCTGGCAGGAGTTCTTAAATAACTAGATGTTGTTGAAGGCACATGTTAGCTTAGAAATGGCCAGTTCTTTCAGTGTTGTGTAAACTGGTAGTAAATTCAGCTTAATTGTTGGTGCTGGGCCTGGAGAGCTGGCAAAAGCTGTGGGGCTGATAGCAATAAAGGTGTTCTGTAACTCAGTGTGTGCCAGTGGGATTTGTTAACCCTGAGCACTTCTCTGCTGTTAGAAATGGCTGGTACTCGTGGCTGCTTGAGCACTGCTTACCCACCTCTTCCTCCTCTCCTCTCTCCCTGCCCAGTGTGCTGGGCTCAGCTCCTACCAGAAATGCAGGAGGACATGTGACGGGTAGACTGAGACCTTTTGCTGGCTTCGGCAGTAAAGTGTGTGCTTAGAATTGGCTGAAAACTTCCTAACTTGTCTCCCACGGGCGGTTGGTCTGGAGGAATTCTGGTGTGTCCCGTGGCAGAGCTGCACTCAGGCAGTGAGGAGGTGAGGTGGGAGTGAGCACTGCGTCCCAGCTGCCACCAGTGTGCCAGCTGACAGGCCTGAGAGGTGCTCTGCTCTGGAAAACGGCAGCCCCACTTTGGTCTGATGGAGAAGAGGACTTTCTGGTTGCAGCAACAGGGTCCTGTGGGAACTCTCCTGCTTTAGTGTGCGTGGCACAGGTGTGAGATGCACCAGGAATGGTGTTTCCTTGTCTCTTCCATCTTAATTGAGGAGATATCAAGAGAGGTTGTCCTGGAGAGGTAGCAGGGTGCTGTGCCAGCCTGGAGAGGAACTCCAGCTGACAGGAGTAGAGCTGTCTGTCTTGTTTCAGCAATGACAGCTATCTGGGAAGTTTTGTGGAGAGGATGATTTTGGATGGTGTGTGCCTCTCCTGCTGTTAGCTGAGGAATAGCGCGAAGGATTTAATTCTAGTAATGATTAATTTGAATAAGGAAAATGCAAACTCTGAGTTCTCCTTGGGCAAACAGGGGTCATGTAAATAACTGCCTCTGGCATTCCTTGTGGTGCTTGCAGACAGTCTACCAATTACTTCTGGTCTCTTGCTGAATCAGTGGGAGGCTGTCGCTCCTTGAGCTCTGAGGACTTCAGCAGTGATTTGGGTGAAATACAAATAAACACAGTTGGATTGACCTAGCATATCTGAGGTCTTGGTATGCTGAAAATGTTTGTTCTTAGGATGTTTGTGCAGTCTGGAGAGCTCTGTACCTTCAACCCTGTTTGCAGACAGCTGTGACCATGTGTAACCTGTGAAAAATAAAGATCAGCCCAAAGAACCTGTGCTTTTAGGGCTGGTTCTGTGAAGTTAGGTTTGAGCCATCTCCTAAGGTGCTGCTGGACAGAAAATTGAACACATCGACCTGCCTGACTACGTTAGGTAGGTGCACTTCCTAGTCTAATGCGTTTTCCTTTTCATGTATCTCCCTGCATTTGCCTGTTGGCTTAAACTGTCTGTGGTTCGGCTTTTCTGGGGTAAAATTTTAGCTTGCCAGTGGGAAAGATGGATGGATATATTTGATGTTACTGCTCTTCTTTATTGTTGCATTTTTTATGAGCATCCGAGCTGGTCCAAGTCCTGTGGCCAGGCAGGGGGACCCCCAGAAAGCTGCCTGGCTCAGGTGCATGGTGTGTGAGCTGCTCTGGATGTTTCATGAGGAGAAGACGGGGCAAGGTGTGGGGTGTGGGAGGCCTCTCTCTTCTCTTGATGGTGACCTGCTTGAGCGGACAGATCTGTCTTGAAACCACCACCTGAATTAAAGCTGGAGCTTCTTGCCAGATGGTAACTTCTGCCTGAGTTGTTAGCTTGGGTGCAAGCAATACCAGGCACTTGAGGAATGCACCCTGCTTTCCTGAGTGCTGTGTCCTGCTCAAGGTCACCCAGCAGTGCTGGTTTCTGAGAGCCAGGTTTGATACATGCTAGGAAATTCCCTGGAATCTCTGCCAGTGGTAGTAGTGCCAGCCTTCTGGCCCTTCCATATCTGGGTCTTGTCCCTGGACAGCAAGCTGGGTCCTGAGAGCTGGAGGTGCCACTGGGCTATCTCTGCTCCCACAGCTCCCTTTGGTGGCCCTTGCATATGTTCAGCTGTGAAGAGCCTCCAGCAGCCCCCCAAACGTTTATCACAGTGTTTTGCCATGTGGCCTCCTGAGCTGTGTCACTGCTGGCCATGTCCATCCCAATGGCAGTGCCACCACAGTTGCTGTGGGGTGAGGCACAGTGAGCCTCAGGACAAAGGGCAATGGGCACAAGCTGGAGCACAGGAGGTTCAAGATAAACATAAGGAAAAGCTCCTTTATTGGGAGGATTACAGAGCACTGGAACAGGCTGCCCAGAGAGGGGGTGGAGTCACCATCCCTGGAGAAATTCAGAACCTGTCTGAACTTACTGTGTGATCTGCTGTAGATGGTCCTGCTCTAGCAGGGGAGTTGGACTAGATGATCTTCAGAGGTCACTTACAGCCTTCACCACTCTGCAGAGAGCAGTGTGTGGGACAGCTGAGCTGGTCTAAAGCTCTATGCTTTAGGGTGGGAGAGGTCTGACCTCCAGACACATAGTTGTGGCATTTGCAGGCTTCTTGCTGACCTGAACTGCTTTTTTTTCCCCCTGGGTTGACTTTCTGCAAATTAGTAACCTGAATTGTCCATGGAAGGAACTTGTCAATACCCTAGCAGAGCATGGGGAGAGGAATCAAGGCCCGGGGTGGAGAAGCAGTAGATGAGCATGGTCCCTGTGCTGGAGAGCTGTGGGTTAGCTCAGGATGAGTGGTTTCCTCAGCCAGCCTCATGGCTTAGTGCTTTCAAAAGGGCCCTTCTCCTTCCTTGCTCTCAGCTGTGCCCTCTCACCTCCTCCCATATGCCAGCTGTGGTTGAGCTGATGCACTGAGGAACTGATCCTGCCAACTTGGTATAAAATTGTTCTTTTTTTTCAGCTAGACCCTTTCTTCAGTGGTCAGGAGGTGAGCTGGACCATCCTCAGAGGCGGGGAGTGGATGTATCAGCAGAGCTCTCCCTTGGAAAGTGCTTTTGGCTGTAACTGATATTTTCTTCCTCAGGGTTGAGCTGTCCCCTGCGGGTATCCTTTAGGCCTGGAGAGTGCTATCCTCTTGATAGGATTCAAAGCACATTACCTCTGGCAGATCTTCACGTAGGGCTTGGAAACAGTGGTAGAATATGTCCCAGCACTTTAGGTGGACAACGTTCAGCTTTCGTTTGGGTTTTCCTTTAGAAATACAGGCTCCTTGACTCATCTAACCTCTAAAGAGATATTTGAATGAGGGTTTCCGCTGATAACTTCTCTTTTTTTTCCCATTTCTTGTGTTGTGGTCTGACCACAATGCTCAGCTCTGGCATGTGCCATCAGTGCAACCCCAAACAAGGGCACGGTGTGTCTTTTCTGCTGTGCTTTCTGAGAAGGGCTCAATTCGTAGACAGTTGCATGGGCAGCTTCAGAAATATTTTGGATCCTGGGTCCTCAGAGCTTTCCAACAAATTGGCTTAGAAGCCTCTTCATGCAATACTTGATTTTGCAAATGCTCCTCAGTAAAGACCTGACGAGC
>NW_009953077.1:3965934-3973922 GCF_000747805.2 Chaetura pelagica | reverse complement strand
GGCATTCCTCCCCTCCATCCTCCTGGGCTGAAAAACTGATTACAGGAGAGGTTTCAGTTTACTCTAGCATAGTTACAGGTCACACGAGTGCTGAATGCATATTGGTGATGAATTCACACTGGGTCTTTTCTGATTTTTGAACTAGATTGTACATTTAGGCTTCAGAAAGCTTAATCTTCTGTGAAGTGTGTTCCTTAAGGGCGGGGATTAGCATTCAGTAATTTTGATGAGTTTCCAGTAGCAGTTACTGATCATTTTGTATCAGTCCCAAGGGCTAAGGATTGATTTTTTGGATGAGCTTGAGTAAGAAGAGGCTGGGTGATAGTTTGAACCAGCAGTTTTCCATCTGAGTGGTGAATTACAAGTGATCTGAAAGCCTCATGCTACTGTCACAACTTCAGATGGTGACATGGGGCTGTCTGTGCCTTTGGTTCCTCACTAGGGTGGCACTGCTTAGATGTTTTCCCTCTTTCTTGTGCAAGGTCAGCCCCCAGATGGGCTCTTCCAGGCTCTTTGGGAAACACATCTCTTACCAGAGCTCCCGAGGCCCCTAAAGGATTTCCTTGTGTATGTGGCTTCTTTGGGACTTTTCAGTTACAGAGGAGAGGGACCAAGAGTGGCAGACAAAAACAATCCCTGTCTCTAGTGCTCAGTTATTTGGCAGGATGCAGTTCAGATACTGCTTTAATCAAAATGGAAATAGTTGCTGAGTTTTTCCAGTGTGGCTTCTGTTTCTCTCCCATAAATTTATTCTCTAAATCACCCCTTCAGTACTGGTCTCTAGCTGACAGTTTCCTCTACAGCAAGGATTTCATCAGGCCTCTAAAATGCTGAAATAATGTGTAGAAATGAAAGGTGAGATGTTTTATTATCTTTGTGGCTTCTGGGATTCCTGCAGGAAAGCCCTACACAGGTGTGGGCTTCTAGGTGGGTACCAGGAGGTGTTTGGAGCCAGGATGTAGGAAAATGTAGGTGTGCTGATATGGAATGCTGTGGAGCTCCCTTTTCTTCTAAGGCAAAGACCTTTCCTCTCGGTCTGCTTCCTTTGAGGGTGAGTAATTTGCTTTTCCCAAAGCAAGGGATTCTTCTATTAAATGGTTTGGCACTCATCTACAAATACAGAGTTTGATGCCAGTGGAAATCTTAACATTGGGATTGCAATGATACAAATATTTGAGGCTGCAGTGATTCCCTGTTTGTGTCCCTTGGAATTTCTAGTTAGGTCTTGACATCTGTGGAGTGTCTGAGCTCTGATGTAGGAGCCGATTCCTGCATGACAGACCATGCATGGTGTTTTCCCATCCCAAAGGAAATATTTCCAGTGGAATTTTTATGAAACTGCCTGAGGCCAGCATTGGAGAATACAAGATGGTTATTCTAAAACCTTCTCTGAATCAATCTTCGCCAAATCCTATCGGGAAGACACACAGAGCCAGTGTAGCTTTGTCTTTGAAAAATTAGACTGGCTGGGGGTGAGGGGTGGGAATATTCCTCTAGGATTTTTTCTAAAATTCAAAACCCTTTTGCATATCTGCTCCCAAAATCTTTGCCATCTTTCCTCTCTCCTGCTTCCTGGATGGTTTAGACATGTTGGAAATTATTAATTTCAGTGGTGCTGACAACAACTGATCTTAATACGTGTAAACTTGTATTCTTGATTTCATTAGTTCTCAGGCAGACTTCACATAAAGCTTCTGCCACGTAGTGTTTGTGGGGGGGATGCCTGGGAGGAGTCCTGTGAGTCTTGGTGTCACATCAAGGATCTGTCCATCCTGTGTGGAATGAAGCATCAGGAAAAGGGCAGTAAATGCTATTTTATTTAGTCTCCAGATCAGATGCTGTTCAGGCTGGGCACTAATGGTGGTGGCAGGAATACAGAAGGGATTTGAACTGACCATCCCACATAATCTGATGCAAAGGTCTGTACCATGGTACTGTATGTATTTGAACAGTATCAGTTCAGCTCCCTCTTGAGTCAACTGGCCAAAATGTGAAACCTCATGTCCTCTGCGTGGGGAATTTTGTGCTTCCAGCAATGTTTGTGAAGCCAGCACTTTGTGCTTATCTGGATGCCAGCAGCCTTGTCCTGGTTGCTCTTTCTGGAAACATTTTATCACATCTTAGAATAAAATTTTTGTTTGAATATCAGGGGTCAGCCTTCAGAGAAGTAAGGAGCTTGATCTGAGAATAACAATTCTATAGTATAAGAATAGGGCTTTGTAGCCTCATGAAAACTTTGTAATCAAAGTGGTTGTGAAAAAGGGCATAATCTACTACTGGCAAAGGTGTAAAATTGTTTGTTGTGGACTTAAAGCATTGAAAAGGCAGCAGTGTTCCCCTCTATGCTAATGGTGATGAGCTAGGATAAAAGTTGTGTGCAGTTTTGTCTGTTGAACGTGGCAGAGTGAAGCGCTCTGTGATTACTCCATGATTACCATGGCTAATTTAGGCGTGAGAAGGTTTGTTTAAAAGCCTTGATCAGAGGTGGACGAGCTGCTGGAGTCTAGAAGCACAACTCCAGACCTGTGATGTGGTTCAGTCACCACCCTTCCCTCAAACCAGTGTTCCAGTGCCTTATTCCTGCAAGCTGGAGTCCCCACCCTCCTTTCTCCCTGCCACGCTGGTGCTGTGCTGTTATACCTAAGCCTGCTGTGCTTCTGAAATATCCTACTCAGGTGGAGACGTGCAGCTGGCCCTCTCCTCCTCCTTCTGCTTTCCCCCTGCCCCAGCCGTGTCTGGAGCCATGACCTGCAGGGACAGGTGGGGCCGTGCATCGCTGGCTGATGGCTTGGTGGCTTTTGAGCTGCAAACTGGCTGCAGGTCTGCGAGCTCAGCCTGGCCTTGCAGCCAGCCCTGCCTGGCCCGTCAGCGTCCCTGGGGAGGGAGGCGTTGTGGTACTGTCCTGCCCTCATGGGAGGAAGCTGATTCCTGCAAACCTCCGTGCTGCATTGCTGCGCCCTGGTGCTGTGTGCTTTGCTCTGGTGTCACCCGGCTCAGCTGCCTCTGGCCCTTTTCTCTTCCCTCAGTTGCAGGCTCCTAAAGCTTCCCCTGGAGGGAATAGTTTTGAATAGTGAGCTTAATCCTGCAGACTTCAGGTAAGCCTTTTTGCACCTTTTACAGTCTGTTCACACGATGGTTGAAAACCGTTGCCTTACTGTGATGCTCCAGAGGATGGTTTGAGGCATCTTCTCTCCTGCCTCATAAAGGAATTAAAAGAAGGCAGTGAGATTCTAATTTTTCCTGAAGTTAAGACAAAAGCAAGGCCTTGCAGAGAGGGGCAGTTTTGCCCTTTGTACGTTGGCTGTACATACCTGTGTTTTGTGATGAGTTGGTTGGCTCAGGTGCTGCTGGAAATGCAGTCCACCACCAGAATGAGGGAGATCTCAGAGAGCAAGGCTGGGTGCAGAGTTCCTCCCTGTGAGTGTCTTTTGGACTGATGAAGTATGTGACTTGGTCACTCCAGCTAAGAGCCCAGGGAAGAGTGCTCCACGTGCTCAAGTCCTATTTTATGGTCATATATGGGAATTCAGGCTGGCTAAGCTGACTCCCAAGGCAAGTGTTTAGGGGTGGGATTCTTTAAGCAGTGACTTAAGATGATGATTCTTAGTGAGGTCTGTGCAGCTGACTCTAAGCCCTGTTTGGGACCAGCAGGCTCAGGCTATGCCAACTGGAAAAGGTCAGCTGAGACTGGGAGCGGCCTGGGCACATGGCTGGATGTCTGGTTTGGAGTAAGGAAAAGCCACCCTCAGTATCAGTAGAAGCCAGTAGCTCTGCTCTGCAGCCTGAGCTGATCCAGGAGCAGACTCACTGCGTTTCCTGGTATGTCAGTGTCTGTTCTGGTTCAAAGCAGACCCAGGCATGTACAGAAGCTTGTAAATGCATAGGTCCACATCTCAGCAGAGAAGAAAAGCTGTCTGCTCCCCATCGGGAGTCAAGGAGTAGTCTTGATGGGAAACTCAGTGATGTAAATCTACGTTAAGGAGATGGGCTTGAGGATCAGCAGGAGGAATTGAAGTGGCCAGTGTCATCCTGCTTGGGCTTTGCCAGAGCAGCCATCTGAGCTGATTTGATTTGCAAAGTGCTTTTCAAGGCAAACAGTTGTCCTGTTTACCTTGCATCTCCTCAGTGGAGAGGAATTACCTGTGTCAGCAGATCTGGGAAGTCATTTTTCTTCTTTAGACTTGGTCAGGAGGAGCATACATCTGGTCTGTTCCGGGTGTGACTAGTTAGGATCCTTCTGAAGCAGAAACAAGAAATATTGCTGCTCCCATCTGGGTGGTGATCCTGAATGGAAGCACAGCCTGTTGGGGAAAATGGTGCTGCTGCAGTAGCTGATGCTGCCGAGAGTCCTGGCTTATTGCTCCAGGTTTTTATCTTAGGCTGGTCTCCTGAACTCCAACAAGTTGGCGATGCGGAGGCCATTTGTGCAGGAAAGAGGTCTTGCAGCAGCGTCTGGTTCCATTTGCTGCTGGCAGGCTTTCGAGCAGTCCCCTGCATAGAAAAGTCACATGAGAAAAGCATTTAATGTATTTTTAGATGTCTTTTAAAGTGGCTTAGTAGCTGAAAAGAAACCTGCGTCAGGTCACTCTCCTGCTTGCAGCAGTTTACCCAGAAGTGCTGGAATGGACTATTAATGTGGAAGAGATCCATTCGGAGACTTCTGCTATAAGGGAATTTTGCTGTGTGCTACCAGGATGCAGCTGCCTGTGGGAGGTAGCCCTTGCTGTCACTTTGTACTGCTTGGATGCTGGTTAGGACAATAGTGGGAAATGAATGGGAGATGTCCAGCTGAAACCAGTTTAATTTATTTTTCCCTTTATCTTTTGGAATTGTTTGGGTTTTCCTTGGTGACTTTCTGCAGTGTTCTTGCACAGTGCTGATTTTTACAGGGTCCAAACCTGGCATTCTTGGCTTCTCAGTTGGTTTGAGCTGGTATTGCTGGCAGAAGAGGTTCTGCTTTTCACTTGTGTGGGTGCAGGGAAATAGACAAGTGGTCTTGCAGACTACACATCCACCCAGGAAGCTGAGCCAGATGGAAACTGTCCTCTTGCTTGTCTCTCGCTGGGTTTCTTTAATGTGTATCAGTTCCCCCATCCACTTGTCTGTGCAGCTGTGACACTTGTACCAGTACAAAGGGGTGAGAGGAGTGGGATGGGATAGGTAGAAGCTCTTCCTCTGGGAGCAGCACCAGGTTAAAAGGATGGTGAAGCTGGCCGTGATGCTGCAGTGGGTCTTCAGGCAGGTCAGGGCACATCTGCCTGGGGATGATGTGTCAGGGAGAAAGCTCAGCCATTTCTTTCTCTACAGAATGCTGAGTTTCCAAGTCTTTGCCACTGTGGGAGAATGTGTGCTGCTCAGGGGCCTGTGTTTCATGGTCTCTTGAGATCTTTGTGGGCCATTGAATAGGAGGAAAAGTGCACTGGAGTAGGAAGGAAGCATGATGCATGTCGTCACCTTGCGTCAGGGACAGGAGCATCCTTGTGCATGTGTTGGGGGTGGAAGTTATTTCTGTGGAAGTAGGAGCTGAAATCCTGGGTTGCAGATAGGGGGTGAGGCTATTGGCATGCCAGTTATGGTGCTTGTTTGGTGGCTGGGCTGTTACACCAGTGCCCACCAGATAAGAAGAGCATTTATTTGCAGGAGTCCTGCCCTTTTAGAATAAGCTAAAAGAATGGGAAGCGATGGCAGGTGAGGAGAGCAGGTGGCTCAAGAGAAGCCTTCTTTAAGAGCAGCAGTATTTATCAGACAGCTAACACAAAATATTAATGTAAAAAAGCCAAGCTGTGATTTTTACCTTGAAGCATCTGGCAAGGTGACTCTTTGGTGATAGTGTGTAGGCAGGTGGGACAAGAGAGCTGGAATGTGCCAGATCACTCTGCTTGTTCTCTGAAATGGATTTGACTGTAAATTACGAAAGTCTGTGTATAGCTAGAGGAGGAGGAAGCCTGACCACACCTGGAAAAGGTGCATGTTTTTCTCATTTATTTGCTAGGGTGCTTAATAATGGAGAAAAATAGCTGGGGAGAAACTATGACTTTCCCATCTCTTGAAGTCATCTACTGAAGATTTGCTTTAATCAAGTGGGGAAAACTTGAGGGACTTGTGTAACAGATCCCGTCAGAACCCTTGAATGTGGTGTTGGGCATGTTTAAGAACATAATCTAAATTACAGATGTTGAGCTTTGCAATATGACCAGCTAAACTAAATGTGTATTTAGCAAACAAATGTGTTTGTCTTGTCCCTATCACTTACATGGCTGTGAGTGTGGCTGTGCTAGGAGCTCTTCTGTGATGTCGCTGCATCTCACCCAAAGCCCAGATTGCTGCTTAATTTCTGCTGCCTCAACTTGAGCCCAGGTTTCCGGAGATGAATTTTAATGGCGAAAGCAGAGCTGGAGTCAGAGCGTAGTGTTTGTGGGTGGGTGTTGGCAAAGGTGGTCCCCTGGGGCTGCCATAAAGCTGGTGCCCACCTCCTGGTGTCTGGGGCGGGTTGAAGCTGGGTGTGTGCTCTCGGGCTGCAGCGAGGCAGGAGAACGTGGCAGCAGATGGACGGCTGCATGTGCTGCTGTCAGGACGGGATGGCCTTGTAGGGAGATGTCCACAGCCTAGGACCTCCCCATCCCTTCTGGACCGGCTGCCAGCCATTTCTGGGAAGGCTCCTGGGGCCCGTGGCTCCTGTGAGCTTTGCCTGCAGCACTGGAGACGCCCAGGGTGCATTTTAGTGCAGGTATAAATACCAGCAAGTTTCAGATGCATTGCAGATTCTCCTCTGGTCCTCTTTTAAGCTCAAGTCATAAATAGGTTGGAGTCACAAATAGGCTGGTGCTTGCTTGTGGGCCCAGCTGATCTGTCATTAGAAATGATGTAATGATTAAACTGAGTGTTGTGATGGCTTTCCTGCAGCAGTGTTCTCCTGCGTCTGGTTCTTCTCTTCTCTTCAGGCCTGAGCATTGCAGGTGCCAGGTGAGATACATTTAGGCCCTGGAAAAAAAAAGTTTAATTTATCAGAACTTGCTACAAAGTGACATTTCTTACGGTGAGCCAGACAGGCTGCAGTTTCTCTTCCCCTTTTGCTGCAGACACTGATGGTGCTCACTCTGCTTCCTGGGGAGTCTGTCCCAGCTGCAGCACAGCTCTGTGCTTCGTTTTATAGTTCATGCTCTTTGCAATCAGTGTCATTTTAAAAGTATACAGCCAAGAAAGAGCACAAGATGTAATTCCAGTGGAGGGTTGTTTTGGTGAGTTTTGTTTTATTTAAGGACAGTAGTTTCTATTAAAGGGAATTGGCAGCACCTGGCCTTTAGCTCAGGAGGGAGAGGAGCTTTGAGGGTGGGTCCCTGTCCCTTTGCTGTGGGGCCAAGGGGGCCTTCTGAACTCTGAACAGAAATCAATACATTCCTTGCAGGTCTGGTATTTTTATAGTTAACCTGTGAAGTTTTTGTGTACGAAGCAGAGGTCCTGGGAAGGGATGAGAAACAAGCTATTTTTACTTCATCACAAACAGGGCTTGGCATGTTTAGTTTAGACTTGAGCCGCTCAGGCCAGTGTGGGGTTTTTTTAGTCTTCTACTGTTACTATCAGATTAAAAAATAAACTTGAACTCTGAAAATCACAGGAAAATAGGGTGCCCCAGTGTACTTGGCTCCAGTGGAGCTATGAGGAAGCTGCAGGGAGGAGCTGGTGGCATTGCCGGAGTCATGCAGCCAGTCTCAGGATCTCCTGTGTGTCAGGGGAGGCTTTGCTGAGCCACCAGCTGATGGACTACATGTCCCTCTATTGCATGAACTGCCCTGCAGAGAGGCCTTGCTAGATGTCTCTGCTGGATTTTGCAGTCCCCATCTGAGGAGCTCGGGGAGGAAGGGCAGAGCTTGGCCATGAGGTGAGCAATGCTGCAGCAGGTCTCTTGCCACCTCCTGCTCCAGAGAAGGTTCGAGTTGCCAGGTCACCAGCATAGCTTTGAATCTTTTTTTTTTTTTTTTTTTTTTTTT
>NW_009953077.1:3964095-3965659 GCF_000747805.2 Chaetura pelagica | reverse complement strand
TTTTTTTTTTTTTTTTTTTTTTTCCTGCAGAGTCCACCACGCAGTAGGAGGTGAAATTAATGAGACCAGCTCATTTTCCTGCTGCCACCTGAGTCTGAAAGAGGGAGGATGTAGGTCAGTCCTGCAGGAGGACCTGAGGCGGTTGTGTCCCCAGTCCTGTGTGGCCAGCTCTCTGCTCCTGCTGACGTAGTGTGGTTGAGGAGAGCCCCTTTAATTGTAGGTGTGCCTTCTGCAGCCACTTCAAACTTTTAAGCTCTTTATCCCTGTTTATTATTAGAAGCTATTAGAAGTGTGGCCAATGGTGTGCACACACCGTGGTGGCAGCGTGCGTGGCTCCCAGCAGTGGGTCACAGCCTCTTTGTGTCGGCCATTGTACAAACGTGTGACACGAGCAGCCCAGACAGCATCTGCCCACACAGGCTTAACCCAGCACTTTTGCTTATCCAAGACACCTAGGCAGCAGCAAGCTCAGATCTGGGAGAATCCTGGTAGAACCCCTGGGCTGATACAGCCCCTGTGGGGTGCAGGCTGGAGCTGTAGGTGATCCAAGAGGCTGCGGTGTTTATTATGAAGCAACACTCAACTGAGAAACTAGTAGAGTTATTGACTATTTAATTGATTCACTAAAAACTACTGTTGATAGTAGTTTATAGTCAGAGCATTTTGCACTCTTTACAGCTCTGAGGCTGGTAATTATTACTGCTAAATCTGACAAATTGCACTACTGCTGAATTGCAAATGTCACTCCTTCCTACTCCACTCGGTGTCTGGATGTGGGTTCATCCCACTTTGCCCTCCCATGGCAACTCTTTTGGATGCAAATGGAGAGTCTGGTGAGTCATCCAGGGGAGTTCTGCAGCATCCTAGGGATTCAGTCTGCACACTGGGGTCAAGGCTGTCCTGAGGTGCCCCTGCTCCTACCATGAGAAGATTAACCTTCCTTTCTTATATTACAGCTTATTCTCCATTTTTCCCAACTCTCTTTCTGGACTCACCTCTTCATTGCCCCATCTCTCCCTGTTTCTGCCGAGACTCCCAAATAACAGCCCCTTCTTACTTTTTGCTCATAGGTTCAGCCCTGATCAATACCCAAATCTGCTGTTCCTGGTACTTAGGGGAACTCAACCTTGTATGACACCATCACCATCATGGTCATGGCCACCAGTACAGGTGGCCTTGCTTGCAACTCCCCAAAGCTTCCCTACAATTATTTGGCTCATACTGGTGGCATGTTGAGTACCCTACACCTAGGACAAATATCCCCTAGGCAAATCATTCAACTTCAGCTTCAATGTCCAATGAAGCACAAGCAGTATCCTTATGTGCAATCTGCATACCAGTGCAACAAATCAACATTTCCCACAGTTTTTAGGGTCATTTAACATCCTCACCCTACCCTGGAGCTGTTGGTACTGCTGCCATGGCTCCCTGTGGAGGTCTCAGCTAGTTGTGACCAGTGGTGTTCCACCAGGTCCTCAAACTTGCAGCTGCCCCTGAAGAATTTACAGCCTGAGCTGTAAGGATGGGAAAGGAGATAAAGGGTCATCTATCCTTGTTCCTGCTG
>NW_009953077.1:3962186-3963385 GCF_000747805.2 Chaetura pelagica | reverse complement strand
AAGCAAACTGCTGTACCTTGGGGTCATGGAGCATGGCTTCTCTAACCTCATTTAGCTGATAGCTCATGAGGCTCACTGGCAAGCAGCAACCTGCTGCAGCAGGCATGCCTGCTCCCCATCTTCCCAGCAGGGTTGGTAGAGGTGATTGCTGTACCCTGGGGGTGTTTTCCCCCTTTCAATACCAACCATGAGCTTGGAAGAGGAGGAGGTTTGTGGTGAGGGTTGGTATTTCATGTTTTCATATATTGGTTGATGTCTGTTAACGTTGACTTAATAGTGGCTTTCAAAACTAGGTAAGGCAACCAGGCTCAGAGTGTCTGGTCTGTTCTCCAAAAAAAACACATGCTTGGCCACAGCTGTGTGTTTTTTGGATTGAGCAGGCCTGGATTTATTTGCAAATATTAATATTTGTGTACTGTAAAGCAATGGTGGAAATCTATGGTCTGAAAGTTAAGCTGTTTTGCCAGTATCTCCGGTGCATGGGAACTCATATCCTGGGGTGGGGTGGGAGCTTGGAGTGTGGAGAGCTGGAATGTGGGGTCTGCCCTTAGCCATACTGCTTGTCAGTGCTTTGGACCTTCCAAAACCACAACTTCCATTCCTGGGTTTCCCCTTTTTGCCAGGCAGGCAGGGTTCAGTCTGTCTGTGAGCACAGTGTTTGCATTGCAGTGCCTAGGTCTGGAGCTGCTTGCAGGTTGAGTGCTCAGGTCAGGGTGCAGGATGGTCCATTTTCCTTCCCCATGTTGCTTTGCCCTGTCTTGAGAGGAGAAAAGCCTTTGGAGAGCTTTGGCATGTTGGTGTAGTTGGCTTGTTACGTGCAGTACTCGTGTCCTGGCAGTGCTGCTCAGAGCTCCCAGCAATCCCTGCCAGTTGTACATAGTGTGGCTTTGCCAATGACAAAAATACCTAGTTCTACGGAGAGTTTCTTTGCATACAGAATTACTGGTGTATTTTCTTTTGCTTATTGGCCTGTAAAAAAGGGGAAAAAAAATACCAAAACAACCAGATCTGAAAATAAAACCAGTGTTGTTTGTGAACAAAGATGTGTTAATCTACAGAGCTCAGGCTTGATGTGTCAGTAGAGACCTAATGTTGTAACACAGAACAAATGTGTTTGTGGAAAAGCACCTGAAAAAAACCCAAAGATGATCCTATGCTACATAACCTCAGTAACATGGCACAGTTTTAAAAATCAGCAG
>NW_009953077.1:3957447-3961896 GCF_000747805.2 Chaetura pelagica | reverse complement strand
GAAATTTGACTGGCAGCCTACAGGTCACAAATTGGAAGCACTGCACTGGTCTAATACAATGTTTTGAAACAAAGTTACTTAAAATATTTATAGAAAATATAGTCAGGAATAGGAATGCAGCTGTAGTAATGCTTAAAATATACCTGGAAGAGATGTAAGGCCGGCCAATATGCATTTCCCAAACTGTATTTAGAACTCTTCCAAACTTTTCCATAGGCCTTCTGGGCAGCTTTTCCCTGGCTGGGAAAGCCAGCATGCCTGGAGGGCCCTGCTCTGTGCCCCCTGGCACAGGAAATCCACTACCTGGTGGTCCCAGAGCTGGGTGCTGGGGGGCCACCTGGCACTGCAAGCCCCTTCCCTGGCTGGCATAGGGTGGGTCCCTTGCCCCAGGACAGGTGCAGCTGCAGACTTGCCCTCCTTGCAGTGCTGGAGGAATTCAGCCCCTCAGCCAAATAACTCCCTCCTGCTTTCTTGGGATGAAGTAGCCAGTTCCATGCTGAAACAGTTTTTCCCAGGATCCTCACTGCCAGGGCTCTCCTCCCATGGCTCAGGGAATGAGCAGCCCACCATGCACTCTCATCCTCCTAATGCATCCTGACCTATTTGCTTTATTTCTTCTATTTTCCATGTTTGGCTGCACTGGCTTCACCCTTGCTTTTCCCATCCTCCCTGCTCCCTTAAAACTGGGGGGACCTGTCAGGTGCATTTTTATCACCAGAATATCCCTAACAGGCAACTCAGACCTTTTAATAATCCTCTTGAGGAACATGAAGCCAGAAGGGTTTGGGATGGTGCCTATAACCACCTTATCACTTGCAGACCTGGAAGGAGCTGAAATCAACGTGTTTGTAGCTCCCGCAGAATAAACAGCCTTGCGAGGACTTTGGCACAGGGAGCCGTGGCTTTCTTCCCGAGGCTGTTGTATAGTTTACTTTCTGGGACAAAGGCTACTTAGATATCTGCATTGCATTGGGGATTTTAGGGGAAAATATAAATTATTAGTTTGCTGTGTGAATGGAGAATGATGGCTTTGCAAGCGTGTTCTTACCAGCTCACGACTGCATGGGCTAACTCCGTGTTCTGGTTCAGAACTGCAACTGCGGAGGCTGTTTGCAGTGTCCTGGGAACCAGGGGGGCTGAGCAGACCTTTCCTGACCTTCTGGTGCGTTGAGAAAACATGCTCATTTTATGGGCAGTTAATTTATAGAAAGTTCCTGTTTAAATTTCCTCCAAGAGCCGTAAAACCGGAGGACAGCTGCACCCATTAGTCAGCAATCAAACCTGCTCTCCCTCCCCTTCCCCTCACTGCCCCTAACTTCTGGTTCCTTCCTGATTGGGAAAACCCTCAAAAAACTGGCTGGGGAGCTGCTGTGCTCTGATTTCAGATCCCAGTCTGAAATAAAAAGCCAGTTTGCAGTTTGCTCCTTTTTCAGGCATGGGGAAAGCTGGATTTCTTTCCTGCTGCCTTCACCTTCCTTCCCCAAAGACTGGAAATAAGAAAAACTCGTTGACTTGTTTGCAGTTGTATTTGTGCCTCTTTCAGGGAAAGGAAATCACTTTTAGGAGAGTGCTGGGGCAGCCAAATTCCAGAAACCCTGCTTTGCCTTGACTCCTTGCAACTGCCAGGCTGGTAGGATTTCAGAATGGGTGTGCGCTCTAATAAATTTGATGCTAATAGCTAATTTTGATCTAGTTTGACAGAGAGGTCGGGATCTTAAAGACACTGAGCTTTTAAGACTGCTCCTCAGAGCTGCTTTATCCTCTGCTGACAAGCAGGCTCACATTCCACCCCTCTGCTTCAAAACCCCACTGTAGTTGCATGTGTTTATTTTCCTTCACCTTCTTGCTGTGTTAAAACTAACTGAAAGGAAAGGAAGAACTTCCAGCTCATGTCCCAGACTGAAAACCAGAACTAAATTCCTGCTTCTACACTCCCAAAAATATCTGTTGCTGCTCTGAACAGCTGTCCTGCCCGGGCTCCCTGCTGGCCATGCTCATCACCCCTCTGCGTGGGGAAGGCAGCGAAGCCCTCGCCCCTTTGCAGAGGGGTGCTGGTGTGTTTTCACCCGCATCTCCCTGTTATTCTAGGGGTGGTTGACTAGTACAGAAAATTACTTTGGCATGAGCAGGGTTGAGCATTTCTGGAACCTCTGCTTTATCTGCAAGGAGTAATAGAGGTATGATAGTAGGAATGAGCAAAGGGGAGTGTTTGGTAACACCCATTGTAAGTTTCTGAACCTGCGAGGGCTCCTGGAATAAACCCCTTCAGCAGGTTCCCGGGTCTGATGCAAGAAAACTGCCTACTTGGAGCCTGAAATCTCTTTGTTTTGTTTAAGCTGGGGCCTGTTTCCCTTCCTTTAAATCTCCTCTGCAGCAGTTGATAAGCAGCTGGTCCCTTCTCAGGGAGAAAATGCTGCAGAAAGAAATGTCAGGAATGTGAACAGCAGGTGGGGACTGGCAGATGTACTTATCAATCAGGGCAGGCTGATGGGGTGGTTTATTCCTCTGAAGAGCTGTTTGCCTCCGGCTTGGTTTGTGCATGTCCTCTCCAAGCCCCTCCAGCCCTTACTGGGGTTGAACATAAGAGCCAGGGTAGTTCGCCCATTTTTCCTGGGACATGGCTCACTCTGTGTGCTACACCCTGCTCCAGGAGGCCTGAAGGAGGGGCTGGTGCAGGTAGACCCTCTAGATGACACTGGAAGGGTGGCAGCAGCATACCCAGTAAATAACATGTCACATCTTGGGTAGGTTTTGGGAAATCTTGGTTCCACATTGCCCGGACAGAAGACAGACTCAGTTAATTGAATTTGCTGCGCTGTTGCTTTTCAAAGCATGACTTTGTATCTCGGAGGAGTCTGGAGTTATTTCTATGGACAAAACCCTATTTTAGAGTGGTGATACTTTTAGAAGATCACCTCCATTGACAAGCGAGAAGACCGTGTAGCTCTGGACTGCAGAACTGTACTTGTAGAAAGGGTAGCAGGGCCCTCTGATAGAGGAGGGGGGGTCTGAAAGGGTTCAGCCACGGTACTTGATTTTTTTCTACTATTGCCCCTGATTTCATTTGAGCACCGTGTGCTAGGGATGCCTTTCAGTAGAAAGACAACCTGATTTACATGAAACAGCAGGCTGAATGGTGAAAAGCCTTTATCTGTTGATCTCTAAGAAGCTTTCCCGAGGTGTTGGCAGTGTATGTTACAAGCAGAGCAAACCTGCTGTCACAAATGACATTAGGGATGTTTTTCCCAGCCTCTTGAGCTTTCATTCTGGTGGCTGTTCCTGTCTCAGAATCCGTGTTATCCCAGTGCTTCGGATCCACTCCAGTCCTGTGCACTGGTCCTTGCAAACCCCAGAATAAGCCATAGGCTTGTAGGTGATGTGATTAAACCTCTCCTTAATTGCCTGGCAGGTGCTTTGCTGGGCTGCTGCAGCCGGGGTAAGGCTGTTGCCTGCAGTGCTTCGGGGCACCCATCTCCAGTCTCTTGCCACTTCCCTTCACGGGGGCACTGCTGATGTAGATGGTCGATATCGTTTAAAAAAATGAAGGCACATCTGCCCTGAGTCTTCTTATCAGTCTTTTCTTTAGATTGTTTCTTGGTTTTGTGAAAGAGCAGTGTAAGAAAGAAACAGCTTTCCCAAGGAGGAGAAGGGGTGGGAAGGAGCAGGCAGCACTGCAGCACAGAACCCAGACCTCAGGAATGTAACTTTTGGCAGCAACAAAATGTGATTTTTCAAACTCTGCTCAGAGTAAAATGGCTTGTATTTGGGAGGTGCTTCCTTCAGGGTTTCAAACCAGTTTAGATTCTGGAGCAAAGGCAGTAATGTGAGCAGTGATGCTAATCAAGGTGCCATTTGCATCGCTGCTGGTGGACAGGGCAGTGTCCCCACTGTGTCCTGCACAGCACTGCCTGGCAGGACTGGTCACGGGTCAGCCGGGGAGTGATGCTCCCATGGAGATCCCTCCCAAGGGAATTACCAAGCGGAGGCCGGGACTGAGCAGGGCGTAGCAGCAGGAACCAGGGACCACGCACAGCCAGGTGCTGTTAAGCCTCTTAGCACATTCCCGAGAAGTTGCCTCCCAACTGCAGCGATATGGCTGGAGCTCCCTACTGCAGGACCTCCCCCAGTTAATTCCCATTTGAACTGGATTCAGGCTGTGGGCATGGGGTAGTTGCCTAAGCTGCTGTGGCAGTTCCTCCTCCACAGGCCCTCGTGGAAAAGCAGTGAGTCTGGGTGACACTAGTCACATCGGTTGCTGCAGAGACCGACACGAAGTTGCATTTAACTCTTGAACTTAATTGCTCGCTTTGGAATTTCCCAGGCTGTGTCCCTGCCTCAGGCTTTGTTTAAGATTCTGAGGAAAAGCAGTTCAGCCATTTCCAAGACTTAAAGGATAAAAAAAAAAAAAAAAAAAAAAAAAAAAAAAAAAAAAAAAATTTTAGGTTGGCA
>NW_009953077.1:3930241-3957236 GCF_000747805.2 Chaetura pelagica | reverse complement strand
AAAAAAAAAAAAAAAAAGAAAGAAAAAAGCTTTAGGTTGTCAGTATGTAAAAACCCAAGCAGACCCTAACTGCTGGCATTGAGAGGTGCTTGGTCTGGCACAATGGCTGGAAGGTTGGCTGCCCCTGTTCTGATTGTAAAGGATGTGCCATCTTCTCTCCTAGCAAAAATGCCCGCTTATCATATGTATCTTATCAGTTTACAGGCGTCTGAAAGGCTCCCAGCTAACCAGTACTTTGTAGACTTGATCTGCCAAGTTAAAGGTTTTCAGATGCTGTTCATGGAGGGCTGGGGCTGGAGGGGCCGAATTGTTGCTGGGGGTGGGAGGGAGGTGCTGCCACCGGCCACCCCCAGCTCTAGGAGCAGGGATCTGTCTGTCCTGTGCTGCCTACTGACACCCACGGATGGGTGAAGAGCTTTGCCTGTCTCAGGGAGAAGGAACAAAAGGCTGGAAGAGGGGTGCAGGAGTGAATTGTGCTTGCAGTGGCCAGCTCATGGATGACCTTAATTCTCAGGTATTCTGACTGTTAACTCATTATTTGCAGCCTTGAGGTTTTAGGTACTGTCTGCATTTCCTCGGGTAACGCCTTATATTGTTGGGAGACAGGGTTTTAGGCTCAGCCTACAGCAGTGAGCAGATATCCCAGCTGGCATAAGTCTTGAGGAGCAGAGGCAGTCTCTCCTGCTGCTGCACTGGAGTGGGAGGCACCACTGTTACCTTTGAAAGCTTTTCCCTCTCTTTTTTATGGAAGGTTCTGTAACCTAGTTTTGTTTGCTCTGGACTTTGCTGCAGTAGGATCGTGGAGGCCTTTGGGAGACAACACTGAACTTATGGTTACATTTGAGAAGTCCCAAACCTGCATCATTTGTGATGATTCTTGCATGCTCCTCACTGCAGCTGCTGACCAGCTGTTGTATCTGCTGTTGTCTTACATGACTTTGGGAAGTGCCAGGTACAAAACTCTGCCTGAGGAGTTCAGCCTGTCTCAGGAGAAGGCTGAGATGCAGCAACGCTGCAGCAGAGACTTTGAGCTGGAAGAAAATATTTCCTTTGGGGAGACTTGGCAAGTGAGTCCTGGATATCTCCTGTTTTAAAAACTGCTTTATGAAACCCCTTTGTGGTGCTGGGGAGGGCATCCTCTCCTGCCCAGCCCACAGCTGCTGTCAGTGGTGATGCTGTGGTGCAGACAGAACATTGTGGTCCCCAATCAGAGACCTGCTAAGTGAGGGCTTGGTGACTGTAACTAGTAAGTCAGGTTATTTTTGGCATAGCTTCTCTACTTTATAAGGGATGGACTGAACTGCTAAAACCACATTTTTCTACTACTATTTGTTATTAAGCCCAGAAGAGGTTCAAGTCCCAGTCCAGAGTTGCTCTCCACAGGTGGGCTGTTGGGGAGCTGGAGGTTAACCCTGGTTGCACTGTAACTGCTTTATTATTTTTAAACTTGAAGGTAAGGAAGCTGTGGTTGTGACCAGGCTTTGTAACTGGCTCTGCTGAATGACTTGTAGTCACCTGTCCACATCTGGACTGTTCTGCATCCCCCAGATGTGGTGCCATGTGCAACTGGGTCTTGTGGGACCATCCTGATCTCAGGTGAGACCTTAGAGGTTGTCCCTGAACCTGCTGTCTTTTAATGACAGGAAGTCAAGGCAATAGTATATAACCATTGAAGTAAATTAACAAGCCAAGTGAGACTGTGGTGCAGGTAAGTGGTACCTCATTGCTGCACTTGCCACTGGGGGCCTGGAATTGCTCTGGAGGCTGGTTGGGCCATTCTGTGATCAACAGTTTGTTTCCCCACATATGTGGCAGCTGGAAAGTGAAGCCAAGCTAAACAAACCTGAGCTTTTTGGCCTCACCACAGCTCCAAAGCTGCGTTTTCCTGCAGCATTTGTGCCCCTCTCTATACAGCCCAACCAGCTTCAGGAGAAATTACTGGATTTTTCTGCTGTGGCAAAACCTCAGGATTATTTTTTGAGGACTGAGGGCAGGCACAGTACTCACTAGTTACCTGCTGCAAATGTCACACAATGTGGCTGCTTGTGGAACAAAAACATACATTTTCCTCCTCTAGTCCATACTGTCTCTTTGCCTCCCCTTTTTCTTACATGTACTCTGCCTTTACCCAGGTTCTGGTTTTAAATAATGTGTCTGGTGGCCGAGCAGGTCAGTGTGATCCTGTTTTTTTCAGTTATCCACTGCCAGCAGGAGAAGTCAGGAGTCGACAGCAACTCGCATTAAGTGTCTTTACTGCCATATGAAGCCTTTCATTTCATTTAAGCTGAAACTTTCTCACAGATGGATTAAAAACCTTTCTGGAAAGCAATTTTTTTTCCAGTCCCTTTGACTTTATTCTTTGTGGAATTTGGGCACTGGCAATGGCAGGATGTGCTTGTGTTGGAATTGCTGCAGGGGGGTTGCTTCGAGCAACCCTTGAAACTTCTTTGATGTGGCAGGTGCAGTGCTTGCAGAGAGGGGCATGTTACCCTGCACTGTGTTTAGTTGATGGTGCTGGCTCTGTGCACGTGAGGGTTGTTTCTCTCAAGGTAAGCCCTTTGGTGGCCAGATCCTGAATGAAATAAAGCAGTCTGAATGGTCTTGCACTGAAATAATTCAGCTTGTCTCTAGATTTCTCAATTCCTGAGGAGAGTGGGGGGAAAAGCTGGAGCTAGATCTGTGTTGGTGGACCTGTGATGAGCAGCTGCAGCCTTCCCTGATCCTGACTGAAGCCAGGTAGGCCATGGTCAAAACCAGAGGAGAGTTATTTTTTAATTAGGCGTTGCAAGTAAACAAGATAATTGATCTGCAGTTAAACTAATGCTATATGAATTAGATGCAGACTCCTTTAGTGTCTTGCCTTTTAGGATGCTCATCTTTGCTTTTTCATTTAAATCAGTCTTGCAGCAGAGTAGTTGGGAAGCAGATGGACCTGTAAAGCCACGCACTGTCCTTCTGCCTCAGTAAGCTTGTGCTGTCGGTGATCTGCTGCTGTTTGATTTACTATGTGAATCAAAGGCTGGCCAGCTCGGGCCAGAGGTTGTTCTGAGAAGCAGACAGCTTTACTGAAGCAGTGCAGCCCTTTGTTCCCTGTTCTCTACCAAGAGGAGAAAGCACCTATAAAAATGTGCACCTGCAGAAAGAGTTTATCAGTTTGTTGGTTTTTGGCAACTCCTGAATTTCTGCAGGTTTAAGAAAATGTGGTGTCCAGCTGGAAGCTACTGATCTTTAGGGAGTTAATTCCTCCTTCCAAAGCTTTCCCTGCTTCTGTGGCATGGGAGCAACACTGCTTCATTTTACAGCTTTCCCATTTTATGCTTGATGGTTAAAGTTGGAACACATATCTCTTTCTGCCAAGAAGTGTTTAGAATAGTTTTCATTAGAAACATGGAAAGTTGCAGGTCCACAGCTGATGCCCTGGCTGCTCTGCATAAATCACTGGGTGGTAAATATCTTTAAATGAAGAGCTGAGGCAGTCTTGCTAGCTGAGTAATAAATCAGGGCTGAGCAATTCTGTAAAGCTGAATCTTAATGCCTTGGCTTGGAGCTGTAGGGTGGGGTGGTGAAGTTGATGGGATGTTTCTAAACGGAATGTGCCTGCCCTTAGTTATGCTGCCTCAGAGAGTATAAACGATGCTGCCTACGTTACTGAAGCGCTGAAAATGGCTTTTTGGTGGTGTTGCTGCCTTGTTTTGTGCATCTACTAACATGGGCTGTTTGTGTTTTACATCCCTTTGGTAGCAGCAGCAGATCTTGCACCTGGCAGGTAGGCAGGTAGGGGAGAGATCCTAAGTCTTGCCTTTCAGTCCTATGCTTTGTGCATTATCCTTAGTGCTGTGACATCAGCTTATAGGAAATTATGGTGCTCAAACACTTTCAAGGACCCTCTTGAAATATTTCATTATCTGAGGAATTTTATGGAATACCCAGGTGGTGATTATAAACGTTCGGAATGTGGCTGCCTCTCCATAAAGCAGTCCAGCCAAACAACATTTTGAAGCAACTCCTGATTATGAAACCTCATCAAGATTTTCCTTTCTTCAGCTTTGGATTTGGTTCCTGCAACCCTTGGGCTGTTTGTTCCTCATGCTGGAGGAGCACCTGCCCAAGCTGCACACTCTTAGGTGCCTTAGGTGCTCCCTGCACACTCCACATGGTGCCGGTGAGTCCTGGGGAAGCCTGAATGCCACCGTGCACAGGGCTCTTCTGGTGATGAAAAAATAACTCTGCTCTGACATTGTGTGGCCAAAATGTGGGCAAGATCCTGCTGCAAGCCCTCAGGCCAGGCGCAGGAGTATCACCAGAGCTGGAGCCTCAGAAGGGTTTCCTTCAGAACAGGATTTGGAATTATGATCAGGTTTCCTAAGAAAGGGATTTGCAGGACTGCTCTGCTTGTCAGCCTGTCTTTCACCCATTCTAATAACTTCTGTTTGCTAATTTGATAGAAAGACCTTTATACCCTTTTTATTTTTTTTAATAGAATTTCTTAAAAGGCAGCCAGGTAGGTGGGAGAGTTTAGGCAAAAAGCACACACCAAAGCTCAGCACTCTCCTCTGCACAACTTGTGCAATGTGTGATGAGCTCCAAAAGCCAAACCACAGCAGGAACTTCAGTGAGATTTCCTGCCTTGCTGGATGTGGGAGTTTATCCCTCAAGGTTTTTCTCTTTTTGTGTAGACTCGAGTAGTTTATAAGACAAAATGTCCAGTGGAAGCTTCCTCTCTGATTAGGATATTTGGCACTTCTGTTCTGTGTGCATTCTCTGAAACCTCATAAGGGGCTTTGTTCAGCCTTTAATTTGATTAAGAAATCAAGCAAGGGATGCAAATCTTTTTACCCTCATTGGTTTCCGCTCTCATGACTATATCCAAAGAGAACATCTCCTGCTCAGTACCGCAGGGCAGCTTGGGGAGCAAGTATTTTTTCAGGCTTCAGCAGAGATTTCAGGTGCTGCTGGAGGCTTGTGGTTGATTTTATCCCTTTAGAGCATGGGTAGAGGAAAGACTGGCAGCCTTGTCTGTGACAGTGCCTTGGTTTAAACCCCTTTCTGAAGCAGCACCTCCGATGGAAAGCTGCTTTCCAGCTGGGTGACTTCTCTCAAAGGTCATTAGCTGCTGTGAATTAGACTTGAGACAGCTGGTGGATGGTGAGTGATACCAGGGGACAGGACACACAGTGGTGACTGTCACACCAGCTGCTCTTGCACATGTCCTTGGGCTCTAGCTGGGGAGCAACCTGCCTGCTGAGGAATACAAGATCAGGTTCTGGTGTCTTGTAGACCTCATGTTTAAAAAGTGACATCTTGTATCTTGTGTCCTGCTGGTTCATGCTTTCTCTTGTTGTCGGGTGCCTTTACTGTACTTTCTGGCTAGAGATGCTGAGGGGTCCTCTGGATACCTTGTTAGGCTGCCTTTGTTAGACAAAGTTTATTTTGCTTTTTTAGAAATCATTACATGTGCCTTTCACAGAAGGGGGTGGCTGAGACACAGTCCGGGCTTTTCTTAGTATACTTGGGGAAGGCAGAGGCAGTCTGGGCTGATCTTGGTACACTTGACGACTTGCATTTTGGTACAGAAGTCGACATTAGTTTTAAAATTATATAAAACTTAGCTTTGTTCCTGCAAATTCACCTGACAACCAGCTGGGCTTTCACATGAAATATTTCTAGAAATTATCTGGAGTCCTAAATAAATCTACTTTCCAATGTTTCTAGCAATTAGTGTATCTCAAATCCAAATGCAGTGTCTTGGGAACTGCTCTGCTGCCACACTCACCAGTGAGACAAGACAGCTCCTTTCTGGTCCAAATTACAATTGCTCTGATATTTCAGAGTGGTGCTTTGGTCTTGTCTGTCGGCTGCATCCCCAGGCACTTCTGCCAGCCAAGGTTTCATCTGTCCCAGGCTCTCCCACAGGATGGCTGCTGCTGAAATGCTTTTCTGTAATGCTACTGCCTTCACTTAAGAATTAACTCTAAGCAAATTCAGCAAGATGTGAAGATTTCTTGACCAGAAAAAAGAAATGTAGAGTAAAAAATGCCTGCTTTATCTGGATGCCTTGGGTTCTGTTTTTGACTAAATCTTGGACACTGATAAAGCGTTTGTATGCATGTATATGCATACATACCTGTCATGTTTTTCTTCAAAGTATGCATTTTTACAGCATTTTAAACTTATGTAGTTTAATTTCCTGTGAATTTTAGTACTAGCTTTAGCTTACATTCCCTTAAATGTAGAATTAAATATTAGGATTTTTACACTCTGTTTCCAGACAAAGCCAGGAGTTAAAAGTAGAATTTTGAGGGACTTTCTCTGGCTGGCTACACATAGTGGCCATGCAAGTGAAGCCAAAGCCAGGTTAAACTGCATGTCCTGAGGTAGGGAGACCCCTGCTCTGCCCTGCTACAGCTGTATATTTAGCCTGTGTGCCCTTTCCAGTGACAGCCGGAGAAGGAATGCGAGTCATCTTTTCCCTGAATGCTGTCCTGGGATCCTGCTATCTGTCACGAAGCTCTGCTTGAGCCAGAAGTGCTGCCTTGGTAACTCTGCCCTCTTTATAAAAATTGTCCCATCCCACCCTTTTTTTTTCCCTTTTTTTTTTTTTCCCTTTTTTTTTTTTTCCCTTTTTTTTTTTTTCCCTTTTTTTTTTTTTCCCTTTTTTTTTTTTTCCCTTTTTTTTTTTTTCCCTTTTTTTTTTTTTCCCTTTTTTTTTTTTTCCCTTTTTTTTTTTTTCCCTTTTTTTTTTTTTCCCTTTTTTTTTTTTTCCCTTTTTTTTTTTTTCCCTTTTTTTTTTTTTCCCTTTTTTTTTTTTTCCCTTTTTTTTTTTTTCCCTTTTTTTTTTTTTCCCTTTTTTTTTTTTTTTTTCTTTTTAATCCACATGAAGCTTTAACGTTCCTGTTAACAACCCTGTTGGGTCCTGAGGGAAACTCTTGTTTTGGGTTTTAGCCTGGTTAAGGTTTGCTTGGCTTCTGGTCTTTATTTGAGGAGAGTGTGGGCTCTTGTTCCCCATCACCTTCATGCCCCAGTGCATCCCACTTTGTTCTCTCCAATCTTTCTCCAGGAAGGCTCCGTCTTGCACCTTTGATCCCTGTCACCTTCTCCACCAGCCCTCCCTCAAGATGACTCACTCACAGGGTGCCAGCAGTGTGGGGCAGCACTGGTGAAGCTGCCCCCTTGCTTTGGCTGGTTGGTGGCTGTTTGTATCCTAATTTGCTTGCTGCCAGCCACCAGGAAAATGGCAGTTCTACATGCAATGTTTGTAATTACAGGGAAAAAATTATCTCTGAGGCCTTCTGAATACTTGGGAAGATCATATCTGAGTTTCCTTTCAACTGAATGCACTTGGAGATATAATCTGAGTTGGCTGTCTGGGAATAACAAAGTGGGAGGAAGGGATTGATTGTGGTTGCTGAAACTTTCATCAAAGAGTCAGAAGTCTGGCCCAGCCAAAATCTGCAGGTCCAGTCACTGCTGTGGGTCAGGGGCAGCAATTGTGCGAGGACAGCTCAGGTGTAGGACAAGGAGCACACGCAAGCTGTGGGGGTGCAGGATTGACAATCAGGGGGGCATCAATATGGTCTTCTAGTGTAAAAAGTGCTGCAGGAGTCAGGTCAGTGTGCAAGTGCATGGTCAAGAGGTGCTTGTGGGTACTGTCCTCATCCCCTCCTGCCTCCCCAGGGCTGTGGGAAGGTGTTTGTCTCCAAAAGTCTTAGTGTTGCACTTTGCAGGGGAAATGTGCTCTGCAGGGAAAGAAAAACAGGCTGGCAGGCTCTGGTGTTTTCCGGGCAGTGCTGCTCAGCATTGCCCCTTGCACACACCTCTGCAGGAGTGGCCATGGCTGGGGGTCCTGGGGGCTGCTGGGGCTGCTTCACTCCCTGCCCAGCTTCTGCTGGAGGGAGGTGACCAGGAACAGGTTCTCACCTTTTCCAGGGCAAGAAGTCTTCCTGGGAGGACAGTTTCCATCTGGGAAGAGCAGTATAGCAGCCCCACTTCTAGACAGGCAGATGCAATACAGGGGAAGAAAGGGAAATTCTGCTTTTTGCATCTTTGCTCTCTATTTCAGGGCTGCCTCTGTGTTCCCTGGGCAGGAAGTGCCAGAGATCACACATCCTAATGAACACAAACCCCTTGGTGTCATGAGCTGCCCACAGCCGCTGTCTGTCAGTCAGAGCAGAGGCGTCAGCCTGTGTCTCTGCTCCCATTCTGGGGGAGAACCACAAGGAGCTTTTATTGGCCAAAGGGAGACATGAGATGCAAATGAGAGGGCTGTGGGAAAGCTTTCATCCCTTCTTGGTGGCACAAAACTCTACTTTTCAAACAAAAGGAAGAGGAAACTTTCTGCTGTCTTCCAATGAGCTGCAGGAAAGTTAAATAACTTGGTGCTTACTTTAGCAGAATAAAAACCGCTGCGAGGTGTCGATTGCAGTGACCACTTCCGTACAAGCCTCACCACGCTGCTTGGGGCATGTGTGACTTGAAGCAACACGTCAGTTACAGTTCACCACCGCGTCCCCCAGCAGCAGGGGGGTGCTGCTTGTTTCCCTGCCCAGCACACATTTTTAGCTCTGCTGTTTTGGTTTTGGCTGGGTTCTTTTTTTTCCCCTTACATTGTTTTTCAGCATCAGGGTTTCCTGTTACTGACACCAGATGTGCTGGAGACGAGCAACACAGAAATGCAGGAATGGACAAAACAAAAAAAAGCCTCTTTTTTTTGTGTAGGTCCTTTGAGGTGTCAGTTCTGCCGAGCTCCCTGTCACCACGCTGCTTGGGGCATGTGTGACTTGAAGCAACACGTCAGTTACAGTTCACCACCGCGTCCCCCAGCAGCAGGGGGGTGCTGCTTGTTTCCCTGCCCAGCACACATTTTTAGCTCTGCTGTTTTGGTTTTGGCTGGGTTCTTTTTTTTCCCCTTACATTGTTTTTCAGCATCAGGGTTTCCTGTTACTGACACCAGATGTGCTGGAGACGAGCAACACAGAAATGCAGGAATGGACAAAACAAAAAAAAAGCCTCTTTTTTTTGTGTAGGTCCTTTGAGGTGTCAGTTCTGCCAGAGCTCCGTGTGCTTCCTATGTTGGGAGCTCCGAAACTGAACACAACATCCCTTTTACATCCCTTTCCATAGCTCATCCGTGGCGCAGCTGCATCTGGAGCCTGGGGCATCATCTGTGAACATACATGGCTGAAGCCACTGAGGCTGGAAATAACCCCTGGTCATTTGCAGTATGTTTGTGTAGCCTCTAACATAGGCTGCAGAAAGGGCTGCTCCCTTTGTTTCAGGGTATATCCAGAGCTGGGCAATGCAGAAAGTCTTACTTTTTCCTAAATTTCATACTCTGGAGTGTTCTTTGTGCATATAATGTATCAAACTTGCATTCTTAGCCTTGAGGAGATTGTATCTCTTAGCTCATACACTTGGTGACGAGCTGCCATGCCCAGACGTGCTGCCTCTGAGCTGTTTCTCCCTCCTCAGACTCCTTCAGCACAGTGGGGACGTGCAGGGAGCACCAGCCGCCCCTTTCTGGGCCACGCCAGCCTGCTGCTGTCTCTTGGAGCAGGGAGCAGGTACGGCAGAGGGCCATCTTTGTGGGCCATCTCTGCGTGCCCAGCCGGTGGCGCGGGCTTCATCGCTCCTCCCGCTCGCTGCCTTGACACGCAGACACGCGGCAGCTGATGGGACTTGCCCACAGATCCTCCTGTGGAAACATGAACGAGAGATCTTTGCAGAGACAACAGCTCTGTTTTGGAAAGTTGCACTGGCCCTTTTTAGCCAAGTTTGCTGCCTTAGAGAAAGGCCACTCATTTAATGTTTCCTTTAATGAGGATAGTGGTAAATAAGCAGTTGGGTAAGTGAGATTCCTCCTAACTCTCCTAAATACCTTCTTAACTGCCATGCAGTTCTCTACTCCAGATACCTGAGCTTTCTGCATGCCAAGCTCAGTGGCATTAATATGCTGGCAGTGATTAATTACCAGAGCCCAGTGATGTGATTGCGTGCCTGAGCAATTGGATTAGATGCAGCTGGACGGAGACTTCACTTTCGCTGGTTCTTGCAGAAGCAATCGGCCACAGAGGGGGAGTGATTCCTAGGGCAGCCACACTCCTGCCAGGACACCTCCCCTGGCCCAACGCTCCCAATTCTGTGGTGAACAGAAGGAAAAGTCTCTGGAAAGATGTGTGGTGGGAGTAGCTGCTTTGTCCTGCTCTCAGTCCTTCCTTTCAGTCCCATCTTCTGTCTGCACTATTCTGCGTTCCTGGGTAATAAGGCAGAGCATGTCCTCAACATGTAAGTGGGCCTTGTAGCTGCATGGAGGAGCAACAAGCTCCAGCATTGTCTTGACAAGTTAGCATCATATCAAGCACAGCATCATATCAACAACACTTCACTGAGCAGGCCCAGTTCCGTGTCTCTGAGATGCGGGGTTTGGCACTGGAGATAAGGCATCCACATTGGCACGTGCACCGAGCACTAGGACTGAAGCAGATGTTGATACTGGCTTTGATGTTTCATCCAACACTCTGGAGGCTCAAAGTTGAGACCAAAAGAGTTTTCACAGAAGCAGGAGGATAAAGAGAAAGTCTGTTCTTTCAGAAGATCAGACGGAATGAAACATCCTGAAATTCAGGACTAACCTGAACCTTTTGTGTTTGTTCTGCGGAGCTGGGCAGCACAGATCCTGCTGGAAGGAGTGCTGTGCCACATCGAGAAGTTGGGGTGATCTAGCCTTCCCATTCAACTTGAAAGTGCTCAGACAGTCAGCCCTATGGCCTGATGCTTTCCAGAGATCAGCAGAAGACCACCTGCAGAATGCCATCTGCGTTTGGGTTTTGCCCCTGTTTTGAGCTTGGGGGAAACTGTGAAGCATTGAGTCCCTGAGAGCTCCAGCCCTGTGCCATGTGCTGCTCATGGACAATGACCCAGAGCACTGACTGTTTCCATATGCCACTGGGATGATGTCTCAAGCGAGCCTGGGGTTTGCCCATGGTAGTACCAGGGAAGTGACGTGGGCTCCTGAACTGGACAGGGGCCCCATGTGGGTCCCCAGTGCTTGTTCAGGCCTTGCTGCAGGTAGAGGTCACTCTGTTCTGCATTGACACCTGCAGGCTGGTGGTCAATGGATTTGCTGAGCAGGACCACTAGCTTTTAGGCAGAGGACCTCCTGTCCTGAAAAGCATTCTGCCTTGAAGCAGTAGTCCACGTGGAACTCAGCAGTGTGGGGCAATGCCTTGTTCCAGCTCTGTAGAGCTGTACCACCCTGCCTTTCTTCCTTAGCACACAGTGTGAGTCTGGCACCATTTCAGCTTCTGTCATTTGTTTGGTGAGGTGGAGCCGTGTTAAGAGATCTTTTGGCGGTGCAAGTTTGTTCTCAGCTCTTCTGGTTTTTTTCCTTTTCTTATCAGATACTGAATTCCTCCTATGCCTCCTGTGTGCTCCACTTCCATATAGAGAGACTTCTGTAGAACCCTAAAATGAAATTCTGCATTTGTGTGACACAGGTCACACAGATCTTCATGGCCAGTGCCTGAATTGCTTTGCTGAGGAGCACACAGCAGACAGGCAGTGCTTGTTGCCTGCTTCCATAATTGTTTCTGAAATGAGTGATGACTTCATCTTCCTCCCATGCTCTCCACAGTTATCAAGAACCAACTCCTTTCTGCCCAAAGACTCCTCTCTATCCAACATAAAACACCCCACACCATGTCATGCCACTTGGCTGTGCAACAGTGGGGCTGCACATTGGCAGCTGTGACAGGTATGGGGCTGGCCTGAAGACTGAACCTCTGCAGGAATCTTCGCAGCTCCATGTGGTCATATGCTGGATGTCTGTCTGTGTAGTTGACTGGGATGTTTCTCCTTGGCTTGGTTGTGGAGGCTCAGCAGAGCTGTGGGAGGCAGCCATGTTTCCATGCTGATAGCATCTCAGCCATGGGGCTGCTGGGTGCTGCTGCTACTGCTGCATTCCTGTCCCAGTGAGTCTCTGATCCTGCCTATACTTGCTGGGCAGGTTGCTGTCTAGTCCCTCACACAGCAGGACTTTCCAACAAGCGGGCTTCAGCAGAAGTAGCTCATGGACATGGCATCATCACTGTAGTGTCCATACCCCAGGATCCACAGAGGCTGAAGGTGGTGGTTCCTCTTTCTGTTTATTGAAGGCACTGTGCAGAAATGAGAGTCCCTGCTATGATGATCAGTGGACTCCTCAGGACCTCTTGCAGAAGTCTGTTCCAATTCTGTAGCTTATTCACACAGTCTGGTGGATATTCTCGACCAGACATCTGCTGTGGTAGCCATCTACTTGCTGAGGTGATCTAGGGTTCATCCAAAATCAATTGGTGTGTGTTGGATCATCCTCTGACCGTGCAGGGAGCTGGTGTGAGAGATGTGCCCTGTAGGAAGTGTGGCTGGGTCCTTAACCACCCAGTCACTTTACCTTACATGATGATAACCTCTGGAGAAGCAGCTCAGGCACCTCAATCAGGGTAAAGGCCACCATGCACTCAGTTGCCTTTGGGTAGAGCCTGGAGTTGGCTTCCCTGTTGTTCTCATTTATTCTTGTCCCAGTTGGATCAGGCAGTCAGAAGGACAAAAGCAGCAGGGGAATGGGCTGTCTTCTGGTGCTGGCATCTCACCAGCCCGTCTGCCTTGTGGTTTCCAGCAGTGTTGTTGTGCCTCTGCTGTTCCTTTTGCCTTTCACTTGAGACAGGTTTTCTGCACCTGACAGCAGTCATGTCAGATATCTGCCTCGTGGATGCTGTAGCTGGAGTTTATTGCATTCAGCTCCCAGTTTCTGCTCCCCACAGCTCTCTTTGCTGCCTGTGGTCCTGCTCTGTGGATTCAATACCTTGGAATGGGAGACATCAGCCCCCCTGCATCAGCTGTTTGTTGTGAAAAGGCCCATCCAGGGGTGAGGATGTGCTGGTCCTTGCAGCTTCTCTAGAGTGCAGGTTTGAGGGTGAGCAACCAGATCTTATCTCTGCTGTCATTGCTAGAGCCTGTTGTAGTGACCCGGGGCTTGGCTGCGTGTGTGGACAGGCCCTCTGCCTGCATCTGCCAGCCCATGCTGGGCCATGGGAGCTTGCTGGGCTGCAGGACAGCTGGTCCAGCTGTTGTGCTGCCTCACCAACTCTGCAAGGACAAGATGCAGTGGGATGTCCCTTCCCACCCAGTCTGGCTCCAGGAGCTCTAATGGACGGCCTAATGTGCATCACCCAACACAGCTGGAACAGGCTAAAATAAACAGAAGCTGTGATGAGGTCTGAGAGCCAGCTGTGAGCAGCTGGGCTGGGTTTGCTCTGGGAATTTGGAGCCACTTCTCTCAGCCTGGAAAAAAAAGAGTTCCTTCAAGATGTGCGAGTGTTTAACCTGAGAAGGCCCAGTCTCGACTGCTCCTGGGGCTGAGCAGCACCTGCTTGGTCCATGTGTCTGTCCTCCAGCCCTGTGTAACCCACTGGTGCCCCAGCCTGACTTCAGCTTGCCTTGGAAGGTCACCTATCACTGCTGTGCTCTCAGCTGTAGTTGTATTGGAATGATCTCAAGTTGCACCAAGGGTGGTTTAGCTTAGATATTAGAGGAAACTTCTTCACTGAAAGGAAATGGTTCCAAACACTGGAACAGGCTGCCCAGGGAGATGGTTGAATCACCATCCCTGGAGGTGACTGAAAGACATGTAGATGTGATGCTGAAGGACATGGTTTAATGGTTGGTAGAGTTAAATGATGATTGGACTTGATGATCTTAAAGCTCCTTGTAGCTATCTTGGGATGCTGTGGCTCCAGAGCAGCAGAAACATGGCTGTGTACATGGAAAAGCAGGAGGATCTTGTTTCTCTAGGGATGCTGTATGTCAGAAAAGGAACTGAGAAGCTCTTGTTCTCTTCACCAGTGGTGTTAACTCTTGCACTTAAAAAACTGAACCAAAAAGGATGGGGAGGTCGGAAGGCCTCTGACCCTTGCAGGGAGGGCTGTGTGTTAGCTGGCTGGCCTGGGTATTGTAATTAACATGCTGATTGGGTTTCCTTTGTTTAACCAGGTTTCCAGGACTGCTAGGATGAGGTTGCTGTGAAGGACCAGCGGATCCCCTGCCTACACTGCGGTGCCTGCGGATTCCCTCTGGTCCCCTTTCCGGCTGGAGCACCGTCGCCGAGGCCACCAGGAAGAATGACTGTTGGATGCCCACTGCAGCCCCCCTTTCTGGGGAGGACTTGGCTCCCCGTGCTGCTGCTGGCAGCCTCTGCTCACTGCCACTGGCCCAGTGAGCCAGCAGAAGTGGTTCGGGACTGGGAAAACCAGCTGGAGGCCTCCATGCATTCTGTGCTCTCGGACCTCCGGGAGACTGTGCCAGCCGTGGTGGGCATACCAGACAGCTCAGCTGTGGTGGGACGCTTCTTCAGAGTCTCCATCCCCACAGATTTAATTGCTTCCAATGGAGAAATTGTCCAGGTGAGAAATGCCATTCCCTGAGGCTTGTTTTTAGTTATATTCTTGAGGGAGTTGAGCTGGTCACAACACTAATAGTCTGGAGCACCAGGGTGCTGTGAGGCAACCTTGAGGTTTTGTAGGACTATGGGAGAAGGATTGAAAAAAAAGTAAAGTCCTCACCTCACTGCAAAGTTTCTCTCTTCTGTAATGAAGAGAAGGCACCTCTTTCCTTGGGGGTGATCAATGGATTTCTTGGCAGTATTTAAACTGTGAGATGCTCTGCCACTGGAATGCTGGGCATATTCATTAGGAGATGTTGCTTTGGGATCTGGGGAGCCATGGGTTCCCTGGGACTGCTGCTCTGACGTCCAGGGAGTTTGCTTCACTGGGGTAACAAAACACTGCTAGACAAACAGACTTTCTGCTGGGGTGGCTCTGAGCTGCCTTTGACACAGTCTTTCCTGACCTCGTCCCAGCATCCTCTTGAGAAAGATTGGAGCCTTTCTCTTTAACCAACTTACCCTCATGCTGCTGGCACTCCAGACATATGAAAACAGTTTTGGAATCAGTCCTGAGGGCAAGAAAGTGTCAGAATAGCCTGGAGGAGGGTAGGCATGCTGCTGAACACACTTGCTCATCTTGAGCCCTTTCCTGGGAGGGTGCAGAGAGGTTGTCTTAGCATCTGCTTTCCAATTACTTTCCAATCTTGGATCTTTTTTTCAGAGAACAAAATCGAAAAATAGCTTAAAAAATCCATTTTAAGAGAACATTATAAAAAGGCAACCTTCTGGTGTGTGTCAGAAGATCAGAGGAAGATGGAGAGCAAGTTGGGAGAAAGTCTGCCACCTCAGTTTCTCCTTGAAGGCGGGTTTGTTGTAGCTCTGTGTTCTGTCACGCAGCTCTCTCAATCTAGAGATGTGATCCCGCTGGCTCCAGCCAGGGTGCCAGGAGCACAACGTGCCAGTGGTAGGCAGAAAATCTGAAGAATGCATCTGTTATGGACCAACGGTCAGATGGGGAGGAGGAAGGCAGTGGGTGAGCCCCCAGCCAGAGGAGTCAGAGAAGGGGACAGGCTGGTTTCAGAGCAAAGGCTGTGACATTTAATTGCCTCTGCAGCCCGAGGAGACAGGCTCAGATGGTGACAATGGTGCCTGCTCTGGTTTAACCACAGCCTGTTTTCTGAGCACAGGGCACCTGTGTGGCAGTGGGCTGCAACAGCCTGGACATGAGTGGTGAGCCCAAGATACCTTGTGTTCTGGAAATGAGAACTGTGGTTTGGGGTTTTGCCATTGGAGTGGCTTGTTCTGGTGTTGTCTAATGGCTACTTTGAGGGCAAGAACAATTTTCAGTGTTTGTATAACATCACAGCTTCCTCTGTCTCCTTTTGCTGGCATAAAAGTCATCTGTGATAGCTCCAGTAGGTGCAGGAAAACACTTGATAGGTTATTCCAACCCCATCTGATAGCTTCAAACAATACCTCTGGCACTTCAGTGCTGAGGCGTGTTTGCTTGCACCAGCAGATGCCTGAAGAGCCACAAATGGACTGTGCTGGAGCAGGACCCAACAGTTGCTGGTTGTGTGTAGTTCAGTGAACACTGAGAGCGATTTTCATGCTATCTGTGGGCTTGCCCAAGTGCAAATCGCATCTGTTCACCTTGAAATTGATTTCAAAAGTGCAGCAGGCTCTGGGGCACCGTTAGCAGCCTCACTTAGCTGGCACGTCTGGAAGGTCTCTCCCTTGCAGAGAACGTGTCTTGGCTGCTGAGCACAGCTGACCTTTGCTATGGGGATTTGTTTCCTGGCTAGCAAGGACTGCGTAGGCAATTTTGGGTGCTGGCATGCATTTTTGGTTTAGCAGAAAGTTTCAGGACAAGTTGCTGGTCATTTTCTCAGGCTGCCTTGCATTTCCCAACTGGAGCAGTAAAAGTGGAATATGCCTGGATTGTGCTAGCTGGTGTCCTTAAACAGTAATAAGAGAGAATAAGGGCCATGCCCTTTGAGATGAAGGAGTGGATCTGAGTTCACAATGAGAAGCAGTTGCCTATCCTCAGTCCTCTTACAAAGGAAATAGCTGTCATGTCATGGTTTATTTTTTTTTAAAAAAGCTGACAGTTGATGTCCCTAAACTTCCAGGAGCTTCCTATCTGGAGCCTGAAGAAGGTGTGATTTCCTCATTTCTAGATAATTTCCTCTGATTATTGCTAGGCTTGGTTTGTATTGTGCTGGGGATTGCCTTGAAGCTGCTTCACAGGTCCTCTCCCTGCTTGTTAGCAGATTCCAGCCGGCTGTAGACAAAATACTTCTCTCTGCAAACTTGGTTGTGGGATGGAAACAACGCCAAGCATCTGCAGTGTGGGGAGGAGTGCCTGGCAGGGACACACTCCTGCACAGATCTGTGGGCTCTGTGCATAGGGCAGGTATGTGCTCCTGGGAGCCAAGCCCTCCTTGCCAACCCCAAGCTGCTCAGGAATGGTCAGATTTTATGGTGAAGTGCAGAAGCAAGTGTACTTGAATGCACTCAGGGAGCTACCATCAGTCTTTGTGGCTGTCATAACTCGTGGCTGGCAATTAGAAACCCCCTTCCCCTGTGCCTTGTCCTGCTGAGCAGGTGCCTTGGTCAGGCATTAAGGTGTCCACTGAATGTTGGTTGCAGCCTGCAGGTATTTCAGCTGTTGAATTTGGTGGCAGTTCAGTCCAGGTGCTGTCCTGCAGCTTCCTCATGACAGCAAGGCTGCAAGATTGCTCTCCTCACATCTGAAGGTGTCTTAGATGTGAAAACTCTTTGCTGCACCTTCCCAGAAGAAGGGTTAACTGCTTGCAGCCCTTCCTGCTGCATTTGACACCCATATTTTGGTATGGGTGACTTTGGTTAAAAGATCCCATCTCCACATCTTAAGCAAGCCCCTTGCATGCAGACAGGTAGGGCGAGGGTGTGCAGGTTCCCACTGGCTCCTGGTAGATGGTGGCTGGGAGCAGGATAACCAGGGCCATTGGTGCCTATACCCCCTCCTCATGATGGGTCATGGATGGCTGACCATCTCCTTTACCCTATTTCCACCAAAGACTGCACAGGGCCTGACCCCTTACCCATCAGCTGTGTCCTCTTGTTGAAAACCAGATCACACTCGAACCAAAGACCAGGTGGACTTCCCGTTCCTGCCATTTCCATTTGAAGCTGCTCCAGCATTTGGCTGCTCTGATTAAAAATGCAGCTTCTAGCCTAAATTTAGAGATGGCTAGAAATATTTGTGTGTGCTGCCCTTTAGCTTAAATCAATTCTACCTTCATAATATTTACTTCCTTTATGTATTTATAAGTGACAGGCATATTTCCCTGTCTTGATTTTATTAGGTTAGGCAAGCCAACCTCTTTAGTCTTTTTCATAAAATAAGCTTTCTTTTCCTCTCTCCTCATCTTTGCAGCTGTCTTCTGCACTTCTTCCAGCCTGAGTTTATTTTTCTTATGTTTGCCTGACCACAGCTACACAAAATACTTTAGATGAAATTTTACCAGAGCCTCATATAAAGGCATCAAAACTTCCTTTTCTCTTCTATAAATAACCTTGTTTGATACATCCTATGATTGTTTGCTTTTCTATGTCTGACGTTGGCTCAGACATCTTGCCATCAGCTGAAGTATCCGGGTCTTTGTTTTTTTTCTGTTTCCACTTGGTGAGGTCACAGAAGAGGATGTTACCTGAGGTGCACAAGTGTTGATTTTGCACTGTTGGTTGTGGTCTCCATGAGGTTTGCTAGTTCTGTCTCTAAAGTTGTATCATTTTTCTTGTATAAAAACCTATGCCTGGTGTTTCTCTCTGGGTGACCACTCAAGGAATCAAGGTGAGGATGGTGGCACTAGCACTGATAGCACCTCTGTCAGCTTTTGGGTTGGTGGCTGTTGAGGTAAGCATGGCTCTCTGCTCATCCCACCAGTGATGATACTAACACAGATTGGGAAAGCTGACACTGGACTTGGTCCTTGAAAGAGAAACCAAAGGAGGGCATTTACAGGGTGATCACCTCCATCCTGCATGCAGGACGTTGATCTGACTTGGGGCAGAAGCTGCTGTAGAAAGGATCTGGCGTCTCCAAGTCTGGTAGAAGGACTTTCTGACTCTGAGCCGTGGGCTGGAGGCTGTGACAAACAGGAGACAGCCGGACTGCAGGCACCTCTCCAGAAACACCAGGCTCTGCACTGGATCTGAGTATTAAATACAGCCACTGACTGGCATTGCTCCTTTCCCTTGGGATGAATCCAGTTCTTTCCAGTACTGGTGTATCCACAAGATATTTGGGCCTTGCACAGCCCGATACCCTACATGCACGTGCCCACAGTATAGAAGGCAGGCACTCTGATGGCTTTTGTTTAAAGGTGGGTCTGTAGAGCATGCTAGAAGGAGATAAGCTCCTGATGTGCCCTGCTTACCAAGGCACATCCCTGCACAAGCAGGTGACTTGCTTGAATATCCATAAAGCTGCCAGTCTGCCTTTATCCTAGCAATGTTAGGTATGGGCTGTATCCCATGGAGCAGATCTGCTCAGCTTAGCCGATGCTAAGGAGAAGCTTTCAGGTGAGCACAGCTCAGCCTTGCTGTTCTTGGAAGTGTCTTGGCCCAATTGTTGTTTTTTTTACGAAAGTCTCACCAGGGCTTTGTTGGGAAGACAGATAAAACATGTAGTGGGAGCCCCAGAAAGCTGTTGCTGTGTGCAAACATAGCTGGCAGCAAAGTGATTAGGACAAGTGAATTAACTCACATAGCTGATGTACACAGCACAGCTACACAGTGGGTTTGAGGGCTTATCAGAGCCTTGGTATTCATCTGGGCAAAAAGGAGTCTTGCTTCCCAACCAGGAACCTGCTTTTCCAGTGGTGGTTCTACTTGCTCTCTGTTGGAGTGGCTTTTATTGAGCAGCTTTATTCTCACCAGCCTTCAGGGACCTTGTTTTATAAACAGGATCCACAGAGATTGTATAGCAGGAGTTCTGACATGGAGTACCTGCTGCCAGGGCTGGGCTGGATGTTGGCAACCAACCTGCAGTGCCAGGGCACACTCAACTTCAAGGAGGAAAACCACAAAATACTGATTTTTAATTATTATTTTTTTTTCTCTTGCAATGATCCTTGTTTGAAAAAGTTTTAACTGAATATTACTTTGATTTTTCTTATGTTTGCCTGACCACAGCTACACAAAATACTTTAGATGAAATTTTACCAGAGCCTCATATAAAGGCATCAAAACTTCCTTTTCTCTTCTATAAATAACCTTGTTTGATACATCCTATGATTGTTTGCTTTTCTATGTCTGACGTTGGCTCAGACATCTTGCCATCAGCTGAAGTATCCGGGTCTTTGTTTTTTTTCTGTTTCCACTTGGTGAGGTCACAGAAGAGGATGTTACCTGAGGTGCACAAGTGTTGATTTTGCACTGTTGGTTGTGGTCTCCATGAGGTTTGCTAGTTCTGTCTCTAAAGTTGTATCATTTTTCTTGTATAAAAACCTATGCCTGGTGTTTCTCTCTGGGTGACCACTCAAGGAATCAAGGTGAGGATGGTGGCACTAGCACTGATAGCACCTCTGTCAGCTTTTGGGTTGGTGGCTGTTGAGGTAAGCATGGCTCTCTGCTCATCCCACCAGTGATGATACTAACACAGATTGGGAAAGCTGACACTGGACTTGGTCCTTGAAAGAGAAACCAAAGGAGGGCATTTACAGGGTGATCACCTCCATCCTGCATGCAGGACGTTGATCTGACTTGGGGCAGAAGCTGCTGTAGAAAGGATCTGGCGTCTCCAAGTCTGGTAGAAGGACTTTCTGACTCTGAGCCGTGGGCTGGAGGCTGTGACAAACAGGAGACAGCCGGACTGCAGGCACCTCTCCAGAAACACCAGGCTCTGCACTGGATCTGAGTATTAAATACAGCCACTGACTGGCATTGCTCCTTTCCCTTGGGATGAATCCAGTTCTTTCCAGTACTGGTGTATCCACAAGATATTTGGGCCTTGCACAGCCCGATACCCTACATGCACGTGCCCACAGTATAGAAGGCAGGCACTCTGATGGCTTTTGTTTAAAGGTGGGTCTGTAGAGCATGCTAGAAGGAGATAAGCTCCTGATGTGCCCTGCTTACCAAGGCACATCCCTGCACAAGCAGGTGACTTGCTTGAATATCCATAAAGCTGCCAGTCTGTCTTTATCCTAGCAATGTTAGGTATGGGCTATATCCCATGGAGCAGATCTGCTCAGCTTAGCCGATGCTAAGGAGAAGCTTTCAGGTGAGCACAGCTCAGCCTTGCTGTTCTTGGAAGCGTCTTGGCCCAATTGGTTTTTTTTTTACGAAAGTCTAACCAGGCAGATAAAACATGTAGTGGGAGCCCTAGAAAGCTGTTGCTGCGTGCAAACATAGCTGGCAGCAAAGTGATTAGAACAAGTGAATTAACTCACATAGCTGATGTACACAGCACAGCTACACAGTGGGTTTGAGGGCTTATCAGAGCCTTGGTATTCATCTGGGCAAAAAGGAGTCTTGCTTCCCAACCAGGAACCTGCTTTTCCAGTGGTGGTTCTACTTGCTCTCTGTTGGAGTGGCTTTTATTGAGCAGCTTTATTCTCACCAGCCTTCAGGGACCTTGTTTTATAAACAGGATCCACAGAGATTGTATAGCAGGAGTTCTGACATGGAGTACCTGCTGCCAGGGCTGGGCTGGATGTTGGCAACCAACCTGCAGTGCCAGGGCACACTCAACTTCAAGGAGGAAAACCACAAAATACTGATTTTTAATTATTATTTTTTTTCTCTTGCAATGATCCTTGTTTGAAAAAGTTTTAACTGAATATTACTTTGATTAACATAGCATTCCTCAGAGGAAGACAAGCAAAGAACGCTCCTGAGGGGCTGTGTCAGCAAGCTGGGTATGTTGAAAGGCTCTCTGTGTCAAAGCACACGAGCTTTTCCTCGCCCCTGGGGTCCCCAGCTTTCCTGGACTTGGACTAAACAGGAGTTGTAGCAACAGCAGCTATTTACCAGAGAGCACGCTGGGATAAATGGCAGTGTCTGGAACAGGTCCAGGCACAGGACTTGTCAGGCAGGGCTTTGCCTACCTGTCATGCTGCTATCTTAGTGATGAGCCGATAAGATTTCTGCGGGGGTGGGGGGGGATGAGGGGGCCACTTATCTTTTTCCTGCAATGAGACCAAGTTGGGGAATTTGGCATTTTCAGTGCGAGCTTAGTAACAAGCTCTGAATTTGGAGGAGTGGAAAATGTGACTCAATCTAATTATAAACCAGCTTTTCAGATGGGCTGGGAAGTTCCTTGTTTTGTTCTGCTCTTACGGGTTGTTGCCCTGTGCATCTGGGGAGACTGAGGAATGAGACAGTAGGGAGAATAGGGAGAATCCTGCGAAGGAGCCGACCTGAGGTTGCAGATCCAGCTTGCCTTTCCTTGCCGTGATCCTCAGTGCCAGTTTTCCAGCAATCTGCTGAGGGCAGGAATAAATTGCCAGGGCTGGTTAGCTGCGCAGCGGCAGCACTAAACCCCCAGCACTTGGCATCCCTGCTGTGTGGTATTTTTGCTTCCCTTTGGCCTTTCGCTTCTAAAAAGTCACGCTGAAAGAAGAGCCCGACTGAACTTTCTTTTTTTTTTTTTAAGCTGTTTGAGGCTTTTCCTGCCCCGTGCTCACCCCCCAGACAAGGGAGAAAGCGGGGTGTGGGCAGCCCGTGCTGACCCCAGCCCTAACGCAGGCGGGCTGTGCCTTCCCGCTCCAACAATAAGGCTAAACAAATCCTTCCAAGCTGCTTGCATGGACCGATGAAAGGAGGATTTCTTGGGACACTCAATGTTTTGTAGTGACCTCCCAGTGAAACAGCTGTTGTGTTCCCTTGCCCATGCAGAGTGGGCTGCTGAATAGTGCCCTTATAGCGAGCACAGAGGCGCATCTGGAAACGAAGCCGTCATGGTAGGAGTATGCAGGGATGGCATGAGCTGGGTGTTGCCGCTCCTTGCGAAGCCATTTTATGGCTCTGGAAGGAGCTGGTGACACAAAGCATGGCTGGAGGGGCCACTGCCTCTGGCCAGCACAGCCCTGGGCTTGCATCCACCAAGGAGGAGGGCTGCTTTCTGCATGTGAGGCTTCACTAGCCATTTAATGGCTGGAAAATGCAGACGAGCTGCAGACATGTAAACTTCTCGTTCAGGTTTTCGTAAGGACATGAAAGTTGAGCAGCTGCTTCAGGTATCTTTGCTGCCTAGACCTTCAGGGACTGGAGTTTGAAGTTGAGGGCCAGGACCTGTGATGCAGCCTTGTTGTCCCTGAGCTCAGCTTTCTGAGCTGAAAGGTTTGGTTTCTGTAAGGCAGCAGCTCCGGCGCACGGAGACATGCAGGAAGAGCTTTGCAGGGCTTTAGCTGGAACCAGCCATAATGCAGGGTTAGTTTAACCATCCTGACCTACCCTATGCACAAAGGAAGCACCAATTACCGGCTGTTCCCATGGAGCTTTCAGTCTCTGAGCAGTGGAGGTGAGCTCCTGCTGGTAATGAAGACTTGGGTCACCAGGGCTGACGTACTTCTGAGAGCCAGTGAAGTCTCTGGGCTGTTTTTAGACTTTCCGGGGCAGATGCATCAGTATGAAACGTCCTGGAGCAGCTTGTTTTTGTCCATGATGTCCTGTGCCTTTCATTTAAAGCATACAGCAGCTCAGAAAGCGTTGTCTGCTGAGAAGACCCAAAAGCTCTGGCAGGGTATCATGGTACCCTGCTTGATCTGCCACAGAAATGCAACTTCCCTCAGTCTGCAGAAAGGGAAGTTGCCTTTCCTTGGCATAGCAAGCAGTGGCACCACCACTGCACCCAGCAAGCAGAAGGCTCCAAGAGGTGCCCATCCTCCTTTCACCACTATTTTCTGGGCCTTAGGTTTCTAGGCAAGACCTGTCTGATGTCCTATTTAGCAGTTCTGCTGTATTTGAGGAAAGGAAGGGGATGTATGGCGCCTTCTCTCATCATCTTCTGGTTGCATATAGGCACACCTCCCTGTCAGGGCTGTTCTTTGGCCTCCATCTTCAGGTTGATGAAACGGAACACAGTTTATGGACACATGGGCAGAGCCTGCCCCCCAGAGCAAGGACTCCATCCTCTGACTCTGAGCCTTATGGCTTCACTTGGCTCCAGGTTGGCTGTACCAGCACCAGGAATCATGGCAGTCCCCTCAGATCCAGGATCTGAAACCAGTGTCTCTGCCACCACTTGTTTGGCCCATGCAGGACAACACAGCCCAAAATCTGCCTGCCCACTCATCTGGTGTGGGACTGAGACTGCCTATTGCTCCTGCTGATAAAACTGCCCAGTGCTGCTGTGTTAGCAGGGGGTTAAGATGAAGCTGGGGCTTAGGCAAACAGCTTAGGCTTGACTCTTTCTCTGCAGCTATATTTGCATTTGAATTGCATTTAAATTTCCATTTTCTTTCCCCTGCTCAATGGTTAATTGCTTGCAGAAGCCTGAGCCCTGCAAACTTGGTTTAACACTGATGAGGTCAGTTGGCTTGACCGCAGTTCAGCCTTCTGCTCAGATGGACAGAGGGCTCAGCTAGGGTGGTTTTCATTATTGGCCATGTGAGTCAGGATAATGCTGAAGGAGCAACCCAGAAGGGGGGGTTGGTCTGTCCTACCGTAAATTGTCACCAGTAATTATACTCCAAATGAGATCCCTGTCATGGAGTCTGTCTCCAGCTGGACACGGGGAGGAGAATGGGGCAGTGAGAGATCTGGCAGAGCTGCAGAACTATCTGTGCTCACCCCTGCCCAAAAGCAGTCAGGGGTTTTGTAGGACTGATTTGAAAGGACGAAGGAAGGAGCCGACTCCCTGACTGCTCCACAAGCAGAGCTGGGGAGATCCTATGAGATGCTTCCAGGACTGGGAGGATTTCATACCAGACCTGTGAGATGATGTGATGGTGGTACCTGTCTCCTGACAAAGGACTCCCTGCCTCCTTTTTGGAGGATTCATTCGGAGGAGGACTAAGTACTTGGAGGGTTAGAGGCCACCCTTGAAGGCAAGAATGTGGTCTTTGCTAGAAATCCCTCAGAGGCAGCAGTTTTGCTCACTAGTCTTTTGCTTATCTTTGTCTTGTTGGCTACAGGGCTTTAAGATCCAAGTTTCAAAAAAAACAAATCAAACCGAGTTATCTTCTGTCATGAGCTGACTGCTCTTGCTGGCCTAAAAATAAGAGGCCATGTATATCTGGAAGGACTTTGTGAACAAGGTCTTCAAAGCCAGCCAGACCACTGTATGTATTTATAATCAAGTACATGGCTAATTTTTTAATGGTCTTCAGTACACTGCCAGGCTTGTGTAATCTTTAGCCGATAAGCATTCATTTACAATTATCTTGAATAATGGGAAAACAAAGGCAGCCTTTTTTTCCTTGAGCAACGGAAGAGTTATTTTGAAACCAGACCCCTTGAGGGAAATGGCAGGGCTTAAGGCTGATATTTATTGTGTACATAGAAAACTGGGAAACTTTTTACAGGAAAACTAGAGATCCCAAATCATTAACTATGCATAGCCTTAACGGATACCCTTTGAAACCATATTTGAAGGGAAAATTGCAAGAACAGAGTCCAGACCTCCCCGCTCCCAGTTTGATGGCAGCAACAGTGACCAGGTCAGACCCATGCTGGTTAGTGCTCATTTCAGAACAAGTCTCTTGATTCAGCCTGATAGCTCCTTTGATTATCTACTCTAACCTTGTGGGCCTCTTCCTGTCTCATGTGAACATGTATGAAGATTGCTGCCAGGGCAATAGCTGTGTTTAAAGCAGAGCCATGGCACTGAGGACTTGTTGCCTTCCTGAAGGTTTCTCCAAGGAGGCACAGGCCTCTTCATAGGCCTAACACACATAAATTTGATTTTCTGAATCACCTCTTGCAGAACCCTTAGGAACAGTCCACATCTCCTGGTGGGCTGAATACTGCTGAAGTAGCTCAGCTCTTTTTAAATCAAGTTTAAGTGGGTTTATAAATGTTTTGCATCCATCACATCCCTGTTAGAACAAGCTGTCCCAGTAGGTGAGTGCCTGGCCTGTTTTTGTTTTTCAGGAGAGCCTGTTTTTTGGTGAGAATCTGTCTAGCTGCAGTTTTATTTTCTAGCGTGGGCCCTTAAGAACGTGAGTTCGCATGCAAACTGTAGGTTAGAAATGGTTTCCAAGCAGAAATGTTCCCGTACCTCCCTCACTTTGCACATGGGGTTGGCCACCTTTTCTAAGAGAGTTTGGCTGTCAGATGTAGGACATAGGAGCACATGTGACTGAGGAGACAACCACCTTGTGACATGAGATTAAAGGTAACACTTGTTGTATGTCTCGTCCTTGAGTCTTGGGCCATGCCTGGGGAGGAGGGAGCAGCAGAACACCCCAGCTCGGAGGAAAGCTGTGGATGAAGGGAGCCCTGTAATTGAGGGCTTCTGCAGCATGGTAGGCAAGGTCTGTTCCAAATGGAGCCTGAAATTATACATTTAGTGTGCATTTAACTACTCACTATTAAAGTTTTTATTCTTCCTGATTGTGTAAGCCTAAATAACACTGCAGTTTTTTGTCCTGGTTCCCTCTGTTTCTGTTCCTGACGTGTGCCCTGCCCTTCCTCCTCTCCGCTGGGCAAGCTGCAGTTAATTTTGGCACAAGGGGATAAAGGGCGACACCAGCCAGTCCCTGCTCCATGCTGGATTCCACTTGGGACTGTCCTGGCATCTCAGTATTTAGAGGGTGTGACGAAATTACACTTTTTTAAAAGAAGGAACACAAGTTCTGGCTGGGTAGGGTCAGACCTTGCCTTTTGTCTTCTCTTGGCAGAAGCCATGACAAGGAAGGACAATGGGCTGCTTTGTTCCTGCGTGCCCATCTCAGGTGAAGGGCTGGCTTTCCTTGGGGCTGGCTGGGGTCAAAGCAGCTCCTCTTCTTGCTGCTGGGGGGAGTGGGTGCAGGCAGCAGTAGCTGCCCCCAACACCTACTGTTGTCTGCCAGACACATGGATGAAGAGCAGAGCTGAGTGGAAGGACATTTGGGTGGGATATGTCAGGGTGAGTGGCCCATGGGGCAGCTTTCTCTGCCTGGTGTAAACAGGAATCTGAATTTCCTGCACTTGAAAACTGCTGCTGAGGAGTTAACTAAAAGCTATGCTGACAGCTTTAAACTCTGCTCTATAAACTGTATCCAGCATGTGTCTCATGATGTGCTCTCCAGCTTGTCCAGGCTGGCCAAAAGCAAGGATGATCCTTTGCAGCAGAGAGGAATGAGGGTGTTGCCCCTATGGTCATGGCTGAAACCCTCTGTGGCTCTTGCACAGAAGCTTTCTTGTGCTGCTCTCACCAAAAAATTCTCTGGTCCTACATTACCCTTCAGAAATGCATTCAGACCCTTCACTGTGCCCACAGGCAGGGGATGGGAGAGGCACCCAGGATGCAGTCTGCCCTCTGCCCAGCCCTCAGCTCTGGGCATCACTCCCTCTGTCCATCCTGGGACTTTCCCAGCAGGACCTGGGTCTGGTGAGTCCAGCCCCATCTCTGTGCCTGCTTCTGGGCACAAGGGCATTCCTCCC
>NW_009953077.1:3926171-3930159 GCF_000747805.2 Chaetura pelagica | reverse complement strand
ACGCAGTTTTCCTGGCGAAGCTCCTCACCCTGCTTTGTGTTTGGATAAATTATGAAATATGTATGAGCTTTACAGAACTGCAGAGGAACCAAGCCACCCTTTCAGGAGGAGAGCTGGTGTGCAGCTGTGCGTTGGACTGCAGCAAGCCCAGAGCCTCGACCAGTAGGCTCAATCTGTCTCCATGGGCCTTAAAACATCCTGTTTCTTCTGGATGTGGGGGGAATATGCCTCATGGGGAGCTCTGGAAGGCCCAGCCAGGGTAGTTCTCTAATGTCTCTGAGCCTGGGGGGGTGATGAAGCTCAGGTTACTTGCCCTGGGGAAATGACATTTCACCAGCCAGATGAGCTGGCAGTGTCACCCCTTCCACGACACAGTCCAAGCAGGTCAGCTGCTTTGTAATCTGCTGTAGGTCACATCAGCTGGGAACGGGGTCCTGGGGAGGGCGATGTCCACCTGATGTGTGTCGCTTTCCCCTCTCTGGGGTGAGGAGCACTTTAGCAGGTGTCAGCTGTGCTGGTGACAATTTGGAGAGAACCAGCATCTTCTCTGCAAGAGCAAAATAGCCAGAGGACCCGAAGGGTCTGGACCTAGGCTTGCTGGGGAGGGGACTCGAGGCTGGAAGAGGAGGGTGGGCTCGGAAAGGCACAAATGAGTAACTTGGAAGCAGAGGCAGCCGGTGAGGTTCCCTCCGGCTCCCTCTCCTGGAGCATATGGAAATGCCATCATTGCGTGTGTTGCTCCGCGCGGTTTGAACGGGAGGCTCTTGTGCTCTCGGACTGCGCGTCACTAATCGGTGCCACCAGGGCTGTAAAAACAAACTAATGCGTTGCTGTTGACCCAAAAGAGGTAATAACTAGTGCCTTGGCATCCTGAGGTGCCTGTGCCAAAGCCTCCCTTTTTTTCTAGCCTGCAGAAGTAAGTTTGCTGACCCCAAGCCACCGCTTGCCAGTTTCTGGTACCTCCAGCTCAGCCTGGTGGCTGGGGCAGTGGGACAAGGCAGAAAGTTGACAGAGAAAAATGTTATGTTATGCTGAGCCGCTGGAGCATTGGGCTTGCAGGGTGTGATGAGGGGAGGAAGGGAGTGAGATGGCAGGGATGGGAGAGGGAGTGGGTGGAGGGAGGGCAGTTGTTGGATCAGCTCTGCTGTGTCACAGAACTTCACTCTCAGTGTTGTAATTGTCCCTGTGACTTGAACTCCTCTTCTGTCCTCAGAGAAAATGAACCACTTGTGCTAAAGTTGCACAGCAAGTGCTAGAGAGTGGGTGCCTGAAAGTAAGGAACCTTTGCAGGATTTGGTGACCTCCTGTGGCTCCTTAAGCCCCGTGGGACCAGTGTACCCTGCGGAGCTTGTCCTTGCCACCACGTGGAGAAGGAGACACAGGCTGTTCCTTCCACAGTTGTTATACTTCACATTTTTTTCTTAAAACCTTTAAATGAAGCATTATTACAGTTAGAACCTGTCCTAATGCTGTACTTCTAAAAGCACCTTCTCTTCCTTTTTTGATAGATCTCTGAAGCTGGAAAGGACTCCTTGCCTTCTTGGTTACACTGGAATGCAGAGAGCAGCTCCCTGGAAGGGCTGCCCCTTGACACAGACAAAGGTGTCCACTACATCTCAGTGACCACATTGCAGCCCTTCCCAAACGGGAGCTACGTGCCACAGACTGCAAATGTCTTCTCTGTTGAGGTCCACCAAGAAGACCACAATGAGCCTCAGTCGGTGCGAGTGGCCGTCCAAGACACAGGTGATGCAGCCCCATTCATTTGTGGCTCAGAAGAGCCAGTCACTATCCTGACTGTCATTTTGGATGCTGACTTAACAAAAATGACACCAAAGCAGAGGATTGAACTTTTAAACAGAATGAGAAGCTTCTCGGAGGTTGAGCTTCATAACATGAAGTTGGTTCCCGTTGTAAATAACAGACTCTTTGACATGTCGGCCTTCATGGCTGGACCCGGAAATGCAAAGAAGGTGGTGGAAAATGGGGCCTTACTCTCATGGAAACTGGGATGTTCTCTGAGCCAAAACAGTGTCCCCAACATCAGCAAGGTGGAGGCTCCAGCTAAGGAAGGAACCATGTCTGCCCGCCTTGGGTACCCTGTTGTTGGCTGGCACATTGCTAACAAGAAACCTCACCTCCCAAAGAGGATGCGGCGGCAGATCAATGCCACCCCTACGCCTCTGACTGCCATCGGGCCGCCCACCACTGCTGCGCAAGAGCCACCAACCAGGATCGTCCCCACCCCGACGTCACCCGCCATCGCACCTCCCACGGAGACAATGGCACCTCCTGCCCGGGAGCCTATACCATTGCCAAGGAAGCCTACGGTCACCATCAGAACGAGGGGCCCCATCGTCCAGACACCCACTCTGGGACCGATCCAGCCAACCAGGGTAGCAGAAGGCACCGGCACAGCCTCTGTGCCAATTCGCCCCACCATGCCTGGGTACATCGAGCCCACCGCGGTTATGACACCGCCCACAACTACCACCAAGAAACCAAGAGTCTCCACTCTGAAGCCAGCCACACCATCCACAACGGATTCCTCCACAGCGACGACGCGAAGGCCTACTCGAAGACCCAAAACACCCCGTCCAACGAAGCCTCCCAGCACGACCAGATCCCCCATCTCCAAGCTGACAACAGCCTCCCCGCCAACCCGCACACGCACCACAGCCAGTGGGCTGCCCCGGCCCTGGGAGCCAAACGAGCCACCCAAGCTGACAAATCACATTGACAGGGTCGATGCATGGGAGGGAACTTACTTTGAGGTTAAAATCCCGTCAGACACCTTCTATGACAAGGAAGATACCACTACTGACAAACTGCAGCTGACCTTGAAGCTGAAGGAGCAGCAGATGATAGAGGAGAATTCATGGGTGCAGTTCAACAGCACCAGCCAGCTCATGTATGGCATGCCAGACCACAACCACATTGGGAAGCATGAGTACTTCATGTACGCCACCGACAAAGGTGGGCTCTTCGCTGTGGATGCTTTTGAAATCCATGTCCACAAACGCCCTCATGGGGACAAGTCTCCAGTGAAGTTCAAGGCCAGGTTGGAAGGGGACCACAACGCAGTGGTAAATGACATCCATAAGAAGATCATGCTGGTGAAGAAGCTGGCTCTGGCGTTTGGCGACAGGAACAGCAGCACCATCACGGTGCAGGACATCACCAAAGGCTCCATCATAGTGGAGTGGACAAACAACACGCTGCCCTTGGAGCCCTGCCCCCGGGAGCAGATCCGGACTTTGAGCAAAAAAATTGCGGATGACTCTGGCGGGCCAAGCCTGGCTTTCTCCAACGTCTTGCAGCCAGAGTTCAAGCCTCTGAATGTGTCAGTGGTTGGCTCTGGCAGCTGCAGGCACATCCAGTTCATCCCGGTGACAAAGGACGGAAGGGTGATCTCTGAGGCAACGCCAACAGTGGCAGCAGGCAAAGACCCCGAGAAGAGCAGCGAGGACGACGTGTACCTGCACACCGTCATCCCCGCCGTGGTGGTGGCTGCCATCCTCCTCGTGGCCGGCATCATCGCCATGATCTGCTACCGCAAGAAGAGGAAAGGGAAGCTGACCATCGAAGACCAGGCCACCTTCATAAAGAAAGGCGTGCCCATCATCTTTGCCGACGAGCTGGACGACTCCAAGCCTCCGCCGTCCTCCAGCATGCCTCTTATCCTCCAGGAGGAGAAAGCCCCACTACCCCCCCCGGAGTACCCCAACCAGAACATGCCGGAGACCACACCGCTCAACCAGGACACCATCGGGGAGTACACGCCGCTGCGGGACGAGGACCCCAACGCGCCGCCCTACCAGCCTCCCCCCCCCTTCACCGCACCCATGGAGGGGAAAGGCTCCCGCCCGAAGAACATGACGCCATACAGGTCCCCACCACCCTACGTCCCCCCTTAACAAACGGGAGGCTCTCGGGGGAGAAGGGGCCTCCAGCTCCACGCCAGTGCTGTCTGTGGGCCGGGCGCCCC
>NW_009953077.1:3924894-3925951 GCF_000747805.2 Chaetura pelagica | reverse complement strand
AGGTGGGAGGGGATGGGACCGGGCTGGGAGGAGCAGGCAGCACTGGGGTGGCACTCTGGGTCTCTGCTGTTTGCCTTTAACACTAACTGTACTGTTTTTTCTATTCACGTGTGTCTAGCTACAGGACGTAACATGAAAGGTAGCCTAAAAATAATTAAATTCAAGGGACTTTCTAAAGTTGATGTTTTTTAAGTTTTTACATTTAATCTGCTGTTTATCTAAAGTGGGATGTGTAGTTCTGGGGAGGGGGAGGGCAGTGCTGTGCTGCAGGCCAGCTCCTGGGGCAATTAGGGGCTGGTTAGGGGCTCCCTCATGGACAGCCAGCCTCCTCCTCCTCCTCCATGAGGGGATCGGCTTCTTGGGCCAGGGCTTGATTCTTTTGTTTGGTTGGTTCTTTTTTTAATCAAAGAAATCTTATTTTTCTCACGCATGATAAAATAGTCATTAGCTGAGTCAGCTGAGGGTACCTTTGGCTAAGCAGGGGGGCAACTGCCCACACCTTGGGGTGCAGCCCTGTGCCAAGGGGGCTCACGGCCTCGCACCAGGGTGGCTTCCCTGCTTCCCAGCAAGTGCTGGGGTGGTCTTTTTTAAGCAAAACCCCCTCCCCATGAGGCATTTTGGCAGCGGTGGGATGTTCTCTCCATATGTGGTGCTACACGGAGCTCTTTGCCTCTACTCCTGGAGAGCAGTGCTGGAATGGTCTTGCCAGCCCCCAGCTCTGGGCCACGTGCCTCTTCCCAGCTGCTCCCTGACTGGGCACTTTTGGAAAACAGAAAAAGTTTAAAATAAAAAATAAAAGAAAAAAAAAAAAAGGAAAATAAAACGTGTCAGGAATAGTTAATAGTAAAAAAATAAATAAATCGGTGAGCTCTCAAATCTAATTTTTTTACTAAATTTTTGATACAGCCTCAAATTGTTTTATTAAACATTACTTAAAAACCGGTGTGCCGCTGCCAGCAGTTTGTACCAGCTCAGCTCCCAGTGCCGGCCCCCGGTACCCACCGGTACCCACCGGTACCCACCGGTACCACAGCCCCGCTCCGGCCGAGCTGGCGGG
>NW_009953077.1:3923887-3924250 GCF_000747805.2 Chaetura pelagica | reverse complement strand
CGGGGTGGGTGCCGGTTCGGGGCGTGGTGCCGGTGTAGCGGGGGGGGGTGTGCCGGTGCGGGAGCATTGCCGGGGTTAGCACCTGTACCGGAGTTGGAGGGGATGTCGATGCCGGTTCCGGTAGGGAGGGAGGGATGCTCGTCCCCCTCCCAGTATGGAGGTGGGAGGGGGATGTCAGTCCTGGTCTCAATATGGAGGGTGGGGAATGCGGATCCCGGTACGGAATGCGGGGAGGGGGCTGGGAATGCTGGTCCCGGTACGGAATGCGGGGAGGGGGCTGGGAATGCTGGTCCCGGTACGGAATGCGGGGAGGGGGCTGGGAATGCTGGGCGCGGTACGGAGTGCGGGGAGGGGGCGGGGCAC
>NW_009953077.1:3920835-3923578 GCF_000747805.2 Chaetura pelagica | reverse complement strand
CACCCCCCTGCGGTTCCCCTCTGAGCCCTCCTCAGCAGCCAGGGTCCCTAGGCTGGGACAGCCCGTGCCCGGCTCAGCCCAGGCAGCCACCACGAGGTGACGTTTCCCTCGGGCTCCTTCCATCTGGGGTGGGGCTTTTTTTTGAGCAAATCCCAAAAGCTGTCCCAGAGCAGTGCCAGCACCTGCTGTACCCCTGGCAGTGACAGGTCCCCACATCCCTGCCCTGGCAGATGCTGTGTGACGTGGACCAGGTGACGGCGATGCGGTTCATCCTGCGGCAGCCCTCCCCAGTCTGGCTCCACTTTACCATCGAGGAGCTGCAAGTTTTTCCCCCTGGACAGAAGGTGAGAGGCTGACAGTGCTGTCCTCCGTGCCAGGCATGGGGGTCCACTGTCCCCAGCCCTCTGCCTGGCATTGCTTCCCCACAGCTCTGGAGGCTTCAGAGGGCAGAGGGGTGTGGCTCTGAGACCTTGTCCTTTGCTGGGACACTTGGGGGCTGGGGGAGAGACTGCTCCAGCCACCCCTAGCATAGTCTGTTTTGGAGGTGGATGTGTCTGAGCAGTGGGACAGAGCTGGAGGTTGCAAATTACAAGTTACAAGCACCCATCCTAAACACAGAAATCCCTTTAATGGTGGTAAAGCTGTGCTTGTATCCATAGCAATATAAATAAGGGTGGGCTCCAACCCTCAGCATGCTTCATGCCATCAGGGATGGAGGTGGGACTGGGGACATCCTTTGTCTGACTCTGGATCTATTTCAGAGCCCCAAGAAGGATTTTCCCTCCTGGCTCTCCCAGCTGACCCCTCCGGAGCTGCCAGCCAGCCTGCATGGGGTGAGTGGTCCCGCATGAGGGGTACAGTGACAGAGGGACCCGTGTGGGGTGCTGGCCACAGGCATGAACATCCTTTGGGAGGCTGCCAGCCCTTCCTTCCCTGTTCCATCAGCTTCAGGCCCAGACCAATAATAGCTGTGGAGGCCCAAAATGCCCCACCTTGTGCTGCAAGTAGTTGCAGCATCCAGAAGAAAAACGATCTCCACGGGGATGTGCCATCAGAGATGACACCAAAGTCTACCTGCCCTCTGGGGACAGGAATGTCCCCGTGGGACCAGTGGGTGTGCAGCATCACTCAGCCAGCAGGTGGGACGTGTGGGGACAGGGTGTCCTGGCTGGTCCCTGACGCTTTGTCTAGGATGTGCCCTCAGAAGCAAGTTCCCCAGCTGGAGCAGAGGGAGGTCACAGCCATGGCACGTGTTTACAGCTTCCCAGCCACATCTGCCCAGCCAGCAGCCTTCAGTGAGCAAAGTCCGGGCAAAGCAGAGCAGGCAGCTGGCTGGCCCACAGAAACCTGCTTAATCAGCCACTGGCATCACCTGTAGGAGCAGGGATGGGCCAGGAGTGGTGCCAGAGGCCCAAGCTCCACACCAGGCTTCAGTGCCATGGAGTTCACACCACCATGGCCACAGGGATTCTGCCAGCCCTGGCAAGTCTGGGAGCTCCAGCCTCTGCTTGAGCTCTCTGGAAGACAGAGGAGAACACCCGGCTCCCATGTTGGCTTTTTGGATCACGTTCTGCTTGGCAAGGTGTGGTCCTGGGGAGGTGCTGGAAGTTGCTCTGTGCTTGGCCATTGCCAGCATCACCAGGAGGCACCCACAGGCGGGGGAGATGTGGCACAGAGCTTCTTCACCCTGGCCTGGAGAGCTTCTGCTAAGCCTGTGCATCCTGCCTGGCTTAAAGTACCAGGGGAACCAGTGTCTGTGGCTGAGTCTCTGTCACTGGGCCCAGGGAACACCCTAGAGGGAGGCTGTTAGGAAACTCTGGACTATGTGATCAGGTTTTTAATCATTAGCCTGCAATCTGCTTTCTGTCCTTGCCCTGGGCACCTGCCAGCAGGGACAGGCTGTGCCGGCACTGCAGCCCCAGCACTCAGGGTCACCCATTTCCCCAGCTGCCTGTTTTCCTGGAGTGGGTCCCTGCTCCCCCCGTGTTGAGAAACCACTGGCAGGTTGGGAGCATGGGCACCATCAGGATAATGCCTGGCTGCCCAGGGAGCACAGCTACCCAGCCACACTGCTGCCTGAGCCCGGGGTGACCCAGCCTATCCCAGTCGTCCCTGCTTTCCACAGCATTGTGCCTGCTTCTTTCCAGGAGCTCCCCGACCCAGAGAAGGTGTCGACGGAGGTGCAGCAAATGTGGGTGCTGACAGAGGTGATCCGGGCTCGCCAGGCAGCTGCCCGCATTGGGCGCTTCGACGTGAGTCCCACCGCCCTGACACTGCCAAGGGAGCCCTCCTGGAGCGGCTATTCCCAGTGGGATGGGGAGAGGGCTTGGGGCAGGGGGCAGCAGGTTGTGGTTCCATGTAGGGACTGATGGTGTCTCTCTTTTCCAGGTGGACGGCTGCTACGATGTCAACCTGCTTTCCTACACGTGAGCCCCACGGCGCTGGCCAGAGGGAACCTGCTCCTCTGTGCTCCCGGGACCCAAGTGGACTCCTGTGCTCCCACACTGGCCTTTATCCCTGCGGCCTCAGGAGGGGCTCCAGACCCTTCCCACGATCTTTTCCTGGCTCCTCCTGTGCTGGGTGGCAGCGGTGGGCAGTGCTGCCTCCCCAGAGCCCCCCGTGAAGCTCTGCCACCCCGGTGCCATCCAGCTGTCGGGGCTGTGCTCTGGCCATGTCCCGTGTTGCCACGGGCAGAGCTCGACTCTCCCCACATCTCTACCCTGGGGAGCAGACCTGGCCCCGC
>NW_009953077.1:3920004-3920543 GCF_000747805.2 Chaetura pelagica | reverse complement strand
GAGGTGATACGGCCTCGCCAGGCAGCTGCCCGCCTTGGGCGCTTCGACGTGAGTCCCACCGCCCTGACACTGCCAAGGGAGCCCTCCTGGAGCGGCTGTTCCCAGTGGGATGGGGAGAGGGCTTGGGGCAGGGGGCAGCAGGTTGTGGTTCCATGTAGGGACTGATGGTGTCTCTCTTTTCCAGGTGGACGGCTGCTACGATGTCAACCTGCTTTCCTACACGTGAGCCCCACGGCGCTGGCCAGAGGGAACCTGCTCCTCTGTGCTCCCGGGACCCAAGTGGACTCCTGTGCTCCCACACCGGCCTTTATCCCTGCGGCCTCAGGAGGGGCTCCAGACCCTTCCCACGATCTTTTCCTGGCTCCTCCTGTGCTGGGTGGCAGCGGTGGGCAGTGCTGCCTCCCCAGAGCCCCCCGTGAAGCTCTGCCACCCCGGTGCCATCCAGCTGTCGGGGCTGTGCTCTGGCCATGTCCCGTGTTGCCACGGGCAGAGCTCGACTCTCCCCACATCTCTACCCTGGGGAGCAGACCTGGCCCCGC
>NW_009953077.1:3918488-3919528 GCF_000747805.2 Chaetura pelagica | reverse complement strand
GGGGTGGCGGGGGACTCTGGGAGGGGGTCTGGGGACCTGGGTGGGACACCCACACTCCCTCACTTCACCCTTCTGGCCCCTTTCAGACCAGGGTGTACGGCCGGGACCGTGTCAGGTTCGTGGAGAGCCTGGTGGTGGGGGACATCGCCGAGTTGAAGCTGGGACAGGTACAGGGCACGGGGGTGAGGGCACCAGGTATCCATCGGGGTTAGAGGCCCCCGAGAGGGCGGGGAGGTGGGCGGGGACAGGCCAGGCTGCCTGCACTCCCAAGGACCGTGTCCACAGGGCACCCTGACGCTGCTCACCAACGAGAGGGGTGGCATCGTGGATGACCTCATTGTCACCAACGCAGCAGATCACCTCTACATCGTGTCCAACGCCGGCTGCACCGACAAGGACTTGGCCATTATGAGGGTACGGGGCTGCCCGAGCCCCCCGGGAGTTGGGGACAGCAGGGACATCCCGTGGGAACGAACACTCCCACACCTTTTGCTGACATCCATGGCTGGGGGCACCATGTGTGGGGTAGGACCAGACCTGTCCCTGTGCTAGCTGCCCACTGTCACCCCGGCAGGGCAGAGCAGCAGAGCTGCAGGCCACAGGTAGTGACATCCACCTGGAGACACTGGACAACGCGCTGCTGGCTCTGCAAGGTAGTGGAGTCCCCGCATGGGCTGGCACTGAACATCACCATGGGAGGCTCGGGCCACGCCCTCCTCCAGGTCCCTGCGTGAGGCATGTTAGTGTCCTCCCCACACCCCCACACCCTTCCCCAGACACTGCTGTCCCCCAGCACCACCTGCCTCCCCAGGTCCTTCCATGGCACGGGTGCTGCAGGCAGGGCTGTCAGATGACCTGGCCAAGCTGCACTTCATGAACAGCGTCACCACAACGGTCTTCGGCGTCCCAGGCTGCCGGGTCACGCGCTGCGGCTACACCGGCGAGGACGGCGTGGAGGTACCCGGGAGCCGCGCTGGCAGCAAGGGTAACACCGTGCCCCACTGCCCCTGCGCCCCACTGACTCTGCTGCCCCTGACCCC
>NW_009953077.1:3916902-3917846 GCF_000747805.2 Chaetura pelagica | reverse complement strand
GACGGGCGGCCCCCCCCCCTCCCTGGGCAAGAACATCGCCATGGGCTACGTGGAGACAGCACACAGCCGCGCTGGCACCGCGCTCACCGTCGAGGTGCGGAAGAAGCAGCACCCAGCCCTCGTCACCAAGATGCCCTTCGTGCCCACCCACTACTACATAGCCAAGTGAGGCCAGTGCCTGCTGTGGGCATGGCCCCTGGCCCTAATAAATGCCCCCTGCCCCATTCTCCTGCCCTCCTCCCTGGTGACAGCAGTGGGTGCCAAAGCAAGGGGGGTGGGGGTGAGGCACAGCACTTTAATGGTGCAGAACATGCCCAACAGGTGCCAAAGGAAGAGGGGGCAGGTGGGGCACAGCACTGCAATGGATGTGCCCAGCAGTCCTGGAGCTCCTCACTCCCGGTGTGTCTTCGCTGGCTCCGCTGCTGAGCTGTCCCTGGAAGAGAAGCTGCAGTGTGAGCAGGGCACGGACAGCACCCCAGCATGGGGGAGGGGGGGTCACCCCGCCACCTGCGCCAGGCTGGCAGGGCCGGAGTTGCACTAACTGGGGCGTACTCGTTTGAGGATGCAGCCAGGAAGGCACAGACTGGGATGCACTGGCTGGGGGGCACAGATGGGAGGGAGCTCACTGAGCTGTACTTGTTTGGGGCTGCAACCAGGAGGATGGTTGCCGGGGGCATGCTGGGCTGAGAGGGCACTCACTGGGCTGGACTAGGGGCAGACGGAGGGGCAGTCACTGGGCTGTACTGGGCTGGAGGTGCAGATGGGGGTTGCTCATTGGTCTAGACTGCTCTGAGGGTGCAGCCAGGACGCATCCTGGGCAGGGAGGGGGCACAGACTGCGGTGCTCTGGGCCGGGGGCACAGCCGGGGGTGCTGGCAGGGCTGGGCCGCGGCGGGGGCGCTGCCGGTGGGGCCCGCGGGGAGCAGGGCGGGGGTTGCGGTTCGG
>NW_009953077.1:3913529-3916047 GCF_000747805.2 Chaetura pelagica | reverse complement strand
GCCCCCACAACCGGTAGAGGTGTGGTTACTGAGAGGTGGGTCTCAGTGACAAGTAAAGCTATGGGCAAGGGTCCTGGTAATGGGCACCGGTATGGGTAGGGGTCTCAGTAATGAGTACAGGTCTGGTTGGGGATCCCAGTAATGGGTAGAGATACGGGTGGGGGTCCCAGTAATGGGCATAGGTATAAGTAGGGGTCCTGGTAATGGGTACAGGTATGGGTTGGGATCCTAGTAACAGGTACAGCTATGGGTGAGGGTCCCCATAATGGGTGGATATATGGGAGGGGAGCCTAGTAGCAGGCACGGGTGTGGGTAAAGGTCCTGGTAGTGGGTGTGGATGCAGCTGGGGTATCCCTGTAGCCGGTATGGGTATGGGGTGGGGAGGCTCTCAGGAACAGATACGGGCTGGGCGTCCTGCCAAGGAGTGTAAAACAGGAGATCCCTGCCATGGGTATGGCCTAGGGTGCTCCTTATCATCATAGGTAAGGCCACAGGAGGTCCTGTGAGTTGTGGTTTGGGCCTAGCACAACAACAAAGAAACAGCCCTGGGGCTGCTCACTCAACTTCCCCCCAACACACTAGGGGGTGGGGAGGACAGAGGCCAGCTAGAAGCTCCTTCCTTCTCAAGAAGGATTCCTTACAGTCCTCCCCTGCTTCCCCACATGGTCCCTCTTATGGGAGAGAGTCCTCCATGAACCAAAAATCCCACCAAACCAAACCAGCACACCTGTGTCGCAGTGTGGCCCTCAGCAGAGGGCCTCCCACCAGTGAGGGCAGGGCCCTGTGACAGCACCCCAAACCAGTGGGGTGCCCCACCATGTGCCCACCCCACAGTTCCTCCTGGGGGAGAGCGACATAGGCCAGAACCGTGCTGAGACGTCCAGATGGGCCCTGGCTGAGCTGAACCCGCAGGTGGCAGTGGTGGCCTACACGGGGGAGCTGTCAGAGGACTTCCTCACCTCCTTCAAGGTGAGCCCATGCCCCTGCACCCCAGAGCCCCCTTGAGTGGTGGCACCTGCTAACGCTGCAGTGTAGGTGGTGGTGCTGACCGAGTCCCTGCTGGAGGAACAGCTCCGCATTGGAGACTTCTGCCATGCCCATGGTATCTGCTTCATTGTGGCTGATGCCAAAGGGTTGGCCGGGTAAGAGTTCTTTGTTGCACGGTCCTGCCGATGGCTCCGGGTCTCCTTGTTCCCAGAGCCTGCAACCCTGCTTGCTCCTGTCCTGCTGGTGGGGCTGCTTGGCCTGGGCAACTTGGTGAGGTGGGTTCTCTGGCAAAACCCCATTGTTCCTCTGCAGGCAGTTGTTTTGTGACTTAGGGAAGCGCTTCATCACTGACAACCCAGAAGGAAAGGACCTGGCACTTGCTGCTGTGCAGCACATCTCCCAGGTAGAAGAATGACCTTGGTGGACTCCCCAGAACGTCTCTGCATCTTCCAGTGGCCTTGTGTCACCTGTGTATAGTCCCCTGTCCTCATGTCCTTTTCCTTCCTCAGGGCAACCCAGGTGTGGTGACATGCGTGGGCACAGAGGATAGCTATGACCATGCCTTCTGTGATGGTGACCTGGTGACATTTTCTGGCGTGGAGGGGATGACAGAGCTGAATGGCTGTGATCCTGTCCCTGTGCGTGTGCTGGGTGAGTTGTCTGGGGGGACCCAGCTGCCCCAGCCCAGGACACCTCACTGGATCCTTTGTGGTGACCTTGATGTCTGTCCCCATCTCATCCCCAGATGGCTCCAGGCTGGAGATTGGGGATACCAGCTCCTTCTCACCCTACCGCCGTGGGGGCCTGGTCTCACAGGTTCGGCTGCCCCAGGAATACTCCTACGTAAGTCCCCCTTGGCCTCATGGTGCCAGTTGGGCTATGGCACTGCTGTGCCACTCTGTGCTCACCACCCTGGCCCCAGAGAAGCTCATCCAGGCCCTGGCACTGTGCTGGTAGGAACCCCTGCGCCAGGCACTGAGCGAGCCCAAGATCCCGGTGGCAAATCCCGGGGCGCTGCCCCGCAGCCACAGCCTGCACGCTGCCTTCCAGGCCCTCCATGCTTTCCGCAGGGAGCGGGGCCACCTGCCCCGCCCCAGGGCACTGGTGAGTCTCCGTCCTGCCCCAGTCCAGACCCCTAGACCCCCACAACTCTGCCCAGAGCTGCTCTCTCCCCTCTGCTTGCAGGCGGATGCCGAGCGGGTGCTGGAGCTGGCGCGGAGCCTGGGGACACAGCAGGGTCCCCTGGACGAGGACCTTGTACGAGCCTTCGCCAGCGTGAGCGCGGGGGACCTGTGCCCTGTGGCTGCTGTCACCGGGGCCCTGGCGGCCCAGGAGGTGCTGAAGGTGAGCAGGGAGGGGATCCCCGGCCCGGGGGTCTTGCTGCTCGTGTCCGCGCCGTTCTCCGGCTGTATTTGGTGACCACGAGAGGGCACTTGCTGCCCGTTCACCCCAGGCCATCACCGGGAAGTTCCTGCCGCTGGACCAGTGGTTGTACTTCGATGCCCTGGAGTGCCTGGCGCTGGGGGGGGGC
>NW_009953077.1:3909943-3913088 GCF_000747805.2 Chaetura pelagica | reverse complement strand
GGGGGAGACCTGCCCACCCCCTCTCTGCCCTGCCAGATGATGAAGTCGGCGGTGGCTGCGGCGGCCGTGCGGCGCATGAACCCCGATATCAGGGTGACAGCTCACCAGAACCAGGTGGGACCTGCCACTGAGCTGCTCTATGGGGATCACTTCTTCCGGAGCCTGGATGGTGGCCTCAGTGCCGTGGACACGCTGGAGGCCCGTGAGTGTGGGGAGGGAACAGGGGCTGAGCTGGCAGCCGTGCCTCCTGGCTGCCAGGCACCCCCCTCTCCCCACAGGCACCTACTTGGAGAGCCGCTGCTTCCGCTGCCGCACCCCACTGCTGGATTCGGGCACGGAGGGGCCACGGGGCAACGTGCTGGTCATGGTGCCCTTTTTGACCAAGCCACTTGAACCAGCCAGTGCCCCTGCAGATGGCACCTTCCCCCTCTGCACCCTGCGGTACTTCCCCCTCAACATCCAGCATACACTGCAGGTAGGCTGTGGCACTCCAGCACCACACAAGGAAGCTCTGGCACCTTTGTTGTCCTTCTCTGTTTCCCTCTCCGGCCATGACTATGGCCACGGGTAGGATTCAGCCCCAGCTGCTTCCTGCCAGCAGTCTGAGTGTTGCCACCAGCCCCAGCATGGCCTCTCCCTCCTCTAGTCTTGGTCTGGGGGTCAGGGAGGGAGGCAGGATGGGGATGTTCCAGTGCTCATCCCTGCTCCCCCTCCACAGTGGGCCTGTGACGAGTTTGAGGGGCTCTTCCAGAAGACAGCAGAGCATGTCAACCTGTTCATGGAGTGAGTGAGCCTGAGGAAGCAGGGCTGGGAGAGCAGCTGCTGGCACTGCCAGGGTCCTGGTGGGGTTGGGGAGAGGTCCCATCTGGGGCACCCCACGGGATTGCTTCTGGGCCAGTACCTGGTTTTGCAGAGACCCGGCTTTCCTGGAGCAGCTGCCAGCAAGGAAGGCCCTGGAGATCCTGAAGCAGCTGCGGGAGAACCTGCAGGAGCGGCCGCAGGACTGGCAGGACTGTGTGCGCTGGGCCCGGCGGCACTGGCAGCGCCGCTACCACGATGACATTGCCCAGCTGCTGCACGCCTTCCCCCCGGAGCATGTGAGATCATGGGGCTGGCACCCCCTACACCCCCTCCCATGTTCCTGCTGCCCTACCATAGCTGGGGGGTGGCATCCCCAGGCCTAACTCTGCTCTCCCTGCACCAGGAAACCAGCCCAGGTGTCCCCTTCTGGTCTGGGGACAAGAGGTGTCCCCGTCCGCTGACGTTCGAACCTGACAGTGTGAGTGTAGGGGAGAGCCACAGAGTCCCCCAACAGGGACAGTGCAGGCTGGGGGAGAGCTGAGCCTGTGCCAGGGGTATGATGGATGCCAAATCGAAGAACTTAGCTCCTATGAGGGTGGTGAGACACTGGTTGCCCAAAGAATCTGTGGATGCCCCTTCCCTGGCAGTGTTCAAGGCCAGGTTGGATGGGGCTTGGAGCAACCTGGTCTAAGTGGGAGGTGTCTCTGCCCATGGCAGAGACTTAGGACTAGGTGATACTTAAGGTCCCTTGCACCCCAAACTGTTCTGTGATTCTTTTATTCTGTGATCATAGCAATGACCTGTCATAGCCTTTCTGGGGCTGCCCAGTCTTAGGCTGGGTCTGTCCCCATTCCCCTACTCAGTGAGGGCACTGCTGGAAACAGCCGAGGCAGTTCCATCTCCACCTCAGGGCAAAGTGGGCAGCCTTGGGCTGTGGACTCGCGGACCACCCTGGCGAGGCACCCCATGGCCCCTACTCTGCCCCCCAGGACACCAACATGGCGTACGTGCTGGCTGCTGCCCACCTCTTTGCCCAAGCACACAAGGTGCCACCATGCAGCGACCGGGTGGCCACCCAGACCCTTCTCCACAGTATGGTCGTGCCACCCTTTGCACCCCTGGAGGGGCTCCAGATTCCACTCATGGAGGAGCAGGAAGAGGCACAGGAACCCACAGGTGAGGGTTTCTGTGCTCCTACATCCCCTGGGATGTGTGCCTGGGTCCAGCCTGGTGGTGGTGGGGCTGTGGTGCTGCTCATCCCCGCCACAGCAGCCAAGAGGACCTGGACCAAGATAGGGGGCATCATGCCATGCCCCCAGCAGTACCATGGTGCATGGGTACCACCCTGGATGTCCCTGTGTCCCCAGACCATGGGCAACTGGCAGAGCTTACCGAGGACCTGATGAAGTGGAGACAGGATCTGGTAGGGGATAAGGAGGTGCAATTGCCCCTGATGGAACCCATCCACTTCGATAAGGTACCTGGGGCCAGACCCTATTCAGCCCAGGGGGATGGTGGCTGCTAGTACGATCTGTGGGACACTGGTGTCCTCGTGTAGAGCTGATGTCCCCACGCTGTCCCCCACAGGACAACAACCTCCATGTGGACTTTATTACAGCAGCCTCCAACCTACGTGCAGAGAACTACAGCATCCCCCCAGCCGACTGGCTGACGGTGAGAGGGGCAGCCATGGGGTCAGGGGTCCCCATCCTGTGTGGAGCAGCCAGTGATGTCCCTCCCACCCTCAGAGCAAGCGGATTGCAGGGCGGATCGTGCCCGCCATCATCACCACCACAGCAGCCGTGGCTGGCCTGGCGTGCCTGGAGGTCTACAAGCTGGTCTGGGGGTGCCAGGACCGCAGCTGCTACCGCAACAGCGACGTCTTCCCCTCTGGCTTCCTGCTGCTCCGCTTCCAGCCCCCGCCACCCCACACCTACAGGGTAGGACCTTCTCCCCCAGGGCAGGACCGGTGGGGGATGCCATGGGGTCTTGTGGTGACCCAGCTCCTGGTGGCAACTGTAGTAGGGTGGTGCCAGGGGGTCCCAGGAGCAAGGAGGTGGCTGTGCAGGAGGGGCAGCTCTGGAAATAGATCTGGGTGCTGGGAGTGCCACAAGGCAGCGAGGAACCAGCTCCATCCTGCAGTCACACCCCTGGCACCCAGCCACCACCATGCTGCTCACCCTGGCTTTGGGATTCTCCAGGGTGCCCATGGGACTGAGGCAGCCCCACCACCCCACACTGGGCCCCACAGTGAGCCCCATAGCCAGCAGTCAGGGGGCCACGGCAGCCATGCACATCTGGCTTATGGAAACCAGCTGTGGCAGCCCGAGAGCAGCAGGCAACC
>NW_009953077.1:3908318-3909753 GCF_000747805.2 Chaetura pelagica | reverse complement strand
CACTGCTTTGGGCTGCCCAGCTGCCCCACAGTCTCCTTGCAGGCTGCCCAGCCCTGTGCTGTCCCAGCCACTGTGCCCCCAGGTTGGCACTGTCCTTGGACGGGGGACGCTGCTGGGGCTGGCAATGCCACGGTCCCCACAGCAGTGCCCACCACCTCTAAGTCCCACGGTGGGGACACCCAGCACATCTTGTTCTGAGAGCTTGGCCATGGTGTGGGAACACACATCCCACCAGCCTGCTTGGCACGACCAGTGGTCCCTTGGGGGCCTGGGGAGCCCACCATAGGGGCAGCCTCAGCTGGGGAGGGGGACGGGCAGTGGCCTCCCCTCTGCGCTGGGCGGTCGCCCTGGTGAAGATGGGGTTAAGCCCTTTCCATCCCGGTGGAATAAGCACAGGCAGCAGAAGGCAGGAGGTGAGAAGGCAGCAGGAGGAGGAGCAGGAGGGGAGAGCAGCCAGGTGCGAACAGAACAGCTCCTTCCCGAGCAGAGCAGGGGCTGGCGCTGCCTGCGGCGAGGGCAGATGGCAGGGCGGCCGTGCCAGACTGCGCGGGGCCGCATCCTGCGCTCGGCCCAGAGCTCCGCGCCTCGCTGGCCCCCTCGGGCCGGAGCTGGGGTCAGGGGGCCGCGGGCGTGAGAAGAGGCAATTGTGCGGGGCTGGGCAGTGCTTCAATGGCTCTTTGTGCACCCGTCCTGGCCCCGGGCTGGGGGCAGTGCCCGGCCCCAACCAGCCCTAGTCCCTGCTGTGCCGGTGGGATGGCTGTGTCCCTCACTGCCCCTAGACCTTAGCAGAGATCTGGGGATGGATGATCGTGCCCCCCATTGCCCCCAGCCCACCACAGTGTCCTTACCTCCAGACTGGTCCCTTTGCCCACCAGCCTGTACGCCAGCCCTTGTGCTGTGCCAGTCCCTGACCTGCAGAACCAGGCAGGGGGCTGTGGGGTGGCAGTTCCACTGGCTACCCTAATTCTCTTCTTTACAGTTTGGTGGGCAAGAGTGGAGCTGCTGGGACCAGCTGGAGATGCGAGCAGTCAGCGCAGATGGGCAAGAGGTAACGGTGCAGGAGGTGCTGGACTGGCTGCAGGTGAGCCCGGTGCAGGCAGCACCCAGGCATGTCACCCTGGGAGGCACAGAGTCAAATCCTGACCCACACACCCCCCCACCCTTGCAGAGGACATATGGCTGGACGGTGACCATGCTCCTGCACGGCCACACCCTATTGTATGACAGGGAAGAGGACGAGGAGACACGGACCAGACAGCTGGCACAGAAGTAGGTTCCCTGACTTCGGGGCCCAATCCTGGCCCCCGGGGGGGGGGAGTGCTGTCAGACCCCCTTCCCTCCATCCTGAGCCGCTCCAGCTGCAGCACAGCTCCCAGCCGGCTGCTGGATAAACATCCTGCCGGCAGCACATCCCGTGGCGGGGCCCCTGCCCCGG
>NW_009953077.1:3907483-3908231 GCF_000747805.2 Chaetura pelagica | reverse complement strand
CTACATGTTATCACAGAGGCTAAAGGAGGCTGGGGAGCCATGGCGGCGGGAGCTGGAGCTGACCTACGTGTGTGAAGGAGAGGATGCTGAGGCCCAAGAGGCCAGTCCTCATCTGCTCCTTACCCTGAGTGAGGGGGCCCGATCCCCCCACCCCATGCAATAAAAGCTGCAGATGAGCTCTGGTGCGTTGGCCCTCATGGCAAAACCCCTCTGTCTGCTCCTGCCTGGAGCTGGGGTGCAGGCAGCTCCCCCCGCCCCATTAACATTGCTGTGTCCAAACTGTACAAAACCGGGGTTTATTTACAGTGGAGGAGGGCAGGGACAGGGCTAAATGTAGCCAATAACGTCGTTGCAGATGATGGGCTGGCGGCTGCGGCTGTTCATGAGGGCGGTGAAGCGGTGGAAGTCCGTAGCCAGCTGGGCGATGTTGCTGTGGGACTGGTGGAAGCAAGCACCTTTGGGCTGCCCTCCTAACCCCAGCGGGCAGGAGAAACGCTTGGTGGCTTCACGGGCCCCTGGACGGGCACCCTCGGCCCCCCGGGGCCGGGCCATGTTGGCCAGTTTACGGCGCACGTTGCCCGAGAGGCTGAGCAGGAAGGCGGGGGGCTTGGCCAGCCGGCGGGAGGGCTCGGCAGGGGTTCGGCGCCGGGGTTCGGCACCCACCTCGGGCAGGTCCATCCAGTTCTCCACCAGGTCAGCAAAGCAGTTGTCACCCAACACCAGGGGCTGCCGGTTCCTGCTCTGTGAC
>NW_009953077.1:3903776-3905243 GCF_000747805.2 Chaetura pelagica | reverse complement strand
CAGAGCCCCGGGAGCAGCACCAGCGGCCAAAGGTGGTTTGAGCGCTGGAGGAGGGACGGGTGACCCCGGCCACAGGGGCTGTGCTCTGCCAGCACTTATTAATTGGGAGCTAATAGAGCTTAATAGGAATTCCGGGAGAAGCGGCTCTGGTTTGCAAATGAAGGAGAACATGGCCAAAAATTACCTCCCAGCTAATTTTCCCTGTTCCTGAGCGTGCCGCGTGGCGAGGTGTGGTGGTGGAACCCCGTGGAGCATCGCTGCCCACCTGCCCTGGGCCAGCTGGGCATGGCAGGGGGCTGGGAGCAGAGGGTGTGGGAATGGGGACACCAGGCCCTGTCCCTGCCCTGGGGCTGGGCTGGCAGTCACGGGTGACCGGTGTGACACTGGTCTAGGGTGGTGCCCAGCACCCGTGGCAACGGGCTCCAGCTTGTCCCAAACAGCCAGCAAGCCATGGACATGCATGGACACCTTGCCTTCTTCCTCCTCCTCAGCTTCCATGCCCCAGGTAAGCACAGGAGGCTCCCAAGGTCAGGGGCAACCTTTGCCAGACCCTGGGGGGGAAATGAGAGGAGGGGGACAGGGCACAGGCTCCTCTTGGCATTTCCCATGTTCTGGGGGCTGACCCCAGGCTGGGCAGAGGGGCCAGCAGCTGGCTTGTTCAGGAGGGGCCATGGCCAGGACATGCCCAGGACATTGCCAGAGTGTCCCGCTGGGGTATCTTGGGCGCATATCCAGACACCACTAGGCATCTATGGAGCATGAAGGGGGCATCTTTGGGGGTCTCCCCAGGGCATTGCTGAGGTACAGCTGGCAAGCTTAGGTGACACTTTCCTCTTTGCAGGGACTTTCATCAGAGCAACAGGTGAGCCCCACTGTGCCCAGCAGGCACACCCATGGCTGTGTGGGTGTCTGGGTGCAGGAGCAGGGCTCCCTAAGCACCGCTGGGAAGCCCTGGGTGGCACTGTCTGGGTGTGAGGTCAGACCCGAGGTCTCCCACTAGCTCTGCTTGGCATGCCTCGTGTGGTGGCCCTGAGCGAGGACGCAGAGCCGGGCACCTGCGTGGCCGAGGTGACCGTGTCCTGCAGCAATGCCAGCGGCAGCCCCAATGTCACCCTGCATGGTATGGAAGGCCACCCCTTCAACCCCATCGCCATCAGCATCGACCCCATGGCTGCTGCCACATTTCGGGCAGAGGTGTGTCTGGGGGTCGCAGAGTGGGGCTGCAGCCTGCTGGCACCCCACTGAGCACCACGTCCCCTCGGCAGGTGACACTGCGTGCTGATGCGGAGCTCAATGCCCGCCGGGTGAACCAGTACACCCTGACCCTGCGGGCTGCCTGTCCCGGTGAGGAGCAGGTGGAAGAGCAGCTCTTTGTTCAAGTGACAGCGGGGCAGGCGCTGCGCTGTGACAGCCCCTTTGCCAGTATGGGTAGGAGCTGGGGGCAGCGGGTGCAGGGTGGCGGGGGCT
>NW_009953077.1:3896802-3899070 GCF_000747805.2 Chaetura pelagica | reverse complement strand
GTGGGGTGAGGGTGGGTGGCGGCTGCTCCAGGGGCTCGTAGCCCCCACGACCAGGGGTAGCCTTGGGAACAGCAGGACCCCATGCATAGGGGTGGGGGGCTGTGGGGACAGGGGTCTCCCACCCTCCTCCTGCTGCCCATCTCTCTGCAGTTCCGGCTCCAAAACCATGACACACCGCTCACGCTCACCCGCCGCGGCCTGGTGCTTGCACCTGCAGATGGCTTCAACCCCAGCAAGGACACCCAGGTGGGCAGCATTGTCCCCGGGCTGTCACAGCCACCTTTCACCCTGCCTGGGCTTAGCCCCTCGCTGGCACTGCCCACAGCTCTGCGCATCCTGCTCCTCCTGTCAGGCACCCAGCTCCACCCCAGCTCTAGAAGTGCTCTAGCCCTGTCCCTGTCCTCAGCTCCATCCCTTTCTGCATCTCGACTTCTGTTTAAATCCTCATTCCTGTCCCTATTCCCCACCCCATTCCAGTCTCCAGCTGATCCTCATCTCCATCTCCACCCTTATTCCCACCCCTGTTCCTGCTGCAAGCCCTGTTCTCATCCCTAACCCTTTCCTGTCTCTGTCCCCATCCCGTCCCTATTCCCGTCCCTGTCCCTATTACTATCTTCATCTCTGTCTCTGTCACCACCTCTATTCCCATCCCTGTCACTGGTGCCACTTGGGGCTGTCCCGTGGCCTCCCTGGCTCTGCCCCACAGACATTCAGGCTGGAGATCGAGGTGACAGACCGCCACGGGCACAACTGCAGCGGGGCCTTGAGGGTGGAGGTGCTGCCATCACGCCGTCCCCGTGTCACCTTCCTGTGAGTGGGGCTGGGCTGGGCAAGGGGTGCTGGTGGCATCAGGCCATGCCACACTGATTGCCTTGCCTGCAGTGAGCCACAGCTGGCTGTGACAGTGCCAGAGAGCACCAGACCCTTGGAGGTGGTCACACAGGTCCAGGCCACTGGGGAAAATGTGCACTATGCAATCCTCGCTCCTGTGGCACCTGCGCTTTTCACCATTGATGAGTGTGAGTGGGGTGGCAGGGGTCCCCAGGACTACCCTGTCCCCAGGCCTGGCAGGAGGCTGTGCCTTCTCCTGCAGTGACAGGTGAGATCCGCAGCACCCGCCGGCTGGAGGTGGCCCATGCACTCCTCCGTGTCCGCGCTTACAACGCGCTGCGCCCCGCTGACCACGCCACCGCCACCGTCAATGTCACCGTGCGGGGGACAGACCAGTGGGCACCCATCTGCACCCCAGCCATCTCTGTGTACGGTTTGGGGTGAATGTGGGGTGCGGGAATGCTCCACCGTGCCCAGGACACAAGGGATGAGAGCTGAGCCACTGACCACCCCACTGCAGGTCCCAGGTGCCTGAGACAGTGTCCCCTGGCAGCACCCTGGTGGCACTGAGGTGCACTGACCCCACTGGCACTGAGGGGGACCTGCACTATGCCCTTGAGGGGCCCCTCGCCTCCCGTTCCCACTTCTGCATGGAGGGGCCACAGCTGCAGGTGAGTGGGGCCATGAGCAGCATCCTGAACCTGTGAGAACCTGGCAGGACAGTGGGGACCCCCTGACACCTGCTGTCATAGCACATCCTGTGCTGGGGCTCTCTGAGGCTCACTTACCCCTCAGACATGCCTGTTGCCCCCCCTCACTCCATCCAGCTTTTCTGGCATTCCAGCTTTGGGAGACACCCCATCTCTGCATGACCCTCCTGTCCTGGCTTAACAGGTCAACACCACCCTGGACTACGACTCGGAGGCTGCATCCTTGGTGGGCTTCCAGTTCACAGTCACCATCGTGGTGACAGCAGGAGGGCAGCCCCCGCGGAGCAGTGAGTGCCCGTGTTCCTGGGAGGTCACTGGGGGGTGCAATGGGGGAGGTTGCAGGGGGGAGTTGGAAAAAGGCCCCTCCTGACGTGAAAACCAGCAGATCACAGGGGAAACATTCCTTCCCTGCTGCTCCAGAGACATCCTCCCCAGGGGTGGTGCCACTGTCCCTGTGTCTCCCAGCCTGCCTGGTAGGAGCTCGCTCACCCGGCTGTGGGCTGCATGGTGGTGCCAGCGCAGCAGAGCCACCCTGTGCCACACAGCTCACGTGCCCGTGCTCGTGACGGTGACGCCTGTCAATGAGTTCACACCAGTCTGCCCCAACGGTGCCACCTTCACTGTGCCGGAGACAGCGGCTTTCGGCAGCGCCGTGGGGTATGTGGCCGGCACCGACCGCGACTACCCGCCGAAAAGCCTGGAGGACAGCCTGGCGGGGGGCACTGGC
>NW_009953077.1:3895715-3896175 GCF_000747805.2 Chaetura pelagica | reverse complement strand
CCCGCCCCCGACCGCGACTCCCCGCCGAACAGCCTGGAGTACGGCCTGGAGGGGGGCACTGGCCCCACGCAGCCCTTCTCCATTGACACACACACAGGTGAGGGCTGGGCACCCTCCCCAGCCCCTGCTGCACCCATGGGTGCCCAGCAGCTCATGCTGCCCTGGCAGGCGAGATCCGTGTGGTGGGACCCCTCGACTCCCAGCAGCACAAGAGCTACAGGCTGACAGTGCGGCTGACAGACACACACAACGACCTGAACCCGGCAAGGCGCCGGAGCCGCCTGTGTGACGTGACCGTGCGCCTGCAGGTGCGGGTGCAGGCATGGCGGGTGAACCTGCAGTGGGTGTGAGCACCACGCGTGCTGAACCTACCACCTCCCCCTCCCTTCAGGCTGTGCTGGACAAGGCACCAGTGTGTACCCCCGAAGTGCAGGAGCTGTGGGTCACGGCCAGGTCAGGT
>NW_009953077.1:3894598-3895655 GCF_000747805.2 Chaetura pelagica | reverse complement strand
TGGAGCTGAGGAGCAGCCAAGCCACAGCACAAGCCCCTCACTGCCACGTGGCACTGAGTGGACCCTCTTATCCAGGCAACGAGGAAGGGCGCTTTCAGCTGCAGGGGAACACCCTCTTCTGCCTCTCTGATGACCTGCCTGAGACCCGTACCTTCGTGCTGCTGGTGGAGGTGTGGGGCCGCCCCAGTGTCCCCCGCCGCAGCACCATGGTGGCACTGGTGGTGCACATCACCCCCTGGAGCACCACGGTGCCACCCAGCACTACCACCCGGCACACGGTGAGCGCAGTCCACCATGAGATGCTCTCCGGGATCTGGCAGGCCCCCTGCCCTTGCCTGCTCCCTCACCGCCCCTTCTGCAGACCCTGTGGAAGGAGCCACTGGTGGTCACTCGTACGGACGTGGCGTGGCACCCACCAGCCTGGTTTGTGGTCATGCTGACCATCTCTGCTGCCCTGCTGCTGGCCACCCTGGGGTGCCTGGCCCAGAGCCTGCTGCTCAAGTGAGCCCCAGCCCCATGGCATGACATGGCATGGCACAATGGGCAAGGCCAGGGGCTCACAGCTGCCTTCTGTTCCTCCTGCAGCAACAGAGACCCTGGCAAGCTGCTCCTGAGCAAGAGGTGGGTGCTGCATGGCTGTTGCCAGGGCAAGGAGCAGCCATGCACATTGGCACAGGCTCCCATAGCATCCTAACAGGCAGCTGGGGAGACACAGCAAGTACCCCGTGTCTGGCTGTGGGTCACTGTACAGGGCAGCTCGCTCTGCCCCAGGGCAAGGGTGCAGCACTGAGAGGAGCCATGGGTGCAGAGATGGCGATTTGCCAGGGGAGAGCTGTGTCAGTGGCTGGGCTGGGGCAGCAGCTCTGCGGTGGGCAGGGTGGGATGGCACAGTGCTGCTGCAGGGCCGGGTCCTGGTACCGGGGCCGGGAGCCCTGATTTGCCGGGAAAGGCACCTCGGGAGGAGGCGAGCAGGCTGCGCACAACCCCCGGGAGGATGATCCGGCGGTGAGAGGCAGGGGGAGAGCCCAAGGGAGCGCTGGGGCCAGGCCAGACTGGG
>NW_009953077.1:3893695-3894578 GCF_000747805.2 Chaetura pelagica | reverse complement strand
TGGGGGGAGGGCCCCCAGCCGCCTACAGAGGCGGAACCGCCCCAGGGTTGGTGCACGGCTGGATCCAGGTTCATTGGTGAAGTTGGGGACATGGTGCTCAGTGGCATCGGGGCTGTAGTGACCGTGAAAGGGAGGAGGCTTGAGCTCAGCAGCCGCAGCAGCGCTGGCAGCAGGAAGGCTCTGGGGCTGCAGTTTCCAGCACAGCATCCTCTGAGCACCACAGCAGTGTGCACGGGGAAACAAGCAGGCCTGCTGGCAGCCTGTCTTGTATCACTTAAGGGTGGTGGTGCTTGTCCTCGCTGTAGTCACCTAGGGCCATGGCAGGGACACAGGGGCTGGGTAAGGGGATGATCAGATAGGTGGAAATCTGCCAGGGCACAGCTGGCAGTGCAAAGCCTGGCTGGGGAGCTGCTCCCAGCAGCATGTCCTGGGGGCAAGACTGGGGGCCCATCACCGACAGAGTGGCCTCCCCTCATCCCCTCTGCAGCTCCTGGGACGTGGCAGAGCAGCGGGGTGACAAGGAGGAGCAGGTCTGTTCCCACCCCAGCAGCCCGGTAAGTGTGTGCTGTGGCAGTGAGGGTGGGTGCCCCCCCAGAGGTGTGGGCAGGCACCCTGGGGCCCTCGATACCCTCTCTGGTCTCTTCTGCACAGGGGCAGTTCGATGGCCGTGCCCAGGACCCCAGTGAGTGTCCTGTCCCACGTCCCCAGCAGCCTCGGGCTGTGTCCCTCGGGGCAGGGGGTACTGGGGGATGGGAGAGGCAGGCACTGGGTAGCAACGCCCACAGGGTGAGCGCTGAGTGCTGCCTCCCATCTCAGGCACCGGCAGGGACTATCTCTTCAGCAGCGTGACCGGGGCACGGCGCTGGATCTGACCCAGCGAGGG
>NW_009953077.1:3887660-3892452 GCF_000747805.2 Chaetura pelagica | reverse complement strand
TGGGCAGCGCGGTGCCCGGGCCTCGCTGTCCCTGCCCGGGACCCTGCCTGGGACCCTGCCCGGCCCGCAGATCGAGCGTCCCCTCCCTGTGTACCCTTCCCTCTCACAGGAGCAGCCTGCAGGAAGGAACTCGGCCAACCGCGGTGGGAACATGAAGCCAACATGGTGAGGAAGCTGGTGGTGCTGGGGGCCCTTCCTGCGGCCCGGGCAGTGGCCGCCCCGGCTGGGGAGGGGGTGTGGGCGGGCGCGGGGGTTGCTGCTGCCCCGGAGGGGGCTGGAAGGTGCCTGACAGGCCCTGGAGGCAGATGTGCTCGTGGGTCTGCAGACCTGGACTGGAACCGGCAGTTTTTCCCAGGGTTTCCAAGGAGGACTGGGATTAGGAGAGGTGGTACTGACTCCTGTTCAGTTTTCAGCTACTCTGGTTTTAAACTGGTGTTCCTCCATCTTAAGGCTCTGAATCAGCAAGGCCTTATTTGTCTTTCCAGCAATATGCTTTACTATTTACTATGCCTTTCATTTCAGACTGTCTTGCTGTGTTTCTGTTCCATCTGCTTTTCCTTCCTTTGGGTTCACCTGGCTTAACTTGGTGTTCAGAGCTTCCAGAGCTGAATTCCAAGGTTAGCCTTTGCTAATGAAGCACTGAATGGTGCCAAAACAGTGTGAGCTTGGGTCTCTTGTTAATTCTTTATGTAATACTTACATAGTCAGTAGGGCCATTAGTTGGTACCTTGTCTTGCAAAATAATCTACTATAATGTCTAGTGCAAGTCTTGTTGTATTGAACTGTCATAACAGCTGATGTACTCACCTATGTGTGTATGATCAGATTCTTGATGGAGAAAAAAATACTGTATTCTTGTGATGTGTCACTGAACTTTGATTTCATTTTTACCGAAATTTGCTTGGGAGTGTTTTAGAATTGGATGTATTGGTTATTAGGTGATGTCACTATAACCCAAATAGGTCTATTAGGGACATCCTAATCCTGTGTAGCAGCTTCTCGTTATTGAGATTGAGAAATAGTTTTCCGTGGCTGAGTTGGTTTAGCACTGACCTCTAAGGTAAGTGCTTTGTTCTGGAGCTGGCAGGAAAGTACTGTGTTTTGAAAAGACTGTGAACTCTGTGTATGGCCAGATAACACTGGGTTGTGGTTTCCACTGTGTAATGTTTTGTCTTGTTTTGTCAATGTTTTGAATTGTCCTAGGGCTAATTTTGCTTCTGATAGCATAAGAGAGTGATTCTTACCCTTACCAGCTCTTTCAGCACAACTATTTCCAGGTCCATGGACGAACAGCACCCTGTGCCATCCTGGTTAGAGCCCGTTAGGCAGATCTGAAGTGTCCTTTTGTTTCCTGTCTAATAAGGACTTTGGGAGAGCAGGGGAGAGGTGATCCTTGGCTCTTTGAGGGGAAAGGTGATGTATAGGAGGTCACTTCCACAGGAATTTCTGGTGACCAAAAGTGTGGAAAGAGTCAGGAATGCAGATAGAGCTCCCTCTTAAGTTGCATGTGTCTTTCCTAGGTTAGTTTCTACTCTGGTTATCTTGTAGGCACCTTGTAGCACATTTGCATGCTTCTTACATAGAAGAAGAGCAACTGAGCATGATTCACTGTTGGGGTGAGAAAGGGGACAGCTTCTAGGATCTTCTTCCACCAGGGGTTTTGGTTGTGCCACCTCCTGTGCATAGCTTCACAGTCACTTTAAGCTCATGTAACTATACACTGCAACTAACTAGAGGTTCTTGCCCTGTTACTGGTGCCAGCTGGGGTGATTGTGCAGGTGGGAATCAGAATTCTCTGACTTAGGAATTGATCAAACTGAAAACAAACTTTTTTTTTTTTTTCGCTTGCTTTATGGGTGCTTAAATGATATTTGCTGGTGCAAGAGCAATGGTAAGAACATGGGATTGGTGGTGGAAAGGAGTCTGGTTAAGGGTAACCTGCACTGTGACTGTGAAACAATGCAACTACATGGTTTTATAGATTTACTTATGTAAAAATACAATTTTAAAATACATGTTTACATGTCTTTTAAAAATTGAGCTGTAATGTCCATGCTTCTTTCCTGCTACTTTTGTGATTAGTGCCATTGTGTGCTTCATCATCAGGAAGACAGTATTGGGTATGTCCTTATAAAAATATACCATAAAGCAAAATTAGATGTGGAATTCTCTCTCATGGCAGACTGTGTAAGTCAACTGACTTGCAAGTTATTCTGTACTGCATGGCATGTAGTGAGAAGTCAAGGTTAGAATAGCAAGGACTCAGAGGTCAAAAAATGCCCAAGCTGAACTAGTACCTGTGCCCTTAATCAGTTAATTAGCCTTCTAAACAAGCATTATGTTTTCTTCTTAATCATGCGGTTGCATGTTGTTCTCATCCCTTCTGAGCTGCCTAGTTTGTTTCTTGTCTCCTTTCCTCCCCCATGTATAGAGCTTGTTCATTTTGCTCTGAAATTATCCAGCTCTGAAATTGTGACCTGAGGGATGTGAGAAGACGAGCCCTGCAGGAGCTTGGAGCTCTGTAAACCGTCTGCTGACAGAACATGGTCTGGCTCAGTCGGTGACCAAATGTTTGTAAAAAGGTTTGACCACTTGTCTTTCTAGATTTCAGTGTTTAGTTGATTTCTTTCTGTCTGAAGGTTGTTGTGGATCTGGTGAGTTCTGACTGGCACATGGATACTGTCTTCTGGTTTCCACTGGAATCAAGTGCAGGTGCTAAGTTGGAAGTTGAGTATTCCCAGTCTGTGCTCTAGAGGAGGTGCCTTTCTTACATCCATGGATTAATGCTACTGAAGCTACTGAAGTTTTATAAAAGCTGGCAGAGTCTTGGTTGGACCAATACTGGGGCATTGCCTTGTAACCCAGGCACTTCACTTCCTGCCATTGAATTCCCCCAGTCTGCCCATTGGGAATGAGCTTGTAAGGTTTTTGAGACATGCATGATGGTTGAGTGTTGATGCTGGGATTTATAATCTTGGAAGTTAGTATCAACAGAAAACTGCGGCTGGATTTGTTTACTCTTGCATTTGACAGTGTCACACTGTCAGTCTTGGTGCTGGGCAGGGTTTAGATTTGAACTTGCAGGGTTTCTGTGTGGCAGCTCAGGAGGGCTGTCGCTCTGCTCTTGCTTGTTTATAAAATATGACTTGCCTAGGAGCAGCTACTTTTACTTCTGACTTCCCAGTCTTCGAGAAGGAATATGTCAAAACCAAACCTAGTAAATACAGTGGGTCCCCAGGGAGCTGTGGAGCGGGTGGCCTAGAGAAAAGGTGTGGAAGAAAAGAAAAAATGCAACAAACTTGTGTAAGAATCATGTGAAGTGTTTGTATTACTTGCTGTAAACTGAAGGAACCCTTCAGATGTGTGGAGGAGCGGCTAGCAGTCTCCTTCTTTTATATTCCTGATGTGACAGGAATGCAGAGCAGGCTGCTGGCAAGTGTTTAATCTCAGGTTTTTTGCTGCTGTCTAGGGTGTGGGGGGAGGAAGAGGAAGTGTTTGTGTGTGGCATCTTGGTTTCTGTTTTGCAGGCATTGCCTGTACGTGGTGCTTGGGCTGTTCTGGTGTGGCAGCAGCTGTTATTTTTGGCTTTCTCAGAGTACTCTTCGGGTAGATGTACTTTCTGATGGATGCAGTTCTCTTAATTGGTGTGTAGGGTGCCTGTGCTTCCTACATAGTCCCCATCAGTGCAAACTGCTCTGCAGATAAGATGCAAGTAATTTGGTTTCCTTTATTTCTGTAGGCCCATCTGTGTGCATTTTGAGTGGCAATAACTGTGTATAAAAGACAAGCTTCTTTAAGCTTTCTTTTATTTTGTGTAACCTCTGTCAGTGTGTGGTCAGTTTTGTTCACAACAAATGGTTTAATTGCCTTCTCTGGGAGTAAAGGAATAAGCTTTGCTGTTAATGGTGCCTCTGTATCTGTATAATGATATCCACAGTAGTTACCATTGGTGCAATTCTGTTCAAAAATAACATGGGTGTAGCTGCTATAATTATATTAGTAGGAGATCTGTGTCAACCAAATCTGATAAAAGCAGTAAAAAAGGTTATGAGATGTAATGGCCTGTCCTGGTAGGATGTTACTGCACGTGGTTGAGAGCTCTGATAGATAAACTGTCTCTGATTAAGCTTCTGTAGTTAGAAAGGTTATCTTCTCCACCAGCTGTCCTGCTTCTTTGCCAAACACTACTATTGTGTCAAGGCCAGTTCAGCTGCCACAGTTTAATATACTTCAACCTTTCTTCATTAATACCCATCAGTTTTGTGAACCAGGCCAGATGAAGAAAAGGTACCTGTTTTATTCCACCTCCTGGCTGGTGATCTTCAGCTGAGGGATGGAGGAGGCAGTTGGGCAGTGGTCCCCTCAGCTCCAGTGGTATATTTGGTCAAGAGCATCTGTCAGAGCCCAGAGGGATGAGTGAGAGCATTTGTGTCCTGAAAGGAGCTCACTTTGAATTCTGGTCCCAGACTCAAGGGAAAGCATCCTCTGAAATACTCTGAGGTGATAAGCAAATAGAAATCTAAATAAAAGCTAATTTAGTGCTTGCTAACTCATTTCCATACAACATATTGCAGGCTGACTTGCTTCTGGCGTCCTGCTCCCTCTTGATTGCGAGAGATTGGCTCCATATTCCAGTGACAGCTCCACAGACAGAGCTTGGGTGACATCTCTAAGGTAACTTTTCTGTTTTGCCCAGAATACACGTGCAGCCACCTTAAATACCATGCAAAGAGAAATAAGCTGCCTGCTTTTTGCCTCTTGCTCTGTAATTTTACCCTTCAAGTCAATATAT
>NW_009953077.1:3857948-3887603 GCF_000747805.2 Chaetura pelagica | reverse complement strand
GGCATCGTAAGTGCCCAGGTAAGTCCTGGTATGTATTTGTTAACTTTTAAGCAAATCAGTGTCAGTTCTTTGTAATAAGAATTAAGCTTCCAAGATTTGGAGGTCAGCACTTATGCTCTAGCACTTCTGGCCATTGAGGTGGCTGAGTTGCACCTGAATTATCTTATGATAATTTCAGAACTTGATCATTGTCTGAATTGTAGTTTTGTCTTCTATTCTGAGGTTAGTTTGCTGAATTATGATAGGGTGGCTCGATAGTCTCCCAGGTTAAAAGGGATTACTTCGTGCTGTTCCACACTTGGAAGAAAGCCTGGCTTACCTGTTTTCTCCCAGTTCTTTATCAGCAAAGATAAGAGTCAGTAGTACTTCCTGTGTCAGTAGTAGTTCCTGTGGTGTAAGCATTTGTTTGCCAGCAGACTTGAATGACCTGGTTTTCTTGAGGGACCACGTGTTTACATGTGGCTGTCACACAGTTCACTTTTCTGCTGGGGATGCCCCTGACCTCTGTCACTGGTGGTCTTTGCTAGTTTGAAGTGCAGCAGGTAATGAATGACCAACAATGCTGAGCTTCAGAGCTTCCTTCCTGAGGCAGGGAGAGGAGGGATACGGTGCCTTCTCTACAAGGGATGCTCCTCTGTCTGCCACAGCTGACTGAAGTGCTGATCTAACAGTGAACCGTTGTAAAGTACATATGTTCTGCTGTGACATTTCTCTTTTTTTCACCCCTAAACTTCCATTTTCCTGTTTTTTAAACTGCCAGATTGGGGTTATGCAAAATACAATTTCGTCTTTAATTGGGATTAATATTGTCCACTGTTGGTATCAAAGTATTTTCAAGCATTTAAGAAAGGGAGTTCAAAAATCTTAGAAAGGCAGAAGGAAAGCTGTGTGTTTGTCCTGTGTCGTTTGACAGTGCTGTCTAAGCAGCTTAAGCACGTGTGGGGAGACAGTCATGATCTCATTACAGCTAACTATAGGCGATAAGCAGCTTTGAGCACCAAAACCAATGCCCCAGTGAATGCAGATGTCAGGGAGTTATTTAAAGCAGGAAGGATTTGGGAGAGAAGCCGAGGGGTCTGCATAGTCCCGTGGCTTAGTCAGTGGCTGCATCAAACCAAAGAACTATTTCAGTGGAAATGCTGGAGCTATTGCAGAAGTCTTAAGTGAGCCCTTCTGTTGGTCTGAGCACTGCTCTGGGTTGTAAGTAAAACTGGTGAAGTCCTGGAGCTCTGGGAGGCTCTCAACACTTGCTGCCTAGTGGAAGGTACCTTTACTTTTTCAAACTGTGGTCTGTGTTTCAGGCTGCACAGCAGACCTGACGAAGGTGAGCGCATCAGATTCGTGGGGGTTGGTTCTCTCATCTCACAAAAAAAATCACAGCGAAAAAAAAATCTTTTCACTTCAGTCTTTTGAGTCTGCCCCAAAAAGATTGTTAAAGCAGACTGAAGCTCAGTTTGTGTTGAATGCTATATGTGCAGGGTTTTTTAGATAGTTTCTTAAACATCCTCATGCCTCCCACGATAAAATCCATATCAGGTTAATCTGCAGATTTTGCTTAAGTGTGATTTAAATGAAATATACAAAATTATTAGAAATACCCCTACCTGTGCAAATTCTGGAAGATTTTGCTTAAGTCCCATTTGGACCAGGCATTGTTAAGTGGTTTTTCTTATGTTGTCCAAGTAACATTTACTTAGGTTGGGTACAAACCTTCTTTCTGTAATTGAGATCTTAAATATTTCACAGTTGTTACCACAAGTGTTGACCTGAATGCACTTATTAAAATTTCAAGGTAAGCTAAATCTGAACCCATAAGCATTATCAGGCATGTTTTAGGCATCTTTTATTTTTACACAACTGAGAGAAAGCCTCTAACTCCATTAGTCAGACCGACTAATGTGGAATCTGAATAGTTTTCACCCTTCCTCAGGTGCTAGGCACACTGATATTTTTTTCCTTTCGTTGCAGCACTCAGGGTTTCTGTTTTTCCCCTTAACTATTCTTAGCTTTAGTTAAGTAAGATCACAGATTTTTCTGTTCCTGTGTTCTGTTCATTAGCCATGTAGCATCCTTAGGACTGATACTTCAGTATGTATTTCAGCAGTTCAGAATACAGTGAACCTGTTGACAACTTGGTTCACCTAGTAACAAAGCAGTCATCTTAAAAATTAATCCTGGTTTATAATTGTACCTTGACTCAAATAAGCTTAGTTAAAATAATTAAGGGTAATGTATCATTCACCAGTCAAAAGTAAACCAAACTCTTTATTCATTGCAGTTAAAATATCTTCCTAAAACCTGGCAATTAAAGTCAGATTGTGGAGTGTTTCCAGACTTCGTGTTTTTGTACTTCATCCTATTGTAACATGACAACCAGGAGAATATTCAAAACCTTGTGAAAATTCTGAAAAGGTCAGAGTCCTGTGGTAGTGAGCTTGGCAGGTTGACTCTTCCAGGAGTGCTATGCAGTTCCTATTAGGTTTGCTACAATTGGCAGTTTTCTTATGATCTTCAAAGAAAACTGCCTGTTATTAGTGCTTGTTGGTTTGTGTCTCCCAGTCTGAGAGGGTGTGTTTTGTGCTCCTGTTACCACACTGTATTGAACTGAAGAAGAAAATGAGAGAGTAAATTTGCTTCCCCTAAGTGTATACGGGCCATGATGTGTTGTAAACCAGATGGCTGTGAGAATAGAACTGAATTAGCAGACTGATGTTTTGTAGAAGCTGCAACATGGTCTTCCAGTATCTTTAATGGAATTTGCAGTGTAAAAAAAATCAAGGTAGCTTTTATACAATGTAGACAGATCTGCTATTAAAAGCAAACTTGCCACAGTCTGTGTGTCTTCCAGATGAATGTCTGATGTGCCTTTTTAGCACGTGGGGCAAAAGTAGTGTATTTATTTTTATAGCTACACATGCAGGTGCTGCACTTAATAATTAGACACAAGGCAATTTGCCAGTACATCAGGTTTGAGAAATTATTTTATTTTGGCTTTGGCTCTGCAGCTCTGTTGCCTAGCCAGTGGCCTCAGTTGTTGAACAAGTGGCACTCTAGAAAGCCTGTTGGAAAGAGCTTTGAGCTCTACTTCAGCAGCTTAACATTTAGATAAGATAGTGGAAATTTGTGACCTGCAGAGTGTTTACAAGAACTTGTTTGCGAAGGCTGCAGCGAATAGGAAGATAAATATAGGCTTTGTTTGTCTGATTCTTCACTTCATTTGAAAAGGAGGAGTTTCTTGTTTCAAACCTTCAGAACGGAGTTTGCTGGTGTGATAGAGTATTCCAAGAGGCCTGTTGCCCAGTGTTATTGTTTAAGGAGAGCAATAATGAAGATCTGGAGTATTCAAGGTCCCTTTACTTTGGAAGGAGTTTAAGAAATACAGTAGGGTGACTTGTGTTCAGAGTCTGTTGCTTTGGCATCTAGGAGCTCCTTTCTCCTTGTACATTTATTTTTGCAAAGGCAGAGTTATACTCAGTCACTTGGAAGTGTGAGGTTTCCTAGAAGAAGGTACCAAAGAATGGCAGTGCTGGCTCCTGGTCTGGTAAAATGATCTTGCAGACATTTTTAAATGCCAAGGTTGTTGGGGTTTGTTTTTTGCCCTTCAAAACCCATAGCATCTTGCCAAGCTGGAAGCTGTGACTAGCTGTCCAATTCATGTGTCTCCTGAGAAGATAGCCTCAGGTTCAGATTGCCTTTCATGTTCACTGAGTGGCTGGGGGCATCTCTGTTAGTTCTTTACCCTTTCCCTTCCAGAGCACACTGAGCCACAGAGCAACCCCTGAGGTATCTTAACAGTTCTAAGATTTTCAGTTGGAGCAACTGAGAGTCTGGCAGATTATGCTGATCCCCACAAGAGTAACAGGATAACAAAAGGCCCAGATCAAAATCCCTTCCATGACCCTGAGCTGTGTGTCATGTATGCTTTCCTGTATTAAGATTTTTTTTAATGTCACAAGGGATGTGAGTGTATCCTTGTGAGAAATTCTCTTTAGAGTTGTAGCTATTTTCACACAAAACCTGCTACCTTAGCTTTAAGGGCCATCAGATACTATATAATAAATTTTACTGAAGTTATGTTCTAGCTTGAGTGCACTTTGTCTGTAATACGTTTGGTATGATACAAGCTTTAATATTCCCTATTCAAAAATCTCAAAGCCAAAATGTTGCACTTTATCCCTATTTGTGGCATTGGTTACTTTCATGCAGCACCTGCTTGAGTTGCAGGTTTGTTTTTTTTCCTATGATGAAGCTCAGATTTTTTGTCTTTCCTCCTTTTCTCTGTTTGTTTGTTTTTTTTTCTTTTTTGTAGTGTGTTGACCATTCAAGAGAATGTACTGTATGTGGGAATTTACATTCATTTAATACTTTCATGTGGAAAAAAAATCACAACAAATAAGTGTTCATTTGGGAAGTTACAGCTCATGTTTTCTTGCCTGTGACCCTTAGGTGTCATCTGCTTAGGAAAATTAAACTGATATCAACAGGGGGGCATGGATTTGCAACATGATTATGTGGCTTTAACTCCATGTGGACATGCTTATAAGGTCATTTCTGCTACAAATGCTTGGGACGCTGGCATTAATCAGCATGTGCATCCTTGCCTAGTGCAGTTCTGCCAGTGGAATCCCTTAATGTAGATACAGTTACAGTGGCAAAACTACACATTTTAAAATAAAGCTTTTTTTTTTTGCTGGGGTTATTGAGAAGGTAGACAGTGATGTGAGTGCTTTATTTTTTAAATTATGACTAGCACACTGAGCTGTCAGCACTTTTTCGAAGGAAAGAAGTATTAGGTAGAAAAGTAGGGCCCTAAAATATATCTTTTCCAGCTGAATTAGTTTTTTTTCATTGGCACTGTAGAAATAAAAGGGGTTGCAGGAGGATTGGAGGGCATCCTCTGTCAGTTGTTTCTCAGTAAAAGATTTTACCTATCCCTACAAACCTTGCTGTCTTTATTGTCCACTTGGCATCGCAGGGCAACCTTTCCTCCTCCAACAAATTCAGCTGTGTCCTGAGCACTGATGTAATCCGGGGTACTGAACATATGACTGACCTGGATTTCTCTGCCTCTCTGACCTTTTTCAGATGCTTAAGGAAGCCCTGAATTTTGTTTAATGTCAGTGTCTCAGAACTACGTTAGCAGAAGAAACCACTACATAACAACTGCTCCTTGTGCTTTTGGCACAAGAGTTTGTTTACCAGGGTGCAGTGTATTTGTTTCAGTCATCTTCCTTTTATGCTCTTAAGTCTCTGTGGAAATGATGTGCTCCTAGATTGTCCTTTGGTTCTTCAGCCAAACACAGCACCACGCTCACTTGAAAGAGGTGCCCTAATTTAAGTCTGTTATTAACAAATTCTGTTCTGCTGTTGATGGACCAGGATGTATTTAAAAAATCTTAAGAATTTAATCATCAGGTAAGACTGAGTTGAAATATAGTTCAGGGGGATCATGGGAAATAAAGTGATACCCAAACTGCAGTCTTTTCAAAATGGCATAGAGGTACTTGACTATCCTGTTGTCCCTTCCTGAAATGCTGTTTTGCAGATAGCTGAAGTACACCAGGGCTGAATGGTTTGACCAGGATCATTGAAACATTCAGTGGAAGCACAAAAACCAGTAGCCTGCTCCTAGTTCTTTTCCATTTGGATGACCTCAAATAGATTATGATTCTCTAAAGAGTCTCTTAACTAAATCAGCTGAGCACTTCGCTGACCTGTTAACCATCATGTAAGAATTGCTGCATTTCTCCTGGCCTTAAATGTTTTGATGGTGTTCAGACAAAAGCTGGGCTGTCTGGTAAAACTGCATGATGCCATTTGGGGCCTGCCAAATGTAAGTGATGTCAGCTTCCCCCTGTAGAAAAAGACAAATGTAGCTGAGGCAAAGTGTTTGTTCAGCTTTATCTTTGCAGTAAGAGAGAGAAAGAGAAAATTCTAAAGCACATGCCCCTCCATTCCCTCTCAAAATCACTTCTGACTGCTGAAATGTCCTGCTATATCTTTGCCTGCATATATGAGATTAAAGTCCTGGGTAGTGAAATTCCAGATGGCATGAGGCTCTGAAGCTGACTGTCACTGCCTTGCTTTATGTGGAGGGGTAGGTGGAGCTTACACAGACAATGTATTAAAGTCACAGCTTTAATATTTTTGTTCAAAGCTGCTGTTTGTGAAGTACCTACAAATTTGGCAGAATTTGCTCAGGTTAGGATGCTACTCAGATATGATCTAGTGGTGACAAAGCAGAGGTAGGACCCACGCTGTGGCTAGGCTTATGTTTGTTCCTGGCCACAAGTGAGAAGATGGGTGTAGTACTTGTCTTGATGTCTACTTGTTTGGATCTTAAGCTCGTTCTCTTTCTAACAACACAAGTTGTCCTGAATGGGCATTGCTACAGATTTATTGAAGGCAGAGATCCTGTAGTACTCAGTTCTTTAAGGGAGCCAATTGCTTGGAATTCCTTTATCTGACACTGTTCATGTCCATGTAATTAATTCTCAGACAGCTCAGAAAAAGGGCAATGTATAGATGTGAGGAGGAGATGGATCTGAGTGGTGTCAGAGCCCACAGCATATCATAGCATTTGTGAAGTTCCTTTACAGTGAGCTTGAAGCAAACCAAATTAAATGCTGGTTTTTAAAGGCCTTAAGGGTGAGCTTAACTTGCTTGTGACAGTTCTTCATGGCAAGTTTGTGTTTGGCTTTGAGGCATAATTCTCTGACTTGATAGGTTTAAGTCTAGATGTTGTCCTAATTCCTAGGAAACAAAACATTTGTGCTGCTTCCTGAGGACTGGAGCCAGTACTTCTGCTCCTTACCAGCTGACATTGCAAAGGGAAGGGAGGGCAGGGGACATGTCATTGCTTACAATGTGCTCTTTGGATAGAGTTCTTGGATCTCTGCTGCAGGGTCAGTCTCTTTAAAACGGGAGACACTTCACAGATCCTAAATGGCTCCTTAACGGTAGCAGTACTCCATTCCTTGGGAAAGTCCCTTCCCCTTGTTGCACAGTGGCATGTGGGGTGTTAGCTCTGCTTCTCTCTTGAGTAGCCCGCAGGAAAAGCAGAGACAAAGGAAAAGTGTTTGAGTATCTGCTGAAGTTTTCTGAGCAGAGCAGAGTGTTGCTGGTCTGCACTCTGGAGGTGACACTTGAGTAGCCCGCAGGAAAAGCAGAGACAAAGGAAAAGTGTTTGAGTATTATCTGTTTTTTTCTGAGCAGAGCAGAGTGTTGCTGGTCTGCACTCTGGAGGTGACAGAAAGTGCAGCTCTTTTTTTTTTTTTAACACTATGAAATGCAAAAATGCACAGAGTAGCACAGTGTTTTCCTTGTTAGCAGTGGGAGGAAGAGGCAAGTGGGAGAATTTTTCTCCTCTGTCCCTAATGAGGTCTGTTTATCTTTTGCATTTAAGTTCTCAAGAGAAATACATGGGGTGGCAAGTCATTGCAAAGGGATTTGTGCTTAATTCAGGTCTCAGTTGGCAGCCTAATGGAATATGGCTTCTGTAACTTGTGGAGAAGGTTTATGAGCAGTTAATGCATATCATGCAAGTTTTGCTTTAATTGCTGCATTTTCTTTTTGATTTTGGGGGAGTAGTGGGGGTTCTGGGGTAAAGGACAGGGAGCCTGCACTGCACGCCTGCACCGTGATCTGATAAATGAATCAGCTTAGTCATAAGAGTTGAGCTGCATTGCATTGTCAGGCCACTTTCTGGCAGGCATGCGTGCGTTTCTGTCAGTGGCTTCAATGTATGGGTAGAGAAAAAATCCAGATTGAGTCTGTCTCTGCTGCTGAAGGAGATGTGCTTAGTAATATTCATAGCCTTGCTGGAGGGACTCCTGCTTGAGGCAAAAGCTCTTTCTGGTTTTCTTTTGGTTATTTGCCCAAGTAAACAATTTTATCATTGAAAATAAATACTGAAGTTTTCAAATCCACCCTGTTCCCAGAAGGGGGCAGGGGAGACTTGCAGGTTCTGGAGTCTGATAAAATGTACTTTTGTTTCCTTGTATTCCACTTCCGTGCGAGCTGTCGGGCACAGCAGGCACTGCCAGCACCTTGGCAGTGTGACCATGGCACAGGGAGATGCCTGCTTGGTGCCAGGAGCCTACAGCAGTGACTGAGGCGTCAAGCCTACTGAGTCCTTTGGTTCTCCTTTCTCATGGGGAGCATTAGAACACCTTCGGGTTTTCTCCTGCTGTTCCGCCTCATCTGAGACAATGAAATATATGCGTATGAAAACCACAAGAATACAGAGTCGTCATAAAGCATCTCCCTTTCTATACCTAGAGCAGTCTGGCTGGTTGGCATCTAGCTGGGTAAAAATCTTGGTTCTTATTTCATCATAGATTTTGCTTCTTAATTAAAGCTGGAAAAAAAAGTTCTCTGTGAGACTTACTTTGAGATTTTTTAGGAGGACCTAGGTTTGCTCCTTAGAGCTGACTTGTCTTTGCTAAATTTCTGAGCCTGGCCAACAGTGAGAGGGAGGGTTTTGTTGCCAAATGTTTTAGAAATGGGGTCATGCAATTTTTCAGCAAGTTGATTTTACATCTGGGAAGGAGACCTGTGGTTTCTTGGACAACCTGGAATACAGACAGAACAAACTCAGCTATGTTAGTCTGCATTTCTGTCTGTGAGTTGTGGAAACAGCTACTTTCTCTCAGGACAGTGCTTATTACAACATCTCTGATAATTACAAGGTAATTTCTACATCTGCATCAGCAGTAAAAAGACTCTGCTGAATGAGGTGGCTGAGTGAGTGATGCTTGTTGGCACAGGCTTGCTTTAGGTATTGAGTGCTTCTTATGCTGGTCTTCAGCAGTCAGGTCTCCTGGGGCCCTGTGTTTAGAGGCAGGGCTTAAAGAGGAAACAGCAATCAGAAACACAAGAAAACAGAGTGAGGGGTGACTTGAGAGTATTTGAGCTGTGTGAGTCCATGGGACCTGATGGGCTGCACCCAAAGGTGCTGAGCTGGCTGTGTCATAGTGATGCTAGTCTTGGTCATATTTGAGTAGTCACAGAGGTGCTGGCACTGATCACTTGACAAAGGGAAATGTTGCACTTCAAGAGAGACCCAAAGGATAATTCAGGGACCTACAGGCTGGTCAGCCTCACTTCAGTCCCAGGGACAGTTGTGGGTCAGATCCCTTTGGCACACCTTTCTGGGAAGAGCCAGTATGGATTAACCAAAGGTAAATTATGTCTGATCCACATCTTTGTCTTCTGTGATAAAATAATTGTATCTGTGGATGAGAAGAGCACTAGAGGCCATTTAGCTTAAGCTCAGTGAGTGCTTTGATGCTGTTTCCCACAATATTCTTGTATGCAAGTTGGGGCATTACGGTCTGGATGGGTGGAGCATGAATTCAAGCACATCAGGGAATTCTGAAGAGTAAATGGAGTTGGAGTAGGATGAACTGGTGATTCATAGAGCAGCTTTCTCCACACAGCAGGACAATAGCTTCTGAAAGCAGGCTCTTAATCAGTCTGTTTTCCTCCTGAACATCATTCTTTGCCACACTATGATAAGAATGGATGGAAGACAGTATTTAGGAGGCTGGTTGAAATTAATCTGCCTGGCTTGTTATCAGTGTAAAAGATGAATCTTTCTTTTCTTGGAGGAGTTGACATGACTCTTCTTCAAGATTACTTTGTTTTGTCTTTTCCTCAGCCATATGTGTGGATGTGATAGTCACTGAGTACAGTTCAGCACAATATGTAGCTGCTTTGGAAATTTCAGTCATACCTGACTTAAACTGCCATGGAGGATGTGTGTGGAATGCTGAGAGGTTGTTTTGTAAAGAAGAAAAATAACCACTAAAAAATGTAATTTCCTTTTCAGCAGGTTACAGCCTCTTTGGGTTTCACCCACTTTCTAGTATAAAAGGTGAGCTGGAGGTTTTTCCATCAGTCCAGATCTGCTGTGTACTTTGTTTTCTCTTCAGTTTTCCTAAAATATTGGGGAGCATCTGATAATCTTTTTGGCATTATCAGTCTGGAAAGAATATTGTTTCATTAGAGCTGAGCAGGCTCAGATATACCCTATGTGTGCCCAAGGAATTGCAAAATTCAGTATTTTATGCTTTGGATTTTTTTTTTCCTTTCAGTTATTGCCTTCCTGCAGCCAGTGGTAAACTTTAGCATTCAGAAGTCAGTTTAAGCTGCCTAGTGTGATACTGTACTTAATTAAGGTGCCAGTTAGAAGCAAAGAGGTTAATGATCTAGCATAACATTTGTCTTAATTTTTTTTAATTGCAGAATTAAAAATAGCAATTAAAAGTCTTACTTTGTCCTAGTTGTGGATTTTCCTTTAAAAATGAATTATCTGCAGCAACTGACTTTTTAAATCAAAGTGTTTTTTTGTGTTTTAAAAGCATCATAATTCAAAAGTCGAGAACAGATATTAAAACTCCAAGTTCACCGCAAGCTGCATATGTTTGTGTTTCAGTTAGTGGTCTCTTGGAAAGCTGTACATAGTTCTTATTTTATCAAAACTACTTAAGGACTGTAATTTGAGCTCCTCTGCATGTACAGCTTTTGTAATAATTCTTCATGGACTTAGCTCCTTGTGGCTTTTGTGCTTCTGTGGTTAACCCTGTAGCTTCTCTGTTCACTACTTGATTAGAAGTCTTAACTCTTGTCTTCATTTAGCAATTGTACTGTGTAGCCTGAACAGTCAGAAGGGTGGAGAGTTCTTATAGAGGCTTCTGAGAAGATCTGCTGTTGTGATAGCTGCATACTTTTTTTTTTTAATTCTGAGAATATTTTACCATTTATCTCAGATCTGACTGACGTTGTCCAATGGAATCAGCTTGTATACGTGTGGAATCTCATCCCAAATCTACATCCGTGGGGATTCTGCATCCTTGCTGCCAATGTGTTCATACGTGTTGAGATTTCTCTTCATGTCTAGTCCTCATGCTTTTCTTAACTATGGAACTGGTAATGCTTTTTACCTTTGATTACTGTGTGGTTTTGAGTTGTTCCTCGATGAGATGCCTGCTTCCAAGGCGATGAGATGCCTGCTTCCAAGGCGATGAGATGCCTGCTTCCAAGGCGATGAGATGCCTGCTTCCAAGGGAAGTCAGTTTCCTGCATGTGTGGATAAGCTGAACTGGGATCTGAGCAGGGAAGCACTCAGCAGGCCTGCAGCTGGGCATGTGGCAGCCACAAAGCAGAGTCCCCACCAAACACCACTGGCTGTGGCTTCCCCTGCTTCCATTAGAGGCTCCATTTAAAGTCCTGGTCTTTCAGCAGTGACCTTATAAATTCTTCTAACTTCTTTCTGCTGATAAGAGTGAAGAGGCAAGACACAGTATTAATGTGTAGTATCAGTGGGCTAGTAGCTGAGCAGAGGTCTCCCAAGGGTAGGATTCATAATCTTCTTATAGGAGAGGCGAGTCAAAGAGGCTTTGGGAGGTCGCCTCTTGTGGGGTGAGAAACTGTCCCTGTCTAAATCTCTGCCTCTTTTTGATCAATTTCTCTCCCTCTTCCATATTTAATCTCACAGCAGCAGAAAATAGGTCTGGATGAATCCTGCAAGAGTCTTGACCTCTGTAAAGCTCTTGCTGCCTCAGGTCTGCACAAGCAGAGGCCACCTGCCAGGAGACAGCTGTGTGTGAACGGGTTGATAATCTTGTGTGACAGTGTTACGGAGTCTTCCTCTGTACAGTCAAGAGACACTCACACTTTGATCTAAGTGGGACCACAGTGCTTCTGCTTAGCACTCTGCAGCTTCTCCACAGTTTTACCTTTGCCTTACTTTGTCTCGCCTATATTTTACTTGTTTTGGACAGCTGTGAGAAATGCAGTCCTGAATGATGGTTTTACTGAATTTTCTTAATGTTGTAAAATCCGTTAGTGTGTGTATTTTGTATTTAAAGATAAATACTTCCAATGCTGGTGACTAAGTGCCAGCAGTCGAAAATTTATTAAGATACACTTCTTGCTTCTGATTTATGATATTCTAGTGATTTGTTGCAACAGAGTTGTAGCAGTTGTTCCTGCACATAATGTTTTCTTTGAAAAGACCTACTGTTTCTGCAAGATTGTCTAAATACAGTACTGCAGGAAACTTGCTGCTTATCCAAGAGGCAGCCACAGCTTTAATTCTGAAATTTGGGGGAGACAATTGGGTATGAAAGCAGCCTGGACTGTTTGTTTTGCTGTCCTCCAAGTAGCAGCAAGATGAGAAGCAGAAATTGAATTTGCTGCATCTCTCAGGCAAAACCAGGTCTTCCAGGAATGCCTTATTTGATCAATGCTGTGTCCAGAGTTAGATGTTACAACCAGTGACAAAAGCTAGCTACAGCAGACGTTTACCATGAGGAAATGGGTGTCAGGCTGAGGTAATAAAGTAAGTATACCTTACAAACAAGTGAAATTCTTCTGAGAAGACCCTGTAATGTCACAGCATCATGGTATGTGCAGAGCAAATGGTGCAGCATTTGGTCTCCAACAGATAAGGGTATGTACATGCTGCCTTCAGAGCTGTGTTACAGTGAGGCAGGGGACAAATTACTTAGTTCCAGCTTCATGTCACCTTTAGTGACGCTTCACCATGTCTAGTGAGGCTCACACCTTCCTGAGTATGAAGGCACACAGGGAGCTCTGCTATATTGATGGATAGCTACTCTGGGTAGTACCTGCACTTCAGTTATGCTCGTTATTCCTGAAACCAGCTTGTTGATGGACCATTTCACAGGAGCTGCTGGGGTGGTTTCCTACATAAAGCCCTTTAGATGGATCAGCTCTTAATTCCAGAAATACTTGTTTGTGCAGAAGTGATCAGCTTTTTGAAGTGACTTTCTTAGTAGTTTAACCAAGGTAAAGAGAGCCTTGGACATAACCCAGGCAGCAGTTTCTAAGAATTCCTTGTTCATGAATCAGTGTTGTTTGTATAATGTTGTTGTCACTGTTCCTCCTGGCTTTGCTCCCCAGGACTGCTTGCACATGCTGCTGCAGTTTGTCATGCCCTAGTTAATCACAACGGGCTGTTTCTCTTTCTCCCCTATATATTTTTAATAGCTCTTTTGCTCTGAAAATAATGCTGCTAACAAATAAAGATTTATTTTTGAGGAAATAGGGCATTTTAAGTATTAATGGTGTGTTGTGAAAACTTAAAACATGAGGAATTAGATCTGCTGATTTTTTTTTTTTTAATTTGCAATTTAAATCTTTCCTACAAAAGCAGTTTTGTATAAAAATTAGGTAATCATGTTGTGATGTTTTGTTTATGTTGAATAAGAGTGCAGCTTTGCAGCCACTTGGAGTTGTGCTTTAGCCTTTCCTTTCCTTGCTTTTGGTTACAGGTTCCTACCTCCTCCCTTCTTGTGATGCATGGGGAATTGTTGAAGCACATGGTCAGATCTGTTGGGGACCTGCTTTGCTGAAAACTAAGGGCTTGTTGTTTTGTTTTGTAAGTTGCTGTTTCATTTTCCTACCAGATCAGGTACTTAATCTAGCTGTCTGCAGGAGTGCTGATGCTGGTGCAGAGAAGACATCAGGAGAGAGGTGAAAAAGCTGAACAATCTTTCTGCTGGGAGCAGCAACTCGTGTCTCTTCATAGTCAGGGTGAGCCTGTTCTCTGGGCTCAAGGTCGCAGGAGAGTTGAACCTGAATGAAATTGGCACTGCTGCTTTTTTGCCTGCCCTTGCCCTGCTGGATGATTCTCCCCTTTTACTTTCATTGGGCACTGGCACTAAATCAGTTCAGGAAGCCACTTTGGCAAAAACAACCCCTTTTTTTAATTCATTTTTCTGGGTTAGGTTTTTTGCCAGGCTGGTTTCTGAGCAGGATCAGGTGAGTGTCAGTGCTGACTCAGGATAGAGGATGGGTTTGAAGAGTGCTGACTTAGATTTATTCAAGCCATCATGGAACTATGCCCTGAGATGTGTGTTAAGGAGCAAAGGGTAGGATTTGCCAAATACTGACTTTTGTTAGTTTTCTGTGTTCTTGTGAATTGATGTGATGACATCTACAAAACAAGTCTGGTGAACAGCTTGGGGGCTGTGATTTTTGCCTTCTAGAGCGGGCACAACAGAAACTGTAGAAATCTTGTTTCCTGAATTTGTTTCATTAACATGCCTCCTACCCTGTTCCAGGAGTCAGATCTTAATGGCTATTCAATCTTTTGTGCCTTGTTTTCAGTTTCAAGGCCTTGCATAATGGTGTGTGTCTGGTGTGGGTACCTGTCACAGCTGAAAGCATAGAACTGAGGACCAGGTCCTTTGGAGCAGGTTGCCAGGCAGCCATCAAATAGGAAGCATTTTCAGTGGGTTTTGTTTCAAACAGTATTTGAGCTGGTAATTTGGGAAAAGAACCTTTTTAGTCTGTTTCTCTCGTGGGCATTTCTAAGGCATGCTAGCATTTTACCATTGCTTAGTTCTTATTTTGGTTTTCCATATTTTGTATTTCTGTGTTAAAATTCAACTGCAATTGAAGAGATGCCAAAAACTGCAGATAGATTCCCCTCTTCGTGAACGTCACAATCCTCAAACAGTGGGAATCTGCATATGGTGTAGGCTTGATTTTTTTGAATGGAAGATTACCAAGATAGTTAGTGGTTATGCAATTTCTGGGAGAATTTTGTTTCAGAACTTGGCCCAAAGCAGTTCATTCACATCAGTGACTTTGTTAGTCATATTTTTGTTTTTCAGCATGCAGACTGCAAAAATGACATATAATTTAGGACAAGCAACAGCTCAAGGGAGTCTTACTTGTAGGATACTCATCAGTGTGACCTCATTTTGTCTCATTAAAGAGACCCTCCATGCAGTTCTGAGCTGCAGCAATAAAGAAACCTGCATGTTCAGTTTAGTAAGTAATCCTGTTCCACAGCAGCCATGAACTAAGAGGTGAGCTGGGATTGCATATGTTGGCTTTAGGCACAAGGATAACCATCAGCAATCCAGGCACCTTGTGCTGATACAACTGTTTGTACAGCTGCACAATAGTTTGAGGATCTGACCTGGGCTGAAAAGTAATCCTTAAAAAAAGCAAAACAGAGTGCTGGTTTATTTTTAACTGCGATCAGTTCCCTAATTTGTTTCATGGGGAGGCTGCAAACAGTTGTACCAGCACAGCAGAGTTGAGTGGGAGGGTGCTGCTCATGCTGGTGCAGCTGTCAAAGGGTTGCCTGTGTAGCCATGGACTGAAGAAATAACTGAAGGAGGAGTTAGAAAGTGATTTGGCTCAATCAGTGCCAAAAGAATCTGAACATAATAGCGATTTGTTATATGTTGTGTTGTGTTTTTTTTTTAAAGCCAGGCATTTGGATGCAGCTGGTTTCATTGTCACTCACTTTAAAGAGCAACCTAGACAAGTAGTTGTCTTCTCCCCAGAAATCTGTTTCACCAAACTAGAGAGATTAATAAAATATCAACATGAACTTTTTTCTTGTGTAGACAAAACTCTTGATGTATGTTTTTGGCTCTCTCATTTCCCTGTGAGAGAGCTGGAGGCCCAGCTGTTGACCCAGGTTTTCTTCTTTAATTCAATGTTTTTATGCATTCCAAAACCAGAAGAATTTTGTAAAGTGCAGATAGATTAAACTTTTTTGCTCAATTTTAAAATTCAAATAGATTTTATATTTTGAATTTTTTTTTTTTTTTCCTGGGTAGTTCTTCCATTTATTTAGTTTTTCTTTTCCTTCCCCTTATCTTCTGAGGATTCCTTGTAAAAGTGGTGGAGAGCAAAGAGCCAGAAAATATCACTTCTTCCTTTTCACTGGCAGCCCACATATGAGTGGGAGCCCAATCTCCAGAGGTGCTTGCACAGATGTAAGGACAGCATCTTTCCACCTGGGATGCCAGCAGTTATTCTGTAGGTGATGAGGCCAAACTGACTTCCTTGGCTGTGGCCTTGACATCTTTTGTAACCAGGAGACAATGAGGTAAGAACTTAGGAGGTGTTTGTTGTTCTGTCCTTGTTGTGGCACAAACCTGTGACTGTGCCACTCATCTGGTTGCTGGGGACTCTTGTCCATTTGGGGCTGCCCCACTGGCACTGACCAGTTCTCCCTGGTGCTGTCCCTCTCCCTGAGCTCTGTACACCTTACCACAAAGTCAGACCTTTCCTTTTCTCTGCCAGCAGTGGCTTTCTGTGGGGTTTGTTGGTCTTCTGGTTCAGCACAAGCACCACCAGCACTGACTCACTCTCTCTAGTGTCAGCAGATTAGCCTGGTGCATTTACCTGCTCATCTGTCCCACCTGCTGATGCTGTTGAGGTTGTAGAATTTGGTACAAATGCTGAAAGTGCCTTGTTTCTGGACGTTGTCCTCCTCATGCTGAACTCAGCACGGTTGTTCCATCATCTGCTTGCCGGGAAGGCGTTTGGGTGGAGTTACCTGGATGACTCTGCAGTCCTTCAGGACCTCCTTAGGGATGTGGCTGGTTTATTTAAGCCTCACTTTTGGGGAGGAGGCCACAATCTGTGACTGAAGAGCAGAGATGCTTTATTACCAGCATTAATGAAAAATGTACAGATAGTTTTTTTGAGGAAGGAGATTAAATTGTTCCCTCTGCTTATTCAGTCCAGCAGTTTAGTTACAAATTCTTTCCCAGTTAGTCTTTGAGCCAAACCTCTTTAGTGAGGTCGACGTGAATCTTTTTCCTTTTTTTCCCATATGAGTTCAAGGAATACAGTTTTCTGCTGATGAGTTTTCTGCTGTGAGCCCCTTTAGTAGTTCAGGAAAGGTCTTTTCATGGTGGGCTAGGTTGCTTCCTTGTGGTTTGTGGCTGTTGAATGCAAGTTCCCTTCTAACTGTCTCTGACTGTTGGATCTGAGAGCTGTGCTGAATGGCAGTTTTTGCATTGGAATAGTTTAAAAATAACCTGGATCCAGCAGAGACTTTTTTGCTCTTTGTACGTGAGATGAAGTGAAGGCAGAAATTGGTGCACCTAAAGCTGAGCGATGAGGCCTTACAGGCACTGATCTTCCCCTAAGCTCTTCTCTAGAAAGCACATGTTGTATTCTCCTCTCACCTGTGAAATGCAAAGTGAATGAGTGACCCTGCTCTCCTAGGCACAAGCTTGGAAGAAAATCTTCTGGGCCAGTACTGATAAAGCAACCTTTTTGTTAGTGTATGTATTCAGGTCTTGGTGCTTTGGAAATTCCCAGACTTGGGCTGAAGCCAGTGCTCCTGAACAGAGAAGGAAGGTGCCCTTTGCTGCTGAGGTTGGGTACACTTGTGGTGAGGTGCAGCAGGATTCACCGCTCACCTTTCCTACTGGAGAGGACAGAGGGGTTATGACCTGACCAGGGCTGGACCTTTCTCCAGGCTCCCCTTTGCAGTTACAAGGACTGGCAGGTCCCCAGGCAGCCTGTGCCCTCCTGCCAATGCACTGCATTTCTCCAGTGAAGAAAGGGAAGGCTGGAGAAAAGAGCAGCAAGGGAATTAAATCGGCCTAGTATCATCCCTGGTATGTGCAGTCCTCTTCTGCTCCCCAGCCTGATGTTATTGCAGCAGTGCCAGCTTTTCCAGCAGCAAGCCAAGTAGGAATACAAGCTGGAGGAGGCTGTTGGAGGCCTGGCTGTGGTTACCCTGACTGGCAGACAGCTGCGTGGCAGATGCTCAGAGCGTTGCAGAGCACCTGCTCCTGAATGTTGCCAAACATGACAAACGTTCGTCATGCACTGCTCTGTGCTCAGGCTTGGCCTTAAAAAAGAGTTACCACTGTAGTATGCCAGTGGGAGACAACAGGCATTGTCTGTGCCCTGGGTCCAGAGCCCTAGCAAAGAGTTGAGGTAGTACAGTGTTTGTTTCTGTGGAGGGACACATACTGTACTGGAGGGTAATACTGGTGTTGAGGGCAGGCTTTACTGTTAGGTTTTTCTAACAGTCAGGAAGAGCAGTTACCTTGTGTTATTTCCTGGCTTCTGTTTGGAAATACTGTGTGTTACTACAGGAAAATACAGCTTATTGCTCTTTTTTAAGCCTGTCCTCCTAAAAAGGATTTGAATTTGGAACAAATTCACTGACAGGCATCTAGACTTAAATGTTGTAGAACAAATTCTCTTCTAGTACAAGAGTTTTTTACTGGGGAGGATAATGGAGTATGGGGTGTGGTGTGTCCTTCTGTAGTCTCCTTTGTTTCACCCCCCACCTCTCAGGAGTCTGGCTTGATGGGTGATCTCTCTCACCAGCCACAGATCAGTCTGTTGGAAGGGGAGCTGCTGAACTAGCCTGAACATTTTACTGCTGTTTGAGCTTTGGTGGTGTTGGACAATGGCAAAGAATCTGCTTGGATGAACTGGTCTCCTCAAGCTGTTGTGGATTTGTGCACTGCATTTTACAGAATAATTGGAAAGACTCTGAATTTTATAAGCCAACTAAAATAGTTGACCCCACGCCTTTGTTTGACAGAGGAAGGATGAGTAATATTTAGGCCTTCAAATAGATTTCTGCTTTATACTTGTTTGAAACTGCTGGGATTCTTCTGTGTTTATTTGTGGATAGTGTCTGTGTTTAGTAATAACCCTTTACTTTGAGTTAGTCTGAAAAAAGCTAAGCTGTATCTGAGCTGTAAAGTGTCTGTTATTCAAGCTGTGTAGATAGCTTCCTCTTTAAAAATGTTGTCTCTGAAATGCTAAAGTATTATTTCTTATGTTCATTTGTACATGGGAAAATAATATTGACTGTACTGCTGTTTATTGTTTAGAGCAGGCGGATGAATGTGTGGAGAAGCTGTAACCAGGTTTGGACTCTATTCCCACCTGGTGATCAGCTCCTTCTCCTGTGTCACAGCCACAGAACGTTTTCTTTGTGGTTGTCACTTCCTCACAGGTGTGACTGCATGTCCAAAACTTGTCACATTTTTGTCTTGGGGACAGTGAACCTGGGGCACTGCTTGGTGGCTGCAGCTGGTTCTTACTGCCATTCTCTCATGAGCACATGGACCACTGCAGTCATCTCCTGGATGTATCTCAGTCATGCAGTGGAGAAGGCTTGAAGGACTGCAGAGTGGGGTGGCTGCTGTACCCAGGATGATTCAGGTGGCATATTCTTCCTTGTTGCTCCCCTTTAGGAAAGGTGGCTGCTGAAGATAGACCCAGAGTTAAAATCTCTTGCTCTAATGGCCAAGATGTGACTGTAGCCATAGGTGAGGCTCTCCTAACTAGGAGAGCAGTCTGCATGGGCCTTGGGGCTGCCTTTGCCTGGGTGTTAGTGATCACCATTTGAAGTTAATGAACATAATGAGTCTGCTTAGATTGTCCCCCTTCTCTAAAGCCTGGATAATGGCACTTCCTTTGGTCACTGGCAAAACTGAGACCCTGAGACATTTTGTGATTAGCTTTCAGTGAAAAGTGGGAATGGTGCCAGGCCTGAGCTTCACATCCATGTCTCCTGAGTCTGGCAACTCCTCTTAGCACACAGATGAATTTCATCTTGCTCTTGTCCCGTGAAGCTTAAACAACAGGAAGGAGTGAAGTTAAACTTGTCCCTTATGTTGTTTGGAATAACTGAAAACTCTGCTTTAGTCATTGGCAAAATAAAAGGAACCAAATCCAAGACAAAGCTCCTTCAGCACAGGGGATTTAAGTCTGTGAAGCATCTGTCTGAAATCTGTGAAGTGCTGTTCTGTTGCAGATGCTGGCACCTTGCTTGTTTTTGGATATTAATTACCATTGAACCAACTCTGCTGCTGAAATGTCTTGTTTATAAAGCAAGTAAGAGGGAGGAGAGAAATCCACGTAATGTTGTCTATGTGGTATGATTTAGGCTCTGAGTGAGTTTAGGAGACAAGTCTTTGAAAGATATTTTGAAATGAGTTGCTACAAGAGAGGGATCATCACATGCTTCCTTTTTTTTTTTTTCTCCTACTCCCTGCCCCCCGCTTTAAAATCCAGTTAAATGTTCACATTGTTCCCCTTACACTGAATGCAGTTGTGTGGTCGTGTAACCACAAAAGGAAATGTTTTCCATTGGATCAGGGAGATGATTCAACTCAAATGTACGTACACTCACATTATCCCAACATCCACTGCGAGGGAGCCAGCAGGAACGTGCAGAGAGGGGGAGAGAAGAGTTGTCCTGTTGTGGGGAGCTCTTGGGTTAGATTGGGTTAAAAGCATTATGAAGGATGGCCCCTCCTTTCTCTTGAGCTGCTTGAAATGGAGAGGAGGGAGAAGAGCCCATCTCCATCCAGAACTTCCCCTGGCCTGGTAGTGTCATGTAGCTGTGGAGACATCCCGTGGCCAGATGAAGAACAACCTGAACAGTGTGTCCCTTGTTCAGCCCTCCCAAGATCCCTCAGTTCTTAAATTATTGCCTTCGGCTTTAGCTGTGGTGAGACACTGGAAATGTGATGAACTCAGAAACTGTAGTCACCTTATGGCCCTTGTACCAAATAACTCATCATGGGGAGGAAATCCTGTGTTTTCCCCAGCAGCCTCAGGATTCAGATTCTGAAACTGCTTGTTCTGCCTCTGCTAGTTCTGTGACTGTTACTGATAGGCAGGTGTGGGCTTGGTTCTAATTGTGCTGTAGCTCATAGTTTGCCATTATCATGTTGCCTTACTGATAAGCTGAGGAAAGGAAGTATCTCCTCATTTCCCTGTGTTCTGTCACCCTGTTGGTGAAGCTGTGGGTGAGGCTGCCTGCACACCAGTGCGTCTTTACCTGTAAGGTTAAAGAGATGGTGAGGAGTGTGCTGGAACGAGTGGGATGGAACAGAACAGAAGAGGAGCAGTTATGGATATAAATAAATAGCAAACCCTTTTCCTAGGAAATAAGGAGTAGATGCAAGTTTCCCCCATTTACAAGACTTCCCCTTGCTTTTTCAGATCATCGTGAGGAAGCAGATTGCTGGGACTCCCCCCCTGTGGCTGCCTGACCACCTCTGAGCTACCCTTCCCAGCCCATGTGGCTCTCCCCATGTTCCAAGAGTGCAACTGGTGCCCAACGCAATGTGTGTTTGTCAAACCATGGAAGTGGGCAAGTTCGGCAAGAATGCCACTCGATCTGGAGACCGGGGGGTCCTGCTGGAGCCTTTCATTCACCAGGTGGGCGGCCACAGCAGCATGATGCGCTACGATGACCACACTGTCTGCAAGCCCCTCATCACCAGAGAGCAGCGCTTCTATGAGTCTCTGCCCCCTGAAATGAAGGAGTTCACACCCGAGTACAAAGGTGAGGCCTCCAGAATGCAAGTTATGTGCTTCAACAGCCTCTCCTTTTCCTGCAGCTACTGATGTCTTGCTGTCTTTTGGTGTCATTTCCTTTGTCGTTTCTAATTCTTTCTCTTTTCCAGGATAGCAATTTGATAGGAGCACTTGGAAAGTGGGAAGTCTTTTTGTAGGCATGCAGAGTTAATGTGCTCCTCTTTCTAGACAGAGAACTTGCAGCGTGACAGTTGCAGTCTGAACCTTAAGGGTATGGATGCGTAACTGAAGTAATTTTACTACCAAGTTATTGTCAATTACAGCCTCGACCTTGAGCAGATGAAGTTAGATCATCTACTGAGCCATTGCACATTCCAGTCCTGTAATTTATTACTTCCTCATCCCATCTCTTTTATGGACCTGTATCAGAACACTGCTGAAGCAGGAAGTGCTGCTTTCCCAGCGCTGAGGTGAAGCCTTGTCCTTAGCGACTTTGAAGGAGTGGAATTTTCCAGTGTCTGTCATTGTAGGAAGTTGGCAGCTCATCTGTGTCCTTCCGAAGCTCGATACACTTTTGGCCACGTGTGTTTTTATTCAGGATGGTGACACTGGCAGGTAGCCTCTTTGGGGACTCAGCGTTCCTATTGCCTCTGCTGCTTTGTCACCACGTGGCCCTGGGAGGTGCTTCAGACAGCTGGGACCACCATCTGCTCAGGGTCTTGCAGTTCGATCTGGCTGCAGCCTGGGGGTCTCAAAGCAGTGTCAGCTTACCTGCCTGTGTCTGTATGGAAACCATGAATGAAAGGGAGGCAAGCCCTGCTGGGGCCATACGGTGCTCTTGTGACCCATCAGAAATCCCAGCTGAAGCCTGTGTAGTTACTGGAATTGATACAGTATCAGGCTTTCCTTGGGAGAGGTGTTTAAAGCTGATGAAGTTAATAGTCCAGATGGAGACCTGTCTTCTTGAAGTCAGATACTTCCTGGTAGCCTGAAAGGCAGAGGACATACCCCTCCACCCCAGTGTGGGATTTCATGAGAGTCGTGTGCAGTTTCTGATAGTGCCAGAAATTGATCCTACTGTTGAAGGAGAGAGGAATATTGTTGATTGTATTTACTTTCTGAGCACTCAAATGTTACTGTAAGATTGCCCTTTCACAGACGTGTTTTGAGGAACACATTCAGGCAGCCAGAGCACTTGTAGTGGCATTTATGTAGTGATATGCTGAAGTACTGAACTACTCTGAAGTTGTGTTGAGGCACCTGACCCCTGTTAGCATCATCACATGCAGATAAGGAAAAAGGATCACAGTCATGTGATGGCCTGCATCAGTGCGAGGTTTCCTCACATTTGTGATGAATCATTTGGTGTGATGGATCTGGCACCTGGTACTCCTGGCAACTGTTCAATACTGGTGCCAAGCTAAGGAAACCTTTATGTCTCTGCAAGTTAGAAGATGGGCTGATAGCCTCATTTTCAGAGCTGGGGAAATCCCAGAGATGAAGATGTCAACCCTAACTAAAGTGTGAGCTGTCCTGCTCTGTTGCTGGATATATTCAGAGTCTGTGCTTTGAAAGATCTATACTTTTCCTTGGACTGTGGTGCTTTCCAGGAGCCTTCAGGAGGTAAAACTGGACAGGACACAAATGGTCCTGCTTGTCTGCACTTGACTGAGGTAGTTTTACTTCCAGCGCCTCTTGTTTTTTATCACTAGGAGCCCTAGAACCTTGCAGATCCCTTTTCTGCAAGAGTTGTGGTAAGAGTGGTGGGTGTCACCTCAGACTCAGAGCTCTGTACTTCACATCTCAGATCTGGAGAACTCCAGGAGAGAAAGCACTTTCCTCCTTGGCCTCTTTGTGAACAGCAGAAATGCTTCTGCAGGACATAGACACTTATCCAAATCAACCAGATGCATATTTCCTATCCTTTGCCCTGCTTGGCATCTTGGTAGACTGTGCTTGACTTTCTCCAGTTTGATGACATTTGCTGCAAGTCTGAATGGAAGGAAATACTCACACCCCTCAGCCTACCAGCTGCACTTGATTTCCTATGGGTGGCAGAGCTTCCCTTCCTGCTACTGACTAATGGCTCAGGTAGGGACACAGCACTATGAGGGGGCTCTCTGTGCTGTCCTAGCAACATTAAGGTTCTTGTAGGCTTAAATCTCCTTTCACTGCTCTGGATTTGCTTTGCCGCTCCGTGAGTTACGTATTCTTCTCCTCTCTGAGCATTTGGGTGCCAGTGGTTGTGTATTCTCTCCCTGGGGAGCAGAACTGACATGGCAGTTCTTTCTGGCAGGTGTGGTGTCCGTCTGTTTTGAAGGAGACAGCGATGGCTACATTAACCTGGTGGCCTATCCCTATGTGGAGAATGAGGCTGCGGAGCAGGACGATGTGCCCGAGAGGGACCAGCCACGGCGCAAGCACTCGCGTCGAAGCCTCCACAGACCAACCAGCGGCACTGAGCACAAGGAAGAAAAACCTGGCCTGGCCAGTGACAGCACTGAAAGGTAAAACTTGGAAGCCCAGTGAGAACATGATCCAGGGGGAAATCTTTCTTCCCCTTTCAGCTCTGATGCTCCCTTTGTTGAGAGCATTTTGCATTTACATCCAGTCGGCAGGCTGTCTGGCACTTGCTAGCCCCACACAAGTGTTGCTAGATTCCAGATGAACTCATCCATGTGAAGTGCTTCTGACAACAGCATAACCCTTGGCAGTTTGTTGGTTGTGGACCTGAAACATTTGGGGCAGGTTCACAGTCTCCTCAATCCACCTGGTGATTAACCCAGAGGTTTCTTCCAAGGGAACTTTGAATACAGGTCTCTGCCCTCCCACACCAGGTATAGCTCCCTGAGAAACAAATGTTCTGCTTACTCTACCAATTACAGTGCAACCTATGACAGATGTTAGACTAGATCCTTGAGTGTGGGTGCACAGCCCAGGGTATTGGTGAGGATTTGCTGTTAGGGGGGTTTGTGTTGTGTGAAGTGTGCAGCAGGAGGTAGTGCTGTGCAAGGGGAGCATGTGCCAGCTGTAGGTATCTGGAAAATGCATGGATTCTAATAGGCAAGTTTGTTTTCTCTTTATACCAGCAGCATCCAGGAAACGAAGAGTCCCAGGGTGGATTTGCACATCCATTCAGATGTTCCATTTCAGATGTTGGATGGGAACAGTGGTCTGAGCTCTGAGAAGATCAGCTATAACCCCTGGAGCCTGCGCTGCCATAAGCAGCAGCTGAGCCGCATGCGGTCCGAGTCCAAGGACCGAAAACTCTACAGTATCCTTTGGGAAGCAGAGCTGAGTGGGTCAGGTTGCTGCTCTGGCCTGAAGTATGTGTGCCCCAGGCAGCTTATTTCCTTTGGCTTTTTCCCGTCAGTCACCCAAGCAAAGCTGTATTGTATGTTTCTTTTCACTATTCCTTCCTGCTTCCCATACAGTGACACTAATGTCTGACAGTGATGCTCAGAGGTCTGGCTGGATTCCATCTTCTCTTTCTTTTCTGGTCGTTCTCTTTCACTTGTGTTTTGAACTATAGTTTTTCATGTCAGGCTTTGCCCAGAAGTATATGCAGATCTACTCTGCTCAATAATCCTCTGGGAGGCAGCTGTCTTTGTCCTTGTTGCCTTCCTTGAGTTTCTTCCAGTTCTACTGTATACTTTTGGAGATGGTGACCAGAACTGCATGCAATTTGGAAACTGCAGGTGGACCCAAGATTTCCACTTGTGGTTAGTGCTGTGGTCTCTCCCCTCCATTGGATTTCCTAACACACTCTTGCTCTAAGTGCTGTTTCATTACCCCAAGATCCCACTGCCAGTAGTTGTCTCAAAAACACTCTGCTTGATGTATTACAAATCTTTCTCCTTACCATGTGTGCTAACTCTAGATAATTTTACCTACCCATTTAATCACCAGGTCAGTATCTTGTGGAATTTTTCACAACTGTTCCTATGTTTGCAACCTTGAGTACCTTAGTGTACTATGAGCAAATTTGTTATCTTGCTTTTCACTCACTTTTCTGGATCATTTACTGAATGGCACGGATCTTCACACAAAGACCCTGCTGGTGACTGGCTATGAGACCTGTCAGACCAGTTTGTAGCTGCCCAGGTCTCACAAATCAATGCTGTGGTGGCCCCCACTCAGTTTCCTGATAGTAAGGCAGTGTTAAATGAGTTACACATCTCTTGGTTTCTGTTCAATGTACAGCCTCTTCTCTTGGCATCTCAGCATGAGAATTCTCTGAACTCAGAGTTCTGGCATGGGAATTCCCTAAACTCTTCTGTGGTAAGTAAAGCAGCAAAATACTAATCTTCTTTTTCTTCTTAGGGGTCCTCTTCACACACACATCCCCATCTCACCCCCTTCCCATGCAGCCCCTTTTGTACTTTGTCTCTCAGCTCTGCAGGCAGTCTGACTGGTTGCTTCATGTGGTTGAAGATGGATTTATTTTCTGTGCCTTTACAAATGACTCCTCGTGCTTTTGTCTTGAACTTGCCATCTTGTGGGGTTTTTTGTTTCACCTGTGGGAGCTTGATTCTGTTCTCACATACAAACAACCTTACTTTTTAATAGCTGTATTCTTTATCCTTTTAACTATATGGGCTTCCTTTTCCTATTCTCAAGCATGTGCTTTGAGCCTCCGGCTTTTATTTTTAAATAGCCTGCATCACTTACAGAGGAGTAATTCTTTTTGGCTGCCCTATTCTTTTTAATCACACTTCCTTATTTTTATGAAGTTCCTCTTTCAAAATCAAACACAGCTGCTGATAGATTTTTCTGAATGTTTAACTTCCTCGCAGTTTTAATCTCCCTGCACTCTGGCTGCCATTTCAGTGTCACATGTTGAACCGTGCCCTGCAGGGCTGTGTAGGGCAAACCTCAGGGTTGTTTTTTTCCCCCTTGGGACAAGCTGCTGCACTGATTGTCCCCCGTTTGTTCTCCAGGCTGTGCCCTAATGGAGGGTTTGCCCTTTGTGCCTGCTGGTAATTGAAGGCTCCCGTTACTGTTCCGTTTCCTGCCTTTCTGGCCTCTCTGGTTTCCCCCCATGTGTCATGCAGTGCTCCTGTTCTGGGAAGGCCAACTGTGCTGTGCTATTGCCTGAGCCTTGAGGTTTCAGTCCGTAGGGATTGTATTGTTTATTCATATGGCTGAATTGCTAATTTGATTAGACTTTAAGTTCTCCTTAATTTATCAGCAATTCTTACAGGCAGATGTGCTTTTCCTGACACTAGTCTTCTGCTCCTCAGGTCTCCCTGCAGAGCTTCCAAAGTCTCTGCATCTGTTCCCTTTGCTTGCTGTTGGCCAACTCCACTTTCCAGGTTCATTTCTTCTACCAAGTGTCAAAGCCTGGGCACTACTGATGGCCATTTGTCCTTTTCTTCACCTCCCCAAATGGTTAATTCTGCCTGTTCTTTGGTTCCTGTTTGTTGCCTGACCCTGTCTCCTGCTAGCCCAGGTCCCTGTCTGTGGTGGCCCAGGGAGCTGTCTCTCTGCCAGGTGAGCTCTCCTTGACATTCCTCACAGAGTTCCTGTTGCTGGAGAACGTGGTGCATCACTTCAAGCTTCCCTGTGTACTTGACCTGAAGATGGGGACCAGACAGCACGGGGATGATGCGTCTGAGGAGAAGGCCGCTCGGCAGATGAAGAAGTGTGAGCAGAGCACTTCTGCCACCTTGGGCGTGCGTGTGTGTGGGATGCAGGTAGGGACCCCAGGGTTGCAAATGGTGCACATTCCTTCTCGCAGCCCCTTGCATTTACCAGTTAGTGTTTTCTGCTGAGCACTGAGTTACAGGGCCTTCCACTTGAGGTAGGTCCATGAGTGTTTGTGGTATATGCTTTTTGTCTCCATTTCTAAGCCTAGAACAAAGGAACCTGCTTCTCCTGAGGTGTCCTGCCTTATCCAAAGCTGTTTTGTTCACTGACAATTCAGGCATTTTTTTCTAATGACATTATTTTTGTGGCTTTGCATTCAGCTAGAATCATGGTGCCTGGGGAGGGAGGTGTTCCTCTGCCCAGCATCGGCTGACCTTTGCTTTGGTACCATACTGAGAGTTCAGAGTTGATCCTCTCTTGTGCCAGCCCCTGCCCACAAGATTTGCTGCCGGTGCTGTTGTGCAATGGTCGCTCCTTTCCCCACCCCCAGAAGGATCTTGACATCCAAATCTCTGCCCACAGACTGTGAAACAATGAGGGCCCCTCATTAATCACATGCCACATAATGGCAACACATGCCAGCAGCTCCTGCTTCCAGAGGGTTGTCCCAGTTGCTGTAAGACTTGGCTTTTCAAGCCTTGGGGTCTGTTGCATCATGTTTCTTGAGGACTCCTGGGAGAGAACCAATGCTTGAGCACCCTGACCGTGCCTGTGGGATGCACCCATGAGCTGCTTTGGGATTCAGGGAAGAGGCAGAGCTGTTTCCTGCTCCCTCTTGGGGCTGGTGGTGACATAACAAGTTCCCTCTGCCCTGTCGGTGCAAGGCAGCTCGGGGCTTTCTGTGTATGGCCTTAACCTGTTGCTCCCACTTGATGTCTTCGGATTTCTAGGTCTATCAGCTGGACACCGGGCATTACTTATGCAGGAATAAATACTACGGACGGGGTCTTTCCATCGAGGGCTTCCGCAACGCCCTCTACCAGTACCTGCACAACGGCATCGAGCTGCGCAAGGACCTGTTTGAGCCTGTCCTGGCCAAACTCCGAAGCCTGAAGGCGGTTTTGGAGAGACAGGCCTCCTACCGCTTCTACTCCAGCTCCCTCCTCATCATTTACGACGGGAAGGACAGCAGGGCAGGGATGTTTGTGGAGCGCCGGCCGGAGATGCGCCTGAAGCGGATGGACAGCTCCGTCCCGGAGGGTCTGCAGGATGGAGGCAGCACGGAGCCTGGCTCCTCGGCCCAGCCCAAGGTGGACGTGCGTATGATTGACTTTGCACACAGCACCTTCAAAGGCTTTCGTGATGACCCCACTGTGCATGATGGACCCGACATGGGTTACGTGTTTGGGCTGGAGAGCCTCATCAACATCATGGAACAGATGCGTGAGGAAAACCAGTAGTCCTGGGCTGCTGCCTATTACTCTTGTCCTGGTGGCAGGAGCAGACAAGACTACCTAGTACCACAGGAAAAAAGTGGACAACTTTGGTTTTAAACAGCTGTATTGCTCCATTGTTTTTAAATGTACTTGGATAGAAGAGCTGAGGGGAGGCAGGATGGAAGAGCTCCTCATGCCACCCAGATGGTTCTGACAGCAATAGCTCTGCCAACTGGAGGAGGCTCTGTAGATGCCTGCTGGGTGTTGGGTGTCCCGGTTCTTCACTCATCGCATGTGTGTTCTGGAGGGAGGACCTGGATTTAAAGAAGAGAAAGCTGGAGAGAGGAGGCTCTTCAGGGGGCTGGACCTGTGGCATGAGAAGCCTCCTGCCTCAGTAGCCTCCAGTAGAGCTTTCCTTTTGAAATTCTCCTGGGTTATTTGGGAAGGGCACTCAACTAACAGTTGGCAGCATCTGTGGGGCTGAGGGTGAGCAGCACAGGTGCTGGTCTCTGCGCTTGGTGTCCCTGGCTCTGCCCTGGGTTTTGCTACTGGGGCTTTGCTTTTGATTCTGCCTTTTTCTGCTGTTTGGGCACTGTGAGTAACCCAACCCAAACACAGAAATAAAATGACCAAACGCAACCCCTGGCAGGGCTGTGGCTGGGAGGGAATGCTGCATCCCTGGAGCTGTGCTTGAGCCTGGGGTCTGCTCGCTCCCCACTGGGGTGGCACAGGCAGGCCCAGGCCACGGAGCTCAGCAAGAGTAACTGCCTTGGACCACTGACCAAGCAAGAACTCAGCTCGTGGGTTAGCAATAGTATCTGTAGCAGTTAACTCCTCCCCAGCACCACAGTGGGGCGTTTTGGACCATTTCAACCCTTCCCTGGTGTAATGTTGGTCCCACCAGCTGCACTTGAGTATCTCCCTCCTGCCATCAGGTGCTGGGGCTGCAGCCTGAGGCTGCCCTTGGCCCTGGGGGCATGAGGGGGGAGGCCAAGGAGTAGGGCTCACTCCCCTTCTTCCTGAGGGGCTTCAGGGGTGCAGGGTTGGGGGTGCCTGGCTGAGCAGTGTGTCATGGCCTGACTGTGAACTTTGCTTCACAGAGTTAGTCTTCGCCAAAACATGATCAACGTGTGGGTACAATCCACGCTGGGATACGCTCTACTGCCTGGGCTCCCTCCTGGAGCTGGTGCTTTATTAAGGCTTCCCTTGATGAGGGCATTAATGTTTGATAGTGTGGTCTGGTGGTACTGAACTGTACCCCGCTCTGCATCACCCCGTGTTTCTGTGCTGGCACCTCCTGTTGCTTCCCCTGAGTGTCACTGACTCATTCCACGGTGTTATCATGCCCCTGGCTGCCTGAGACACCTGCCTGGGTACCTGCCAGGGCTGGGTTGTTTTGGGTTTGTTTGTTTGTTTGTTTTTTACTACAGGAGAACTAGTTTGGGGTGTACTGGCCCTGCGTGTCGCATGTGTGCACAGTCTGTGTGGGCAGCCTTGGTGCTGGGCTGGCGGCTCAGCTGCCCCAGGGCTGTGGCAC
>NW_009953077.1:3857126-3857899 GCF_000747805.2 Chaetura pelagica | reverse complement strand
GGGCAGCCTTGGTGCGGGGCTGGCGGCTCAGCTGCCCCGGGGCTGTGGCACCGGCTGCCACGGGGCAGGGGAACAGCTGCCTTGGTCCTAAATTGTACCCCTCAGCCTGGCTCCTGGCTTGCCCTAGCCACCCATCCCCTCCAGCCCCCTGGACAGGGACCTTAATCCACACCACTCTATGCTTGGCTCCTGCTGGGCTCCTACTTCCTTGCTGCTGCCTGTCGCTGCCCCCAGGCAGGGCTCGGGGGATTTTGGGGAGCAAGTTGAGTAGTTGGAATAGAACCAGGTGCCGCGGGTACCTGGAACCCACCCTCCCTCCCTCCATCAGCGCCCATTGCACCCACCTCCTGCATGTCCTTGTTCCTGGCCGGTTGTGCTGGGATGGGGGTGCGGGGTTTCTTCCCGGGGAGCACCCCTGCACCCCCCTTCACTCCTGCCTTTCCAGCCCCTCGCTTGGCCGCGCAGGGGCGAGGTGTCAGCCCGGGGGAGCCCCTCTCCCCTTCCCCTCGGACCACCGCCGTGGGACTCCACAGCTTGTACATAGCCTCGACTGTCCCCCCCCACCCACCCCCTTTTTGTTTTTACATGGATAATCAACCCGTTTGTGCTTCACAGAGAACCAAAAACCATTAAAGGATCTGTTTTTTGTCCGTGCTGTGCCGTGCCTGCCTTCCCGCGCCGCGGAGCCCGGTTTGCGGGGTGGGGTTTGAACCGAACCGCGCCCCGTCCCTCCCCTCGGGGCGGGTCCCGGGGGGGCGGGGACAGGGTCCCGG
>NW_009953077.1:3853452-3856651 GCF_000747805.2 Chaetura pelagica | reverse complement strand
GGGGTCTGGGGACAGGGGGGGACAGTGGGGAGGGAATGGGCAGGGATGGGGGCGCTGGGAAGAGACACCGTGAGCAGCAGCGTGCGAGTAGGATTGGTGACACTGGGAGGCGGGCAGCACAGACAGCAGGGTGGGTATGAATGGGTAGGGCTGGGAGGAGCGGGGACAGTGGAAGGGGTACGCCAAGATGGGTGTGGGTAGGATGAGGGACCGGGGACATTGGCACAGGGAGGAGGGCACGGAGCAGATATGAGCTGGGGAGGGGCTGATCCAGCCCCGGGCAGCAAGCCCTGGCTGCCTGCAGGTGCAGCAGCACAGCCAGCTCCCCCCCGTGCTCTCAGCAGCCTCTGTCAGGTGAATTATTCATGCTGTACAACACCCCTGTGCTAAAAATTGCTGCTGTTCTCCCTGCCACGACCAAAACAAGCTCCTCAAAGTGCCCAGTACGTGTAGAGTCCACGATGCTCTTCGCCCCAGCGCAGCACTCGAGCTCCACCACGTCCCAGCTCCTTCTGGCTGGGGTTAAAAAACAAATAAATGCACCCTCAGCCCTGGCACAGATTTTTGGAGAGCACATTTGAAGTGGAAGGACCTGACAGTGTCATTGATGTGGTAGTTCTGGAGAAATTGGGTAGAGTCAGGGCTGGAAAGGCAGTGGGAAGGGCTGGGAAGCAGTCGGAGCCTGCCAGGAACCCGGCCGTGATGCAGGAGAGATGGTACCAAAAGGAGCAGAGAGCAGGGATTTGGGGGAAGGTTTTTCCTGCAGGCAGAGCTGGGAGGAGCGGGGACAGTGGAAGGGGTACGCCAAGATGGGTGTGGGTAGGATGAGGGAGACCGGGGACATCAGGATGGGTACAGGACGGCCTAGGGATGGCAGGGTTGGGCAGGGATCTGGGGGGAGAGGGAACTTAGGAGGGCCAGTGGGGAGCAGGGAGGCTGGGAAGGGCACAGGCGGGACCAGGAGGACACCAGTAGTGGGCTCACCTTGTTCTTGTGGTGCCACTCACGGCCGGGCAGCGGGGCCACTGGCACTGGCGCGGGACCTGCTGGCCGAGGGTGGGGAGCCCTTCTTTGTCCTCAACAGTGACGTGATCTGCGAGTTCCCCTTCGCGGCACTGGCCCACTTCCACCAGCGGCACGGCGGCGAGGGCTCGCTGGTGGTGACCCGCGTGGAGGAGCCGGCCAAGTACGGCGTGGTGGTGAGCGAGCCCAACACTGGCCGCATCTACCGCTTCGTGGAGAAGCCACGTGTCTTCGTGTCCAACAAGATCAATGCCGGGCTCTACATCTTCAGCCCGGGCATCCTGCAGCGCATCCAGGTAGGGTCCTGGGGGGACTGGGCCAGGCTGGGGGGGCTGGGGCCCCCCCTCAGCCCTGCGTCCTGTCCCCACAGCTGCGCCCCACCTCCATTGAGAAGGAGATCTTCCCGGCCATGGCGCAGGACGGGCAGCTCTATGCCATGGAGCTGCAGGGTAAGGCTCTATGCATGCTGCGGGCAGCACTGGGGTCTTGCCTGCACTGCTGCCCCTCTGCCAGGGGCTGTCACTGTGGCTCTATCCCCACAGGCTTCTGGATGGACATTGGGCAGCCCAAGGACTTCCTTACAGGCATGTGCATGTACCTGCAGGCACTGCGGGCTCAGCACCCTGAGAAGCTGCACTCGGGGCCTGGTGTTGTAGGGAACGTGCTGGTGGTAAGTGCTGGCCCCCAGCACACTGGCTCTGGGCTCGTGTCACAGGCTCACCGTGTCCTCTCACTGCTGTCCTCAAGCTGTGCCCTCGTGGCCCCACACTGGCCAAGTGGCGGGGCCATGCCAGGGACAATGCCAACAGCTCTAGCTGCCCTCCTGGCCCCAGCACAGCCCCTCTTCCTTCCAGGACCCTAGTGCCAAGATTGGGGCAAACTGTGTCATTGGCCCCAACGTGACGATCGGGGCTGGCGTGGTGGTGGAGGACGGGGTGCGCATCAAACGCTGCACCGTGCTGGAGGGGGCCCGCGTCCGCTCCCACTCCTGGCTGGAGTCCTGCATCGTGGGCTGGAGCTGCTCTGTGGGGCAGTGGGTGAGGATATGGGTGTCCACCCCTTGCAGGGGACTGGGGCTCGGCTCTTGCCCTCCCTTGTCCCCTTGTCCCACCTCCTGGCTTTGTGGCGGAAGGGATGGAGGGATGTGCCAGCAGGCAGGAGCAGGAGCATGACGAGGCCTCTCTGGGGCAGGTGCGCATGGAGAATGTGACAGTGCTGGGCGAGGACGTCATTGTCAACGACGAGCTCTACCTCAATGGGGCCAACGTGCTGCCACACAAGTCCATCACCGAGTCGGTGCCAGAGCCACGAATCATCATGTAGCAGCCCCTGGTGGGCCCTGCACTCCTGGTTCTGCTTGGATTAAATATTTACATTTCCATCTCTCCCTGAGCATCATCTGAGCATGGCCCCAAGTACTGGCTGGCCTGGCTTCCCCTCCACACGTCTCAGGGCACCACATAAGGAAGAATAATTTAATGCTGCATTTCATGAAGTCGGCCCCCAGCCAGGGGCAAGTTCACAGCCCAAACACCCAGCCCGGCCTCCTGGTCCCAGCAGAGCCGAGGCCTCGGGCTCCCCTCCCTGAGAATGGCCTGTGGGGCAGAGGCTGCCAGGGTGCTGGGCAAGGGGACACCAGCCCCAGTGCCTGGCTTCCCTGACCCACAGCACGTCCCATGCTGGGCCCTGGCCCTGCATGAGGGGAGAAGACAGTGTGTGTGCTGGGGGGTGGGGGGAAGCGCCCTGCGCAGCTAGGGGAGCCCGTGGTGCAGGGCTGGGCACTATGAGCTGGCTGGCTTGGTGAAGTCATCCACCCCTGTGATGGTGGCCTTGCAGAAGAAGCAGTCCTTGTTGTTCATGAGGTGCTGGTTGATGCAGGCTCTGGAACACGGGAAAAAAGAGTGTGAGCCCTTCCCCCCAAGCCATGGCATGGGGGTGCCTGGGGCTGGAGATCACCCCAGTGAGGGTCATGTCTGTGCACTACTCACTTGCACGACTTGTGGGAGCAGGGTCTGAAGATTGCGGAGATGGGGTGTGCATAGCAGATGGGGCACAGGTCCTCCTCGCTGGTGGGCTGTAGGGGGGCAGTCACCAGATTAGTGGCAGCAGCAAAAAGCCCATGTCCAAAGCCAGGCATGCTGCCCTGCATCAGGAGTGGGCTGGGGAGTGGAGAGGT
>NW_009953077.1:3848934-3851316 GCF_000747805.2 Chaetura pelagica | reverse complement strand
GGGGGACAGAGGCTGCCACGGCGCTGGGCAAGGGGACACCAGCCCCAGTGCCTGGCTTCCCTGACCCACAGCACGTCCCATGCTGGGCCCTGGCCCTGCATGAGGGGAGAAGACAGTGTGTGTGCTGGGGGGTGGGGGGAAGCGCCCTGCGCAGCTAGGGGAGCCCGTGGTGCAGGGCTGGGCACTATGAGCTGGCTGGCTTGGTGAAGTCATCCACCCCTGTGATGGTGGCCTTGCAGAAGAAGCAGTCCTTGTTGTTCATGAGGTGCTGGTTGATGCAGGCTCTGGAACACGGGAAAAAAGAGTGTGAGCCCTTCCCCCCAAGCCATGGCATGGGGGTGCCTGGGGCTGGAGATCACCCCAGTGAGGGTCATGTCTGTGCACTACTCACTTGCACGACTTGTGGGAGCAGGGTCTGAAGATTGCGGAGATGGGGTGTGCATAGCAGATGGGGCACAGGTCCTCCTCGCTGGTGGGCTGTAGGGGGGCAGTCACCAGATTAGTGGCAGCAGCAAAAAGCCCATGTCCAAAGCCCTGCATCAGGAGTGGGCTGGGGAGTGGAGAGGTGGGGGGGGGCGGGGGGAAAATGGTGGTTGGGACTCACCAGTGTGGTGGCAGCTGCCTGCTTGGATTCCTCACTCAGGTGGCTCAGCATCTTGTCCACCTTTGCCAGTTCCTCAGCACTGATGTATTCTGTGTCTGTGGGGTGAATGTAACCCTCAAGTTGCCCCAAAGCTGCTGGACAATGCACAGGGGCTGCAGTTGCCCTTGGGGACAAGCTAAGACAGGGAGCCTGGTGCTGGGGACAGCAAGGTGGACACTGGGTCCTATGGTAGACAGAACTGCTGCCTAAAGTGAGCACAGCCCCATCCCAAGTGCCACCACTGGGGGACAGTGGGGAAGCCATGGCCTCCTGTTGCCAGGGCTAAGGGGACTGGGACAGACACCAGCAGCCCTGACCCCATCCCAGCCATGGCTGGGAACTAGGTGTGGGTGAGCACAGCCCAGCTCCCAGCACGGTGCTGACACTTACAGGTCTGCAGGGAGAAATGGCGCTTGTCCGTGGCCGGGGCAGCAGCTGCCAGGGCTGAGGGCTCGGTGTGGCCCAGCAGGTACTGGATGGAGCGCAGCTGGAGGCAGGGGTCTGCCAGCAGCACTGCCGTCGCACGCTCGGCCCTGCAAAGGGACACAGTCAGGCCTCAGCCCCCAGCACCCCCAGCTGCATCACCCACCACCCAGTGGTCACAGGGCCACCAGCTCTTCAGGCCCAGCCCATCCTGGTGTGTGGCACCACACACCCTGTGGACTGTAGGGACACTGTGCCCAGCCCCCTCAGCTCATGTGCTTCATGGAGATGAGCCCAGGATACAGCCAGCCCAGCTGCCCCATGCTCCCACCTATGACTGGGGGAACTCACATAGATGCAGCCAAAGGACAGCCACGCTGCCCCAACCCCTGCGCGGTGTCTCTGGAGATCGATATGGTGCAGCAGCACTCGCTGAGGCTGCGGCCGTCGCTCCGGTGCCCGGCTGAGCCTGGGAAGCCGCAAGGCTGCCAGCACCACCCTTGCTCCATGGCCTGTCCAGGGTATGTGGAGCAATTCCATGTGGGGGCTGATGCTGGGGGAGGTGGGGGCAGCTGTGTCACCCCTGCCCTGTGGGGACAGCTCAAGGTGCCCCCAGGGTAAGCAGGTGCCCCCACAAGGCAGGAGGGAGCAGTTGTGGCTCTCCACAGCTTTTATCATCAGCAGGGACCACCAGGACAGATGAAGGGCACCTGAATGGGGGCATCTCCATTAGGCACCAGTGCCATGACCTGTCCACAGCCCCTGGCAAAGAGCAGTGCTGGCTCAGTGGCCAGCCCTGGGGCATGCACAGCCACCTTGGTGGTGGGGAGGCGAGCGAGAAGCCCATCAGCACAGGCTGAGCTGGAGCGCAAGGGGTTAATAGCAACCGCAGCTGCCAAATTAGCTTTTTGCTGCCTTAATGGAAACCAATTCCCCAGCCCAGCCTTCTGCCTTTCCAGGGGCTGGGTAATGACATTCCTTCATGTCCTTCACCCTGAAGCCACCTCCTCCTCCCCACCCACAGCACCCCCTAAGCCATGGGGACCCCACCAGGCCCTGCAGTCCTCATGGCTGGGGATCCCTGCTGGCACATGCAGGGGTGATGGGGACAAGAGCAGCAGAAAGAACCACGACTGGGTGCTGAGCAGTGGGGGAGGAGGATCTGCCTGTCATCCTTGCTCCCAGCCTGCATGCATCAAACACGCAGAGCTCCCAGAGGTGACAATGGGGTGAGTTTAGTCTGCCAGCAGCCTCCCCACAGCTGGGCAGCCACGGAGCAGCCAGAACAGCCCCCTCACAGATCCCCGCCCGTTGGG
>NW_009953077.1:3838196-3848719 GCF_000747805.2 Chaetura pelagica | reverse complement strand
GTGGGACGCCGCAAGGCTGCCAGCACCACCCTTGCTCCATGGCCTGTCCAGGGTATGTGGAGCAATTCCATGTGGGGGCTGATGCTGGGGGAGGTGGGGGCAGCTGTGTCACCCCTGCCCTGTGGGGACAGCTCAAGGTGCCCCCAGGGTAAGCAGGTGCCCCCACAAGGCAGGAGGGAGCAGTTGTGGCTCTCCACAGCTTTTATCATCAGCAGGGACCACCAGGACAGATGAAGGGCACCTGAATGGGGGCATCTCCATTAGGCACCAGTGCCATGACCTGTCCACAGCCCCTGGCAAAGAGCAGTGCTGGCTCAGTGGCCAGCCCTGGGGCATGCACAGCCACCTTGGTGGTGGGGAGGCGAGCGAGAAGCCCATCAGCACAGGCTGAGCTGGAGCGCAAGGGGTTAATAGCAACCGCAGCTGCCAAATTAGCTTTTTGCTGCCTTAATGGAAACCAATTCCCCAGCCCAGCCTTCTGCCTTTCCAGGGGCTGGGTAATGACATTCCTTCATGTCCTTCACCCTGAAGCCACCTCCTCCTCCCCACCCACAGCACCCCCTAAGCCATGGGGACCCCACCAGGCCCTGCAGTCCTCATGGCTGGGGATCCCTGCTGGCACATGCAGGGGTGATGGGGACAAGAGCAGCAGAAAGAACCACGACTGGGTGCTGAGCAGTGGGGGAGGAGGATCTGCCTGTCATCCTTGCTCCCAGCCTGCATGCATCAAACACGCAGAGCTCCCAGAGGTGACAATGGGGTGAGTTTAGTCTGCCAGCAGCCTCCCCACAGCTGGGCAGCCACGGAGCAGCCAGAACAGCCACCTCACAGATCACAGCCCGTTGAGTTTGCCGTTCTCCAGCGGGAGAGAAAGCGGCTGCTCGCCGGTGAGACCCGGTGAGGCTGGAGGGTCGGCGAGGTGTCCCTGGGGGGGCAAGCGAGCAGGCAGTGCCGGTGCCAGCTGCGCATCGCCCTGCCCACTGGCAGGACGGCAAGGGAGGGCCACGGCCACCACTGTGGCCACCACTCCCCACGCCGGGACCAATGGGATCCCGCCCGGCCCACACACCCTGCATCGCCAGCGTGTAAATAGCGGCAGGAGCGGGACGTCCCCACAGCCCGCCCGGCTCCCCGGGAGATGCTGGCCGGGAGGAGCCGGGGGCTGGACTGGACGGGGCTCACCGGTGCCTGGTGAATGGGAACGTGACACGGCAGCCGGCCCTGAGCCGTGAGAAACTTTGTGCTCCGGGGATGTGCGGCTCCGGGAGGCAGCGGGGCGTTCGCCGAGCCCAGAACACCTTCCCGGAACGGAGCGTCTCAGCCCGTTGATGCCGGGCAGCCCAGCACCGGCCGAGCACAGGTGAGACGCAGCAGAGCGGGGCAGGGTGATGCTGCCCTTTAGCTCTTTTCAAGCCCCGCGGCTGGAATCGGGATCTTCCTTTGCGGGGTGCAAAGGGGCGGATGCTTGGTAGAGTCCTCCCCCCACAAGCCAGCACAGGGCAGACGGGGGGAGGACCTCAGAACAGTTTCTCTCGCGTCGCATCTCGCTCCTGCCCAGCACCATGTCCCTGGGCTGGCAGTGGGTGGGGAAGCTGCTGCTGCTGCTGCTGCTCCAGCTGTGCGCCCACGGCCGCGCCCCCCGCGCCTCCCCACCGTCCCACCCCCACCGCTGCCCCAGAGCCTGCATCTGCACCTCCGACCTGCTGAGCTGCAGCCGGCAGACGCTGCAGCGTGTGCCCTTGCCACTGCCACCCACTGCCACCACGCTGGACCTCAGCCACAACGCTCTCACCCAGCTCCACGACCACTGGCTGGCTGCCCTCCCGCACCTCGAGGCCCTCCACATCAGCCACAACCAGATTAAGGACCTTTCTCCACAGGCTTTTCACAACGCCTCCTATCTGCGGCACCTTGACATGTCCTCCAACCACCTGCACGCTGTCGAGACACACTACTTCAATGAGCTGGTGAGCTTGGAGGAGCTTCTGCTCTACAACAACCGCATTGCACGAGTGGATGAAAACGCCTTCGCCAAGCTGAGCGGCCTGCAGAAAGTCTACCTGAGCTGGAACAACCTGACCACCTTCCCCTTCCGCTTGGTGCAAAGGCTGAGCATCTGCAGCCTCCGCACGCTGGACCTCTCCTCCAACAGCCTGAGAAGCGTCCCAGTGGAAGAGCTGGCAGCTCTGCCTGAAACCATCAGGAATGGCTTGTACCTGCACAACAACCCCATCAGGTGCAGCTGCCCACTCTACCTGATGCTCCAGCGCTGGAAGCAGCGAGGTTACAGCTCTGTGAAGGATTTCTTTGAGGAACACATCTGCAAGGTGTCTGACAACGTGCCTGGGTCCCTGATCAAGTTCCTCAAATACAGCCACATGTTTGAGAACTGCTTGGCGGGTCCTGAAGATATGCACCCCGTGCCCTTCCCTGTGATGGTGGGCCAGACCCTCCTGCTCACCTGCAACACCAGCCTGCCAGCCGCAGCCACCACCTACATGTGGATCTCCCCTCACCATGAGCCCATCAAATACCCAGGGAACAGCAACCGCTCCTTGGAGCTGTACCGCAATGGCAGCCTGAAGATCAAGGTGACCAAGCCCTGGCACTCGGGGGTCTACGTGGGCTTGGCCATCAACAGCCCCCACAATTTCAGCAGGCTGTGTGAAGTCAATGTGACAGTCAACTACCCCAAGCCAGATGAGGAGACCTTCAGCACAGGCCTCACCACCCTGCTGGGGTGCATTGTGAGCCTGGTGCTCGTGCTCATCTACTTGTACCTCACACCCTGCCGCTGCCTGAGCTGCTGCAAGAAGCCAGCTCCCCTCAGCCCAATGCAGTGCCCAGTTCTCCAGCCTCAGCACCACCCCCCCTGCCACCGACGGGCCAAACCGCAAAGTCAGTGCCAGCAAGCATGTGGCTTTCCTTGAGCCCATCGGGGAGACGCAGAACGGCAAGATCCGCCTGGCCCTCGGCGAGGACTTCCCTGATGCCAAGCACCTCAAGGTCCTGCAGCTCAAGTCAGACTCGGAGTCCATCAGCTCTGTCTTTTCGGACACCCCCATTGTGTCGTAGCAGGGCAGTGCTGGGGGGAGAGCCAGGGTCTCCCAAGAGCTGTTCTCCTCCATCACTGCTAGAAGCACGATTATTGGGCACCCCAAATCCCCGGCTTGACCGCAACCCATGAGGGTGATCAGCATCACCCACAACTGCTTCAGCCATGAGCTCCTGGTGGGTTTTGGGCTGGGGGCATGTTGATGCCTGGTAAGAGCAACTTGCATGAGCCACTGGCAATGTCCTTGTTAGCACAATGGTAATACTGATGAACCCAGCATGTCTGAGCAATCTCTGCTTCATTTGGGCAGCCACACCACCCAACAGCGACACCAGGGCTGGCAGTCTGCCACCTCTATGGGTACATAACCTAGCGCCACCTCCGTGGACCCCAGGGCAAGGAACAGCCGTGACAAGTGGGGCACTGTCCTTGCTCATGCCAGGGGAGCCCCTGGAGATGGCGATGCTACTGTCCTATCCCAGCCCCTGCCAGTCCCCATCAGCATGCTGTGGCCGGGAACAGGGGAAACGTGACCCTGTCACAAGGGGGTAGATGCCCCCTCCCCAAACATGGCCACTCAGGAGGGATGGAGCTCAGCGCGGGACCAGCCACACAGCCAAGCAAACATTACAAGCTTTTGCCTCCTGAGAAGCTGTAAATAGTGGAGGCAGGATCAGACGAGCGGAGCCGGCGCCCGGCCCGCGTTGCTCAGCGTGCCCGTGCCACCAAGGACGATGAGGGCTCAGATGCACCAACCTCCTTTGCTGCTTCTCCTTGGGGCGGACAAACGCGCTGCTACAGCACAGCTATTTAGGCAGTAACCTAATAAGCCTATCGATACATGTGAGTAATCGTCTCCTCTCTTGGGTCGTAATTCTCTAGTTACATTGGAATAAAAATGCCTATTTTTTTAAGCTCACGCTGGGCTGAGTGTCTCCTTGCCCTTGCAGTGAAGCGGCGCAGAGCTGCCCCACATCCCATGGCTGTAGGGGTGAGAGTCTGGGGGTCTGAGGGAGCCCTGAATTCCCACTGGCCCAGAACATGGAGCCAGGTGATGTGCGCTGGGATGGCAGCCTCTGCTCCCATCAAATGGCATTAGGGTGGCCTGGGCGAGGGGGTTAAACGTGCCAAGATGGAGCTGGTGGCCTGGGGCTGGCCTGGGTGCCAGCGGAGTGTCCAGTGTCTTTTTCCAGGAGGGCAGAGGTCCCAGGGAACCTGGAAGCAGTGCCAACTGACAAGAGGGCACATCCAGACCTCAACAGGGACAAGCAGGATTTTAGTGTGGGGGAGAGGCTCCCTGGGGAGCCCTGCTCCTAGTGGGACTGGCCTTATCTCTGGATGAGTCCCAGCTCTCTCTGGGGAAGGAGGGATAAGGGTGTCCCACCCCACTGCTAGCCAGCACTGCCCCGCTCCATAGCAGGAGCATGACGCTGTCACCTGCAGCATAGGCAATGCCAGGGCCAACCTGCTGGCAGGGGCAAAGCTCAAATACACCCTGGGCAGTGCAAACAGGGACCAGGACCCTTTGCAGACCTCTACTCCAAACATGCAACCCCTCATGGCCATGCATCCCAGCCAGCTGCTGGCAGCCCTGTGACTAGTGGCAGGAGAAGGTCCCTGTGGCATCAGGACAGCACTAGCACCCATCCTTCTACTCCTTCAGCCAGGATATAAGCAGCATCTTTTTTCCCAGCAAAAAGTCAACCATGCCCAAAACTCTCATCAGAAACCTCTCACTACCCATCCAAGGAGGGGAGAGCAGCTACCCCAAGCCACCCACTTGCTCCTGCAAACCTGCATCTGTAGATGAAGTTAATACCTGAAGCTCAGGGGAAGAGCTCAGGCCAACCTGAGGTAAGAAAATCTCCCAAGGGCCTCGCCAGGGACACACCAGCCTGGAGAAGCCCAGGAGAGCTCTTCTAGGCTGGCTGCAATTTTCCTGTCCCTCCAGGAATGTGATAGCACAGCTGAGGTCTGGGTCAGTTCTGGCCCTAAGGACTCCCTGCTGTCCCTACCCAGGACAATCCTGCTGCAGTTTCACACTTTCCTGGTGCTCAGGAAGGATCCCACACCACACTGCTGCTCTACTGAGCAAGGCAAGGCAGTTTGAACTGTCAAAGCAGTTCATTAAGCAGCCTGAAAGGCAAATCATCTCAGCAAGGAAAAACATAGCCAGGAGCACAGCCTCCCTGACAGACAGGAGTTGGGAAATGTAATGGATGATCCCTGAGGAATACACCATCCTCTCTCACAGATATCTGCACCATCACAGCCCTGGCTCGCTGCCAAACTGGGCTCCTGCTCCGTGACTCCGCAGGGCGAGTAACCCTTATTTCCTGAGTTTTTAAAGCAAGGTAGCATGAATTCCTTTAGACTGAGTGATCCATGAAATGTCTACTCCTGAACCTTCCACCACAGCTCTCTCATCAGTATGTGTTGAAGAAGCATTAGTGATTAAGTGATCAGTAATTACCATGTCCAATGGGACAGCAGAGAACTACCGTGTCCAGCAGGGACCAGCCAAGTGCCCAAGCACACAAGTGGGTGCCCAGGCTGAGTTCAGGGACCTGCCGATTGGGATATTCAGTGACTGTCACCATGGAGTTGAACCCAAAACCATCTAGGAGTTGAAGAGAGTCTGCTTAGCCTGCTTCCCCCACCTGGCCTTGTGCCTCCTCACCTTCCTGCTCACCACGTTACTCCTGCCCTGAGAACTTCCCTGCTGCTAGTCCACCCATCTGTACTGTGCAAAGGAGAAGAGTGTGGAGATCCAGCCAGAATTACCCCAACATCACATCAGCCCAGTTCCACTCCTTCTGGCAGGTCCTGCTGGCTCATGCTCAGCATACCACTGGCACAGCATGGTTGCTCCTGGCTCAGGATCCCTATCCTGTGCTCTGCTGGCTGGTACCACCATGTTTCTGGTGACTACAGTGCTCTTCTCACAGTATTTTCTGTTGTTTGGGCAGAAGTCCCTGGGAGATGCACCTTCAAAGCTGTGTAAGTCTTTTCTTGTACAGTTGCCCTGCAGATAAGTTGACTTGCCACTTGCATGTGGCCCAACCCTCCAGACTCACCCTAAGAGCATCAGCCACTGGCAGGGCTGAGGAATGTGCTGCCTGGCCTCACTCCTCCTGCCTCTGAGGGGACAATGTCCATGGGGCACAGGAGAAGCCCCCGGAGCAGAGCAGCAGCTGTGCCCTGGCACGACATGGCTCATCTCCTCTCTGGGATGGTCATCCACTTTCCACAAAGCCTGGTTCAACCCATATGCCCAGTCCTACCTACAACCTGCCCTCGCATGCAGGGGACCAAGAGCCTCACCTTTGGGCCTCACCCCTTCCCCTGCTGCTCACTCTTGCCAGGATCTTCCCACAAGCTCTGGCAGCACTGCTCCATTAGCTCACTCCAAAGGAAGCTTAATAGAAAATCTGCTCAATTATTTAGCAAGCAAACGGGGGGATGATACCGGCTGAGGACAGCCAGGGTCTCTGGCACAGACACAACGACTCAGCCCAACCCTTGGCTCAGCCTGCCAGATCCTGCCTTCCCTCTCCTCCCTGTGGAACTAGAGCTCTGCTGCTTTAGGGTCTGGCAAACACATACACAAAAACAAACACAAGCCAGGCATCCAGACTCCCCAAAACAGGGCAACTGCCACCTTCCTGTCTGGGAACTAGAAGACCCTCTGCTGAGGGACCTCAGCTTGAACTAGCAGCTCCCCACCCATGCCCTGTACTAATTAATTCTCCTTGGCTCGTTTGCAAAGTTTGTTACACCAGCGAGGATATTACACCCACCCATTAAATCCCCAGCCCCTGCAACAAAGATGAGTAAGCCCAGACAAGGTGAGCACCAAAGCTTTGGTCCACCAGGAGCAGTACCCACCATCCTGCCAGACCCAATGAGGAAATGCATTTCTGCTCTTTCAAAAGCAGAACTGGCTCCACGCAGGGACTAAGGAACATGATCCGTCAACTGCTTCATCACATCCCAGCCAGGGCACTGTTCCCTTTTCTTCTGCTTAATAGCTCTGTTTAATGCCAGGAGTCCATAGCAAGAGGACTTGATGCCTGGCTGAGCGTCCTGTGTTGGGCAAGGAGCAGCGGAGGCATCCGACTGCATCCCGATAACACGCTTGGATGAGTTGGCAGGGTCCTGGTTCTCCTAACTCCCACCCTATCCCACTGGAGCATTTCGGCCTCATAAATGGGACCTCACTCCTGCACTCCCAGATTAACCCATCCTCTCTGTCCCATGGAAAAGCTTGCAGCACCTTCCTAACAAGCACCTGGGATAGAGGCAACCAGAAAAAACCTAGTCAAGCCAAGGAAGTCACCTGAGGTCCTGTCCCCTGTCCTTATCCACTGGGGAAGAGCCTCCTCACTGGAATCAGGCAGGATAAACAGCTAGTGTCCCAGGTGATTCCCACAGAGTTCCTAGGTGTACGTGTGTTATGTACAACACTTGCACCCCTCAATTCAGAGTGCTGCAAAGAGGGGACGTGGCTCAGTTTTCCCTTCCACATGAGGGACTGTGCCTGTGGCCACACTGATGAAAACTGTCAGACTGCCCATCCCCTCTGCTTGATGAGCAGGAGAGGGTCTCCCAGCCACCAGCCTCAGTTCTTTTGTCCTGATTGACCTCAATGCCTCCCCTGCAAGGTTTGTTTCCCTTTTATAGATCAGTGACGCATCAAACCTCAGATTTAGTGCAGGGCTTTGCAAAATCACATGGAAGCATTTTATTTTATGGACATTTTTCCCTGGGCTTCCTCCTGTTCCACCTTGTGCTTCTCCTGCTCAGCTAGGTCCCCCATAAGGACATGATGCTTTCCTCGCATAATTCCCCCATTTTGTATTAATTTCTGCTTTCCAGTGCCCAAGGAGATGACAACAAAGCCCTTGAAGGTCACTCAGAGACCTGCCACTTCCCAGCCACACACCCCAGGACATGGCATCTCTGGTTAGTGCCCATGCAGCCCATCACTGCCCAAGGCACAGAGGGCGCTGGGGCAGGCAGGGGACAGCACCACTTGGTGATGTACAGCCCCTTTCACACCAGCTGTCTGGGTTTCCCGAACCCAAAACACAACTGGCTTTTCAGGTCAAGGACACAGCCTGGAATCTCTGTGTCTCCCCAGGACACCCTGCAGGTTAGGAAGGGTGTACCTGTCGTCATGCTACCTTCTTCCAGGATTCTTCAGAGTTCACATAACTGAAGGACAGAGAAAGAGCTTTATCCCTTTGCCTCTTTGATCCCACAAGTGATTTGGACTGGGACTGATGTTCAAGGGACAGGGAGCCAGGGAAGGACTTCTCATCCTGCCCGCAGGCATGCAGGGAACTGCTTTATCACCTCCCCCCTTCCTTCCAGGAAGAAAGGTCTGGTTGTGGCATCAAATTAATGATATTTGCCCTTTCCATGGAGCAGGATTCTGGGGGTGAGCAAAAGCCATCCCTGCTCACAGTCCAGAAAGGCCACTGATCAATGACCTTGCACTAAGCTCTTGGCACTGTCATACTGGGGCTGTGAGACTGGTGCAGCAGCCATGGGAGGCAGGATATAATTAGATATATTTGTGTATATCTTTGAGTCCTTGAGCTGAAGAAGCTGAAAGACTGGCTGCAGGGCTGAGCCGCTTGGCCAGATGGGGCTCTGCTCTCTGCTAAGCCAGAGACTATAATGTTCTCCAAACATGAAAACAAGAGGATATGCAGCACAGACAGAAGACCCCCATCTCCTAGAGCACCCTACAGGGTACAGTGGCCAGGCAAGACACATACAAATGACAGTGGGAGAGAGCAAAGGCAGGGTGGCAGAGGGTATCGGAAAAAGTTCATCTGCAGGGCACAGGCACAAAGAAACAACCAGTTCCAGCCACATGACCCCCCCAGTGCTGTCTCTCTGAATAGCTGGTTACCATCAAGACAGGAAGATTTGCTTCATTCGAAAATCGGCATCACCTAAGTGCCCAGACAGGATTTGTCCCACCCTTGTGCCACAGGTCTGGGCAGTCAGAGAGCTCTGCACACATTTTGATGCTTTCCTGAGATGGGTCCAGAGCCAAGGAGCTTTAATGAACTCCCTTCCATCCATCACAGTGCTCTGCAGCACTTTGCCTTCTTCACCACCTCAGCACAGCTCTTTTACACGTGGCACTCACAACATCTGACAGCAGCTGCCCTGTCACCCAGCGTGCCAGACCCCATTCCAAGGAGGGAGGTGCACACAGGCTGTTGATACAGCACCTCACAGCTGCCTCCCACAAGGGCTTTCCTGCACTGCAGGAAGGAGTCGAGCACCCAGCAGCAGCACTGGGATGCTGCTGTGGCAGGACCATGAGGCTCTTTGGCTTCTGCCTGCTCCATGCACACACACCCACCTCGCCTTGCTTGGGTCCCCACAACCCTCCCCTGGCACTGCAGCACCCAAAGCTGTGCCACACACTGTGACTTTGTGCTGTGGAAGTCAAAAGCCACTCACCCCTGAAGATCAGTGTCCACGAGCAGCCGGACCAGTATCCCTGTCACAGCCACAAGGATTGGGTAATGGTCCACACTCTCCAGCCCTGTGGAAGCAAAAGACAAAGATAAAGCTGCTGCCTCCACATGACAGGTGGAGCAGGGCTAGGGAGCACCCAGACTGGGTGGTGGAGCAGTCCAGGGGGCAGGCACTGTGGCTTGGGCTCTCTGGTGGGGACATCAAGGACAGAGGAGTCTTCCCACTAACGTGAACCCCAGACTCAGACACTGCCCTTGTGGTGGAGCATTCCTTCCTGTTCCAAACCTCAAGAGGAGAAGGTGGTCTGTCCCCTCCTATGCAGGCAGGAAAATCCAGCTGCTGTACAGGGATCCTAGCATGCCCATGACATAGCAACTGGTGCCAGTCTCTAACAGACCTAGCTCAGCTGCCCACAGTCACCTCCATGAGGAAGAGGCTGATGCTGCTGAGAACAGCTCAGCTTCCCCTGGCAATTCAGCACACCCTTCACTAGATGCAGAGCACAGCAGCCAAGCCTGCCACCTGACCTGCAATCTGTCCAGGGCTTTGAGGCTTTCATACAGCTCCCACCTAACCTGTGCCACATCACTCTCTAGCAAGACACCTCCCTGCCCAAGCACAGCATGGCTGCCCCTTCTACCATGGACAGAGTTCCTGGAGGGAACCAGAGCTGCTGGGCAGGCAGAGCCTAAGGGCCTAGGAAGAGCAACAACGCTCACGTTTGTCTAGAGGATTTACTTCTCCAGACTTCTGTGGCAGTCTGTGGGACCAGACTGGCTTCCCAGCCAGGGATGTGGCAGCCTGAGGTCTGATCCCACACACCAAGCCATCCCTCACTTCCCAGGAACATGCCTCCAGTGTGTTTTCAATGAAGAGGGACAGAGCATCACTGCAGGGACTCACCCGGCAGACGGAGGTTGACCACTCTGTCAAACAAGTTCCTTTCAGCTGTCACACGGTTCAG
>NW_009953077.1:3837106-3837949 GCF_000747805.2 Chaetura pelagica | reverse complement strand
GTAGGGAAAAGCAGAGAGGTTTTGTATTTTCTGGATGGGCCAGCATTCAAAGAGCATCCTTATAGTTTGGGGCTCAGTGCCTGGGAGCTGGTTGATGCCCAGAGGGAGGCTCGCTGCTTGGCCCCTTCATGGAAGCGGGTGACACCACACCACCTGGCACACCTCTGGGTTGTACTGGATCCAAACCTCCCAGAGAAGAGTCAGTCTGAGGTCAAGACCTGAATCCCAGCATATTCCACCCAAATCTGAATCCCACCCACAAAAGCCAAACTGCTTCTGTGGATCAAAGCAAGCAGAAGGCACAGTCCCTGGGACAGCCACAGCCTGTGAAGAGTAAGCTGGCAGCTGTGGGCAAAAGCAGTGTCAGCAGGATGAAGCACAGTCCAGGTCCTTTCCTGCCTGGAGCTGGTAGCAGGATGGACCTACCAGCTCTGAAGCACAGCATGAGCACAGAGAGCAATTTGCTGCTCTGCTTGACAGAGTATCACCACAGGCACAGACTTCTGTCTGTAACCAGCACACCAACTGCAGACACTTAATTAGCCAGCATTAGTGCTCACCCAAACCCCCAGTGGGTTGAGCAGGGACCACTCCAGGCTTGACACAACCACTGCAAGCTGAGCACTGCCTCTCAGATGCAGCATCCATCTTCCCATGCCCCCCAGGCACAACGAGCAGAGCACTGCACCCCTCTGTGGGCATGTTCAGCCGTGGGGAATGGCTTACAGCAGCACCAGGACATGAGGGGGATGCTGCAGCACCCTGCTCTCCACTGCCTTGGTCCCTTCCGACCCAAACCACTCTGTGATTCTATGATTTAAGTAGCCACCATCCTCCCTCCCA
>NW_009953077.1:3804950-3837012 GCF_000747805.2 Chaetura pelagica | reverse complement strand
CAGACTAGTTGTCGAGGAGGGGAGCAGCTGATGTTTTGGGGAGCACCACTTGTTCTTGAGCACCTGGGTTTGCTGGGAACACAGCATTTGCAGCAGGAGCTCTGACTGCACAGCACATCTGAAGAGAGGGCAGAGGGGCCCCTGTGCCCTTCAGAGGGGCTTCTTCACACCAGCTAAGGGACAATACCTGGGCAAGCCTTCGAAGCAGCAGCTCTGATGATGGGCGATTCCAATCGAGGAAGATCTCTGGCGCCAGCGTGACGGTCATCTCCAGCACCCTGAGCAGGCTCACTGATAGGTCAAAGCAGGTGGCACACACCTTCAGCTGGCGGCTGTCCACAAAGTTCCTCTCCAGGCGCTCTGCTGCCTGCTGGATCTGCCAAGCAATGGAGACAGCTTAACAAGGTGCCCCTTCCCAAAAGGAGGGCTGAGACCCCCAGCCCAGCTCAGTTCCTGGCCCTACCAGGGAACAACTGCACACCCAGCCCCAAGAGCTGTGTCTTGAACCTCGCTGTGTGTAGGACACGGGTACCTATGGAGCATTGGACCCACAGCCCCAGGTGGCACACTCACCTCCTGAATCATGCCAATGAACTCAGAGAAAGCCCAGTTCAGCTGGTTGAGGACACTGTTGAGGAAGCTGGGGGCCAGGTCACGGTCACTGCGGAGCAGGTCTGCCATGTGCCGCTGCAGCAAGGTGGAGGGGCATGGCTCTGAAACCAGACAGTGACAGCTTCAGTGGTCTGGACCCATAATGGCCTGTCCTGGGCTTGGTAGATGTTGGCTTGTCTCTCACAGTAAGCAGAGATAGCAAGGCCCTGGGAGCCAGGGTGAAATGACTATTCTGAGCAGCAATCTTGCCTGTTGGGCCTTCAAGTGCTTTTTTTGCAATGCCAGCCTTGATTAACCAGGGCAGGGCCATGCTTGCTCACTGCTGTTGGCACACACAGGAGGGCTGCCCTGCAGATGAGCCTCCTTCCACTCAGCTCAGCATTAAATGCTGCTCATACCACTGTGGCAGCAGCTGCCCAGAGCCAACACGGCCACCCTTGGCCTCATACGGGTCTGTCTGTGTCCCAGAAAGAAGGTACCTGGTAAATCCCACTCCCAAGAGGCTTCTGCAGGGAGCTGGGGCTGGCTCTGCCCTGGGCAGGCTCAGGCAGAGCTGCCCATGCTCCCCTGCCACGTTCAACCTGAGCAGAGACATCTATTTGGTACGTAGCACCTCACCTCTGGACTTTTTCACAATCAAACCCAGCAGCTGGGGAACACAAGTCAGTGCTGTGTGAGCCACCAGCTCCCATGGATGGGCAGGGAAAGGAAGGGGCAAATATGGGACAGATGCTTCTCACCAGCAGAAGGACCCGCTGCCAGTAAGAGGCTCACAAAAGCACTCAACACTACGAAGGAAAGGTACTGGAGTTCAAACCACAGTCTAAAATGCAGGGCTTGGAGAAAGAAATTTGAGCAGACTTAACTGACATAGGAAAAACACCAATCTAACTACTTTTCCTGCTATGAGAAGTAGGCGGAAATCCCGGCAGCACCAGCACAGTGGTGCCCAGAGGAACAAGCTGTGCTGTGACTACAGAAAGTCTGTGGAGTGGCAGCCTGCTCAGAAGGCCAGCACACGCACAGGAAGTACCAAGTGACCTCCAGCATATCCTCAGGGATGGAGAAGCAAGGCATAACTACAGGCAGATTGCTAGCTGGGATTAGTAAAGCCAGAGGGGGAGGGCTGAAGATTGTAAACTCAAATGGGAACACGATAGATTATTCTGCAAATACCCACTAGCCAGTGCAATGAAGTTCTATTGTTATGGAGGACACAGGCTGATGTCTCACAGTGCATAATCACTCCAGGCAGGCCAGGGCCTTGGCTTTGATCCTGCCTAAAAGCACCTCCTAGGGAGGGATTTCATCAAAACACTCTTTTTTTTTTCATCAAAACACACTTTGATGTCCTACTCCCACCCACAAGTACTTTCTCTGCCCTTGGGTACCCGTGGCTCAGGGACTGACCAAGCCAAACATCCTTTTTATGTATTCAGAGGCCCTCAGTGGATTTCTTGTCCAGTGTCCCCTGAAACTGTGTAAGCCTTTAGCATTGAATGTGTTCTGGAGCAACATTCCAGTGTGCGGCAGGAGGAATTCAGATTTGAGCTTGGCTTCTACTTGCTATATTTGATAATATTTCTTCTCTGCAAACCCCTCAATTCTGGTGGGAGAGACAGCGAGATGCTGCTCTCCAGTCACTTCCTTCAGCTAGCCATGATTTCAGACCTTTATGATAGTCTTTCCAATGGGAATAGCTCATATTTATGATAGATATTCCAATGGGAATAGTTTCTCATACAGAAACTGTCACATCTTTGTTCCCTTCACCATCCCTCCTGAAGACTTGCCAGCTCTCCCAGATTTTATTTGGAGAGGTGGAATGGGAAGTGTATGAAGCTTTCAAATCACAAGCACATGGCAGATTTGCACAAAGGCATAATGTGGTTTTGTTTTGTTTTTTTCTTCCTTTCCTCATAATTGCTGCTGTGTAATTTGTTCCTTTGACTGGGCATATTTTCCAAAAGATGATACCAGGATGACAGTTCAAGAATAGCCCTTTTGCAAGAACTGTAGCTCAACATCTTCATGAACTTGCTGGTTGCAATGCACAAATAGAGAAGCTCAGGAGTCAACACTGGAACCCACCTTGTTGTCTTTACTGTCAGTGAGGGAACACAGCATATCCTTATCAAATTTGCAGATAACATAAAACAAGGGCTTCATCCAAGGTACTTGAGGCACTCTGAGAAACCTGAGGATTGGGAAAAAACCAGCCTGATCCTATTCAACACGAAGGATAAAATTCTGAATCACTCCAGACATCAGTCCTGGCTGGGAAACAGAGTTGAACTGTTGTGTTATCCCTTCCCCAGCCTCCACTCAATGTGCAAAAAGTGGTTTTTATTAAAACTGCTTCTACACCAGCTTCTTCCAGCCTTTGAGTACCAAAGCAGTTCTAGGCAAGACTCACCCCTCCTCCTGGCTGAGCTCTGCAGGTTGCCCTATTGATTTGTCACCAAAGCCTTTTTTATCCACGTTTCAAGTCAGGATGGATCTCAACACCAACCCCCTGGCCAAAGACTACTTCATCTGAGGCAGCTTTGGCTTTTTGAAGGATAATCTTATGCTCGTAAAAACTTGCTTTACCCTGATTTTCAGCCAATGGCTCATGGTCATTTTCCAATAAGTGGTGTGAATTTGCTCCAAACCTCCAATTCTAGGTTCTTAAATGCTTTCCCTGTTCCTGGCAAAGACTGTGCCAGTCTATAAAAGCATTATTGAGTGGTGCTTCTTGTCAAGCTTCTCCATGGTTACATAGGAGTTTTTTTTAAGTTTTAAGCTAACACCAGGAACAGGGGACTTCCTTGGCTTTTGTTGCTCCCAAGACGATTTTGACCCTAAAGATGCTGTGATCACTGCTGCTCCTTGAAAACAACATAAGGAACCCGCCCTGGGCTACAGTAAGAGCAGCTTTGCCTCTTGCATGAGTTCCCAGAGCAGGTTCTCCATGGGATAGTCATTAGTGGTATCTAGAAACTTAACCCTGTGTTCATCTTCATTTGCAAGATGTTCACGCTTTTGCTGAGGCATCTCCACCCACCTCCCCCCCATCCCAGTTATGCTGCCCTCCTGGCTAATAGCACAGCCCTTACACATGCCATTCAGGCAGGGATGTCACTTCATAGGGAGTCTCTGGACACTCAATCATGTGGTTACTTTTTTGATCTTGGCAAGAGTATATCATTAGTGTTTCTAAAATTTGTAATTCCTTAATACAAAACCCACTCAATCTTGGATTAGGCTTCATTTTGACAGATAAAGATCAGCCATTGGAACAGAAATTGGTGGTTTCCAAGGCCAGAAACTATTACCTCAATACATTAAATGTGGGCAACAGAGCATGGCCCCAAGCGGTTTCAGATACATCTGATGTTTCCACAACAGAAACTTCCCCACAAAAATATAAGCAAAATAATCAGAGGGAAAAAAATCCAGGTGGGAGGGAAATAATGAATGAAAACAGAGAGTTCTTTAAGATTATTAGGCAGCCAGAAAACCCCAGTGCTACAGCAAGCACCTGGTTTAAAAGGTTCCCTGAGACCAGGATGAAGCAAAGACACACCTTAAAAGGTAAAATGAACACAATCAAACACTGCCAGAGGCTGACGAAAACAAGTAGAAAAGGAGTAACAGAAGGAGAAGTACATACAAAGTTTCTTCAACTATAGGAAAAAATTATAGCAGAATTCTTAAAAAAAGAATGGGAGAAAGTCTAACAGTAGCAAAGGCTCGTTAATAGATGGGAGTTAAAAATTAATCAAGCAGACAAAGTGGAAGCCTTCAATAAGTGCTCCTATTAGATAATTGTAAAGAAGCAGGGTCATGTACTTTCATCACAGGAAGATAATTATGTACTTTATAGCTTGCTAATGACCCAAGAAGATTTATAGCAGGGTTATATGTGACACTTCTTGGTCAGCAGCCCAAGGGGGGGTCCAGCTGCTGCAGCGTTCACAGCAGAGCTGGGAGCCTGGAGGAGGAAAGCCCCAAATGGAGCAGATTCAGAAGGAAAGCAGTTCCACCCACTGCTGATCTGAGTTTTTTTAAGGGTCCAGATGCAAATGTGGAAGAGCTGCTGCTCAGTGGCTGTTGGGACTGTGGGAACTGCAGTGTAAGAGGTGAGGCGGGGTGCAGGGATCCACATCACCACCCAGCTGTGCCCATTCAAAGATGTGTTTAGAGGGTACCAAAGGGGAACGCTGCAGGGTGAGGCAGAAAAGCAAGCTGCCTTCAGGGGATGAGAACTCCATACTGTGGAGAGCAAGGCACCAGGGCAGCCCAGAGCAAAGCCCTGGCAAACAGGCTAATGCAGGTTTTGGCTCTGTGACAGGCAGATCACAGAGGTGTTCTAGCCAGCAAGAAACTGGCAACTCAGGGGATGCTAAAAACATGGGAAGAGTGAACACTGGGGCTCACAGAGGAACAATAACCCCTTTCTGAATAGGACACAGAGACTGCACTTTCTTTTCACCATTAAAAAAGACAAAGAAGTGAGTTTACCTCGGTACACATACACTTTTGTAGAATAAAATGTTGTAATGCACAGAGTATAACCCAGGAGAGAAAGGCAAAGCAGTGGAAGACAGAAGATGAGGTTAGGTACCTTCCCACCAGAAAAAAGTGATGGATTTATTTCCAAGGGTGAGTTCAACTGCCATCAGCTGATGCTTTTGGTGTAGTCAGATCAACAACAGGATCTCTTCCTGAATGGTCTCTTTAGCTTAGACTTGGGATGGGGACATGGGTGAATCCTCTGGCCCAAACTGTGCAACAGCTCAGCTAGATGATATCATGGTCCCACCCACCTACCTTCCAACACTTGATGGATGCGTGGGCAGGAGGCCTGGGGCAGAGGAGCCCTGTGCTGCAACCTGAAGCCACCCTGCAGCTCAGTAAAAGCAAGACAGGCTGGGCCTGGCACGGGGCCACCACTGCTCACCGTGACTGTGCTGGAACAGCACCCGGCCTTCCCACAGTCACTGACAGCAAAACCAGTTCCTGCAGCAGCCACCCACCAGAACTGCCCCTGCCTCTGAACAGAGCCCTGTCTGCTCCCCAGAGCCAAACCGGAGGCAGAGCCCTGCCTGCACGAGAGCTCTCTGGTGCCAGTGGAGCTAAGGAACAACTCGGGGAGCAGGCAGAAACATCTGGCAGGAACACACATGGCCCTTCTCAGCCTCTCCCCCTCCCTGGGCTAATCCTGGCAGCCATCTCGTTGCTCACTGTTGGAGACCACAGACAAAAGGCAGTGTAGGAGAACAGGTGGTCCATCAATCCATGGATATTGCAAGGCAGCACCAGCACATCTTCCCCACCTGTGTGGAGTCCAAGGAAGCATCCCCAAAGCAAGACAAGGCTGGAGCAGCAGAGAAGAGGCATTTGCCCAAGCTCCCTTCAGCTTGGCCTGCAGAGGCAGACCTAGATAAGCAGGGATTTCTTTTAGCTCAGCAGTTTGTCCTGTGGTCCCTGCCAATGCTCACATTGCAACAAGGAGAAGACTGATGGGTGGGAAGGCAGGGGGGGGAGGGGTATCTCCTTCACTGTCCCTAGGCAGCATCTCAAGGACACCTCTGAGTCCCATGTCCCTCTTCAATTAAATCAGCATTCATTATTGATTTGGTTGTGCCTCAAAATAGTAATCCCAGGAGCAAGTCCCCAGTAGCCAGCCCAGCCAACTCCAGGCTCAGACCGTGCGGAGCCACCCAGAGATGGATGGAGAGAGGCCTCAAATGCTGAGGAGCTTTGCTCGAGCCCCAGAGCTCCCCGGGAGAGAGGGAAGCTCAGTCACTGTCCCACGGGACTGGTGGCAGCTCCCTGGGGCCTGTGTGTGCAGGAGGAGGGTGAGAGGGCTGCAGCAGGGCTCTGGTAAAACAGGCACAAGAGCAGGTCTGAGATGCAGCTTCAGAGACTGTCAGGTGGGCACCTGTCCCCTGGCACCTCCCAGGGAGGTAACTGGGAAAAGCCATCACCCTGTGCAGCCCTCTGCCCCCCACAGAAGGGTCTCTCTAGGCAGAAGAGGGGAAGGAGGGAGCTCTCTAAAGCTACTGCACCAGACAGGAGAGGGTAACACAACAAACTTACTCTGGAAACTAGCAACAGAGAGATCTCCTGGGTACCCACAGGCAGGAGAGAGAAAAAGAACAAGAGTGCTGTTAAAACCAGAACAGGCAGCTCTGCCCCCCGGGCAGGGATCAGCACACACCTCCACCTGCTGCCTGCCCACCTCAGGCTGCAGCATCCTCTGTCCCCCAACCCTAAGCAGCTCTCCAGGAGCAAGGTCTGGCACAAAGCCTTTCCCAGAGCACAGGTGGGTCAGGAATATAACCAGACAAGCCCAGACCCTGCAAGGCTGAAGATGGAGACATGTTCTTCAGCTCACAAAAGGTACCTTCTCCTCCCCACATCCAGCTGCCACAGAGCCAAGGAACCCCTTAGTTTGGTGCACAGTGCTGAGTCCAAACTGCCAGGCCAAAGACAGGACAAGCTCTGCCAGGCTCTGAGATGTCTGATTAAAAGACTCCCTGCTTGCAAACATGTCCAGTGCCCTGCCTCCTCAGGCACCCATTCCTCCTCACAGGGTACCCACTGCTTGGCATACTTCCCAATTCCTCTCCACAGCAGCTGCTTGCTGTGGACATCAACAGAGCCTTCTGTGAGGCCTACATTTTGGGATGAAGCTCTGGTGAGGGCTTCTCACCTCCCCCTTGAAGGGCAGAACCCTTTCTTGTGATGGATCTAACTCACCAATCAGCACACAAAAGAGTCACCAGCCAGTACAGAGAGACTGGGGATGTCCAGGAAAGGTAATTATGGCTGCAAAGGTCAGGCTTGGATATTTGGCCAGGATCTCCCTACTCCAGCAGCCATCTCACCAGCTGGCCTGGTCCATAGTAGAGATGGCTGCTAGGGAAGAGACAAGCCCTCCCTCACCACCCATCATGACCCCAAGTGCCAATCTTCTGCCCACTCACTCTGCAGGCTGGGGAGGCTGGCATCCTCAGGCTTGATTTTCAGCAGGTGTGGGAGCCGGGTGTATCTGTACCCAAAGCCACAGCCCTGGTAAAAGAGATAAGATCTCAGAGGCTGGAAACCAGCTGGGATTTGCTGCTACTGGAAAGTGAAATGCTCAGTGTCCACCCAGCCCCAGACAGTGAGCAGGGCAGGGATGCAGGATGCTCACCCGCCACAGCCTCACGAGGATCCAATTGGTTTGTGCCCAGGGTCGCTGCTCATAGGGAGCCAGGAGGTTCTTCATCATGGAGATCCGCCTGCCAGACAGGGATACAGGTCAGCAACAAAGGAACTGAGGGCAGGGGATTAAACAGGACCCAGGGAGCTGGGACAGAGCAAAGACTCTGGTATAAGGGTGAAGGGAGGCCCTCCAAACCAAGTCCAGCATCCTGCTCCTGGACCCTTGGCCCACCCGCTCCCCTCACCCACCCTTGCCACCACCCCAGCCCTACCCCAGCAACCCGGGAGCAGGCAGGGCAGCACTTACTGCTCCTCTGGGATCCTCTCTACAGCACGCAGTGAGTGGGGGTAGCAGACATAGCTGGCCAATGCCTGCATCAGGGAGTCCCGGATGTCTGCGGAGGAACGAGACAGGGCTGAGTCAGGCACCCAAGGGCAGGCAGCACACCAGGGAGCACCCAGGCACTGGAGCCTGGCAGGGGCCAGCCCTCACTTACAGAGAGGTTTGCTGTCCCAGCTGAGTGGGGAGCATGCCAGTGCTCAGGCAGCTGCAAGGTAACCCCAGTTTTGACATGCAAGTAGCTGGAACAGGAGTCCTGCTCTCAGAAGGGCATCCCAGGTCATGTATCTGACCCTGGAGAGAGCAGGTCACACTGGACAAGGGCAGTGCCCAGCCCTCTCTCTGTACATGGAGGCATAAAGATCTCAACACATTCAGCAAGTGGATCCCTACAGAAGTCTGATGAGCCACCAGCAGTGGCACAGGCCAGACATGCAAGTTATCACCGCAAAGCAGGGGAGAGCAGCTTTACCCGTTCCCACGATCCTTGAGTCAGCAAAGTGCTTGGCCAGGATGGCAGCAAGGCGCATCAGGGTCTCCTCGTAGCCTGCAAAGAGAAGGAGGGAGCAGGGGTCACACCAACAGCCTGGTGGGCAACCTTTTGGCCCCAACACTCCTGTGGGCAAAGCTCAGGCTGCTGCAGCTAACTTTGCAGTTTTGTCAAGATGTCAGAATGGAGAGCTGGGAAAGCACATTCATCTCCAACAGAGCCACTCACTTCAGTCTACAGAGTCTTAAAGGGTTACTCAGAGAAAAATAAAACCATGCAACTGAGTCAGACAGCAGGGGAGGGCTGCCTCATGCAGAAGAGGTTGAGCAACATAAATAACACCCCAGATCTACACAGAAAAGCCACATCCAGCCTGCAGGCCCTTTAAGAAATCTGCTACCACTTAATTCTGCTACTCCCTTAACAGCAGGCACAGCTCCCACCTAATGGATGTGAACACTTTGGCTGTGTCTTACTGGTGGGAGCAGAAGCTCTTCTTACCTCCACAGGCTCTGGAAAGCACAGAACAATTTGCTAAGAACTTGCTAGGATCACTTGTCAAGAAAAGCACAGAATGTACACAGAGGGAATGCACCTCAGCACAGATCCCTGGCATCAAGTGGGTGGTCATGTTCAGGGGAACACATTCAAATCACACAGGGATTTGAAAGCAGTCCCAGTTCTGGCATTGATGGCACATCTCCTCCCACCCAGAGACCAGCAGACAGTGGCAGGCATTGCTGGGGCAATCACATCTTCCAACATCTCATTCCTTGTGCCTTCTTGTAAACAAATTCCATAGCTGCCTGTGATTTTCACTACAGCCAACACAGTGACAGCTTTAAGCAAGGCATGGGCTCTCTTTCTGAGCAGAGAGATGGTCATGGTTCACCAGGGGGTACCTACTGTAGGAACAGCCCTCAGTACCTGCCCCTCAGCACAGACAACCTGGTGGGGCACATTGCAACCAGGAAGGGACACAGAAGGGATGATGTCCAACTGCCACTACTTCACCGTAAGGATATGGCTTTATTTGGCCCTGATCAGGCTAGAATTAGCAATCTCCTTACCTGGAAGTTCCTCCATGCTGTTTACAGGGCTGAAGTAGTTCTTGAGTGCACTGTAGCTGTTCATAGCCACGCTGAGGTAGAACTCCGGCATGAACGCGAACAGGGAGCCCGTCCTGTCGCCGTGTTCAATGGTGCGGATGCAAACTCGCAGCAGCCAGTATATATCCTGCATCTTCTCCTGCCCAGAGAGAACACAACCATCCCCATTCAGTTTTGACCAGCTTTTCTTTGGCAACACAACAGTCAGCACCACACTTAGACTTCAGAAATGTCTCCATGTCTGAGATGTTCCTCCAACCACTGCGCTCAATTCATTCACCAGATCTGTGCCTTTTGGTCTTTTCATAGAGCCACAGAAGTGTCATATGGAAGGAACAATTGGAGATCTCTACACTAACATCAAGCCCAGAGCATGACCATCACCAATATGACATTGGACTAATTATGGATTTGTCTCACTGAGCCTTGAAGACCTCCATAAAATACTCCTTGGTAGGGCATATCTGACCACACACGCAAAAAAGGCAGGACAGTTTTTTTATTCCAAGTACACTGGCTGAAGGAAGGCAGGCACTGGCAAACCCAGCACAAATCTGCTGGAAGGAAAGCTGATCCTTTCTAGAAACTAAATGGGAACAGACAGACAGCTCATACCAGCTCAGATCTTTGCAATAGGCAGCCACAGCCTTTTGGATTCTGTGCCAGCCATTCAACCAGATTTACTGTCCTGAGGAACATCAGCCTCTTGCTTCTCTAAGCAGAACTCAGTGGGTTCTAAATTAAAAACAGGAAATTTAAGGACATCTACATAACTAAGCTATAAAAATCCACACAAACAAAGCAATAAAAAAAGGAAGCATTATTTCATACCCTGCAATGCCAAGAAATATAATAAACAATATAGTTTGCATAAAAATACACAGGACAGTTACTCTTCTGATTAAAAAAACAAACAGAGGTGCAGATAAGTGACTTAATTTGCTTAGTGGTTTTTCTTAAGAATGTAGCTACCACCTTTGGGAGATTTAAATGGATTTGTTCTGTAAATTAGCCTGAACTATTGTAAATCAACAAAAGTTACCAAAAGCCAAACACACATCTCACCTCAACTGTTGCTTTCAAGATAAATTATAACATTAAGGTAAATAAAGTTGCATCTGTTTTTATTCAAACTTGGTAACTTCCAAATGTCAACTGAGGTTTTGCCAAGCTAGAAGAAAGTCTACACCAAGAGGATACAAATATGTGATTTGCCCCAGTGTAATGGATAAATAGAATGTTGTAACAAAATAAGCTGAAATGATCTTCCCACAGGGATGCTTTGAAGACTTATCTACTTTAAAACTAGGGGAGTTTTTAAGCTGCTCCCTTTTGTCTAACCTACAATCCCTCAGCTCAGAACAAACTAGTGACTAATTTCCCTGAGGAAATTATCCTCTCCCAAGCTCCAACACCTCATCACAGAGCAGGACTTCACCTCTGGACAGAGACAGTCTCTTTCTCACCAGCAGCAGTGTCCACAACACTCATACAGATGTGTCCTTCCACTGCACACAAGTCCCAAGGATGCAGGAGCTGCTGAGTGGATGTCTCCATTGGGAAACTGCAGGGACCTGTGACAGCCATGACACAGAGCCCTGAAGGGATGGGCAGTATGGACAAGCTCCTCCATGTAGCCACACTCCTCTCTGTAGCAGCTTGCTTGGCTCCTGGGGACGTACCACAGCCTGAGCCAGCAACTGAGCTGCTCTCCCTGGTGCCAGGCAGGAGTACAGAGGGAGAAGGATGTAACCTTGACTCCAAGATGCTGCTGATTCATCCAGAAAGGTGACACGCAGACAGAAAGGTGACCCTGCACTCCTGAGGAGAGGTACGCACCTGCAGTTTGTATGACAACAGATCATCTAGAGACACAAACAACGTTTCTGCATGGGCCATGGCAGTAATCCCTGCAATCCACTGGTAAAGTCCCTCAGGCTTTCAAGAGCAGTCTGGGAAGAGAGGTTTGTTTTCTGCAAGCAAGGGCTAGGCTGATGCCTAGGAGGGGACAAGCAGAGTCAGGCTCAGCCACTGCAGCTTTGCCAGACCAGACCCTAGGAACTAACACTTCCCCTCCCTGTCTGCATCCTAGGACACATGTAGAGACTCTGTTGCCATCACATTTTTGGGGAAATGTGTCTTCTTCCCCAGCACCAGAAAGCTACAAACAGAGAGGGGCAGAGCAATATGCAAGGAAGATAAGAGGAGGAGATGGCAGAGTGTAACAGCAAAATTGCTCAAGAGAAAACAGACCAAAGACTTTGCTCTGGACAATGGTGAACATGGGGGGAAAGGGACATCCTGTGCAAACAGTCGCTGCATTACTAAGTCCAGAATGTACTCTTTCTATATGGGAATCAAGTGAAGAAGGGAAGACACCTGAAGAAAACCCCCTAGGCTTGGATCCTGCAGATTTCAGGAAGACCAGCACTAGTGAGAACCCCTGTGACACACGGCACTGGTCACAGAAATGCCTCACAGGAGTCTCCCATCCTCTACACATGCCCTGAGAACTGAATCTCCCTTTGACCTGCACTCTTCTCTCCATGGTGCAGAGGCCTGATGCCCCAAGGGAAAGCTGACAGAACAGGCCAGGCTGCATCCTAACAAACACTATGGGATCAAACCTGGGACAGGATGGGGTAGAGGCCTAGGAAGGAATCTCTGATGCCCAAGAAGGGAAAACCAAGCCCCACAGATCAGCAGCACTGCTCCAACACCAGGGAAAATGACACTTGTGACATGTGAGCCAAGCAGCACAGGTAGAGGCTCCTCATTATGCTCCTGCCTACCTTTGAATAAATGGTGACATTTATCCAGGCGAGACGTCGGCTTAGGTGATTGAGCTTCTCAGAGAAGACCTTTTGGCTCTTCAGCAGTTCCTCATGAATGTCTCTCCTCTGAAAAGAGTGCAGAGATGTGAGGGCAGATGTCACTGCCATTTAAAGGATCCTTTTTCAGAGCCGGACTAACAAGGATTCTTTTTCAGAGCTGGACTAACAATGCAAAAGCAAATACTACCTTGGGGCTAGCTAGGGAGTATTGGCAGGGGGAAACTGGTCAAAGGCCTTTTTGTGGAGGGAGTGGGAGTCAGGGCTTGTAACACTTTTTAGTCTCAGCTGCAGCTCACAAGGCCTGAAGCAGACACTGGTCCAGTGTGGGAAGCAGCTTTAGGGTCAAGTACTGTCAATTTTTTTTTTTTAATGCATCATCAGATGCACTCAGCCTCCTGCAGCTGGAATAGGACAGATGTCCCCCCAGCCCAGCACTGGAAGGTCTGCACCCCAGGAGACTGGCTCCAAAGTGTCTGCAGCACGTGGAGGTTTGCAAGATGTCCAGGCTTGTCTGGGAGAAGATGAAGCAGTTGCTTCAGCCCCTCTGTTCCTTGAGGCAGTGGTACAATGGGTTGGCACAGTACAAAAAGCAGCTGCCAGCTCCAGGGATGGCTCACTACTCCATCCAAGACATGGGCTGCTCCAGGGCTAGAAATCACCCACTGAGCTTCAAGTTTTTTTTGCCAGATACTGAGGCTCTACCAGAAATGGAAGCTGGGAGTCCAGAGACACTTACCCTCTTTGGGCAGCGGCTGATTTTCTCCTCTGTGTCTTTCAGTGCCATGGCATATTCATTCACATCATCTGAAACACCAACCATCTGAAAACCAAGCAGATTCCAACAGTAAATGAGGGTATTTTTTTCCCTAGACACATAAGCTTGCAACCAGATTCCCCCAGAGGGCTGGGAGGAGAAGGAAAGGGCACACAGAGTCACTAAACAAGAAGAAAACAGAGAGCCAGTGTAGAAGCATGGTGGTTAGGGGAATGGATTCCTGCCTAGCATGTGCCACTTACCTTCCCAAGCTGCTGGTGGACACTGAGGTTGTACATCATGACTATTCCATCCAGGATTTCCAGGAGGGAGTTCTCTGTGATGGGCTGGTCTGGCTCCTCCGGGGGTCTGCCCAGTAAGAGACCTTCATTTCCATGGCTGCCTTCAACTGCAATGCAAGCCCAAAACAAGAGAGAAGTCCTCAGCAAGGCATTTTGTCACTTCTGCTTCCGCCTGAACCTCTCTGAAGCCAAAGCCCTGCTGTGCTTCTGTAATCCAGTGCTCCTTCCCATGTGATTTGGTAGATACACAAACACACCGTTCCACTCTCCCTCCCTGTCCCAGCTTGACCTGCCAGATCTACAGAAGCAGAACCAGGCTATGCAAGTCCCTCTTCCTCAAGCCCTGTACATGCTTCAGAGGCCCTGACAGACCCAACCCAACAGCAACGGTGCTGCTCCTGCGGCTGATCAGCGTTCAGGGTGAGTGAGGCTGCAGCTGCCTGTGCAACATCCTACTGCACTTGCAGGAACCAAGGCAGCATCTCCTTACAGCCAGAGAGTGACAGCATCACCAGTGTCACGTTCCCAGTGGCAAAGTGGTTAACTGAACTTGTGGGTGTCAGCATACCCTCAGAATGGAAAGGAGCAACACTAGCAGTTAACAGATTGCACTCCTCTTGGGAGTACTGGGAACTGGAAGACACCATTCTCCCAGGACCACCTGGGCCACGCTAGCAGGCAGCAGAAGTACTCACTGTCCTCTTCTGTCCGCTGCTCCACACTCAACGTGCGCACTTTGATCTTCTCCAGGGCACCAAGAGGCCTCCGCGGGTTCATCAGGCTGACGGCTGCCGTGCTGCTGAGGAACCGGTGGGCGCGGCCGGGGGTGGGCGAGCTGAGCCAGCCAGGCCTGGCCAGGGCTCCACCAATGGCCAGGGCAGCTGAGGGACGCTGAGACTGGAAGAAAATGGAAGGAGAAACAGTTCCAGCTGTTTGCCTGCCCACTGCTCTGCCCTCGTCCCTGCAAGGGTGTTGGTATAGATGCACAGCAGCCACTGGAAGGTGAGCAGATACCCTTCCTAACATGGCTGCACCAGTAGTGACAGGTTAGCAAATGGATATTCCTTCTTCTCAGGGCATGTGCCAGGTACAAACAGCAGATCTGCACAGTAAGAAACTGCTCTGCCTGCAGCTGCTTTGCAACCTTTCAAATGGAAGCACCAAGAACTGCCATTGGAAGCAAGGGGCATAGATCAGTGAGCAGCAAGAGAACAAAGCAAAGAAAATTCTGCTGCTCCAGCTTGGTGCATCCAGGACCTTGCTGTTCTCCAGTGGCCCTCATGCAAACACAGCTGTTTGCTGTTGCTGGTTGCCCATGGGTTGGGTACAGTCCTGGCCCAGACACTGCCTTCCTTGAAAGCAAAGCTTTTCTAGCCAGTGGCTGAGCTGGCTGCCATGGCAAGTGAGGCCTCCCAGGTAAGACACAGCACAGGACTCACCTGTGCTGCTGATGTTGCTGATTCCTCATCTTCATCAAGATCATCCATAGTCACTGCCTGCAGCTCTGCAGGGTCGATCAGGACATTGGCTTTCGCAGCCAGGTCATCTGCAGAGAGCACACCAAAGCAGCCATGAATGCAGGAGTCACCCTTTGCTTCCCATGAGTCCCCCATCCTCTTTCCTGCTTCTCAGCAGTCAAGAAGCAGCCAGCAAAGCTGGAAGCTGCAGCAGAACGAGCTCACCTTCCCCCAGTAAGGTCTGCCTTTGCTAAGGCAGCAGAGACCAAGCAGTGCTGAGTGCTGCTCACCCAGCACCCGTTCCTGCTCCTGCTCCTACCAGCAATGAACAGAATAACTGAAGAACCAGAAGAAAACTACCAGGACTAAACTGGACTAGCACAGGGAAGGCAGGGCCTGAGACCATTTGCTAAGCCTCCACCTCTTCAATACTGTCCCATGAGATGTCCCCAAGCCACTAGGACTGAGATTCAGACCAGAAACTGTTCTCAGCCCAGAGGAAGGCTGCGTTGATGGCTACACTGTACAAAGTCTGGAAAATGTGTCTTCTAGTCCACAGCCCTACCTTTAAAGCTGGCCTGGAGGACCTTGGTGAGAGACCAGAGGAGACTACATGGTTCTCAAGTTAAGAGCTCTAATTTTGAACAGCCAGGGATCAACATGAGAACAGGAAAATGGTCCTAATTTTGCAAACACATTGGGAAAGAAGAAAGAACTGAGCCAAAGGCAAGTGCCACATTAGCCAGAAATTAGAGACAAACCAAGTTCAACTGAACAGCAAGGGGTTCCTAACCCTTCCAAAAGGGAGGCTTTGCCAGAGCAGCTTGCTGCAGACAAGCACACAGCTGCAGTACATACACAGGGCTGCTACTGCTTGCCCTGAGTGGTACAGCAACTAAGTCCTGGACATCCTTCACATCCAGCAGAGCCAGGCTGATGGTCAGAGCTTTGACAGCTTCCAGCCCTCAGCTGTGGTGCAGCAAGAACACCACACCAAAGGGTATTTCCAGACTACCTTTTCCCTTCACCAGCCACAGGCCCCATTCAGGGACAGAAGGTGTAAACTGTCAACTTAAAGGATGCTCCACTCAAGAGGGATGGTGTCTTCTTCAGTGTAACTTGCACCTCATTAAAATTCATGTCACCTCTCCTTAAATTTAATCGCAATTCATTACCCACGGCTCCCTCCCTAGGATGTATCTTGGGTGAACTCCAGCCATGACCTGGATGCAGGTATTGGAAATGAGAGCACCTACCTTTCAGAGTCTTCTTAAGATGAGACAGGAGACCTCCAAGTCGCTGAAGGTCAAAATAATCCACCTTCCCGTTATAGAAGAGTTGAGGAGGGACATAAGCTTCTGAAGCAGAGAAGATTTGGTGGTTTTGAGTCCCATGCACAAGCCACTAAGGCAGAGGCAATTTCCACAATGAACCAAGCATAAGATCCACACAGAAACAGGAGCAACCAATGGCCATTGATGACAAACCTCCCTGCACTTCCTCCCTCCCAGCCACAGTCACAAGGGGAAACTGGATCACCGGAAAACTCTGCTGCTCTCCACTTGGCTACTCCAGCTGTGCCCTTTAGTCCCACAGGGATCATAAAGCATTTACTGAGTCTGGAGAAAGGGTCAGGCTAAAGTAAAATAGGGGAGTGCTGAGCAGATCATGGCAGGACAGGCAAGGCAGGGTTTGAGGGTGGGAAAGCAACTGGCACTGACTTGGTTTTCCCATAATCCCACAGCCTGGGAACCATGAAAACAGACAAATAACTTCCCCTAAACTTAGGCTATGGGATCACTGAGCTACAGTGATTCCCCTACAGACCAATACTGGGCTCTGCTCCAGAGCACACAGTGGGAACTACCGAACAGTACAGGTGACCCTTTGCAAGCCTCAGCTCTGGACATTAAGTGGAATAGATAGAGCAGATAGATTTTCCCAGAGTGACTGGGAACTACTGTCACTGGATGACAGAAAGTTCTAGCACCCATGGGAAACAAAAATTTCCACCACCCTCAAAAGCACTACCAGGAGGCAAACCTTGTCCTAAACACAGAAACACCTTCAAAGCTTCTCCCCAAGGCCTCACCTTCACTGCTGAGTGCAGCCGGGGTCTTTGCCTTGTGGCCATCCCAGAAGAAACGCAGGGCGGCGATGAGGCGGTGCAGGAAGCACACCATGTACTCTGGTGGGCACAACACAGTCAGATTCTAGGGCAAGAATGAGAGTTCAGCCATCAGGGAAGGTGTACTCCCAGCCTGAAGGTCCCAGAAAGCTCTCAGGGTGAGGCTTGCAGGAAGGCTGGCCCTCTGACTCACCCCTCTGTTGCTAGCATTCTCCTGAAGAAACTTGCGGAATTTGTTTAGGAAGATGTATCTGGAGGCTTCCCCCTGGCAGGAGGAAAAGCAGGTGGTAAACCTCTACCTTACACATCCTGTGATGTGGGGATATCGTAGCAAAAGAGCACTTACCCCTCCTCTGTCCTTGTTGTTCAGCAGCAGCTTCAGAATCTGAACCTGGAGACCTTCCACCACTAAAATGGGGACACATGTGCCATCAGAAAAAAAGCACAAGAGAGCAACTACCCACATTAACCTCGCCTGCAGGAACCTGTCCCCAGGAGAAAGGCCACCTTCTCAGCAAAGGAGGCCCAGGGAGGACTGGTGCCAGCAGAATGCGGCTGTTCAGCCTGGAGGAGACTGAGGGGGATCTCATAAATGCTTATAAATATCTAAAGGGGGTGTCAGGAGGATGGGACCAGTCTGTTTTCAGCAGTGTCCAATGATAGGACAAAGGGAAATGGGCACAAGCTGGAGCACAGGAGGTTCAAGTTGAACATAAGGGAAAACTTGATTACTGTGAGGGTAACAGAGCACTGGAACAGACTGCCCAGAGAGGGTGTGGAGTCTCCTTCTCTGGAGACATTCCAAACCCATCCAGACATGTTCCTGTGTAATCTACTGCAGGTGATCCTGCTCTGTCAGGGGGGTTGAACTAGATGATCTTCAGAGGTTCCTTCTAGCCCTGACGACTCTGTGACTCCACGGCTGCACAAAAGGTCTGGGATCCTGGTAATTCCTCTCCTTCCCCACAGACCTTCAATGCGTTTCTTGAGCCGCTGGCAGCCTCTTTCATACGCCCTCCGTCTCAGTCTCTCCTCAGCACTCTCCTCCTTCACCTCCTTATTCTCCTTGCCCTGTTTGGGGAAAATATATTGATTAGTTGGAGAACACTGCACAGGGAAAATGTCTTGCCAAATGATGAGCAGAAACTCCCTGAAACCACGTGTCAGTGTGGAACCACAGCTGGCAGCACATCTAAACACACCTTCCCTGGCCTTGGAACAAGTAAGGGCAGGAGATCTTTTGAGGACACCCTAGTCAACCTGCAATTCCTTAGATGCTGTGAGGTTGTCTTCCAAACCTGTTGCCATAGAAAACTGCACCCCTCCCTTGAGCACCACAACCCAAATATCCCCTCTAAGGGACAATAAAAGTGACAGGGCAATGGAGAGGCTACAACTCACACAGCTCAGCAGAGCACACCTGTGGTAACACAGCTGGAAACATGGGACATCCAGCTTCCTCAGCCAGAAAATGATGGGGACAGCAGGCCCGTTTCTCCAGACTCCTTAGTGGATGTGCTCTTACCTCTTTGGTGAAGCGGTTTGGCCACCACGTGGTGGGAATGAGCTCCTGCAAACCAGCCTCCTCGACACGCAGCGGGCTCTTAATGTAGAAGAACACAACAGAACGGAGCACATCGAAGCTGTGGCCAAGTTAAAGCAAGCACAGAAGCTATGTAGGGAGAAGGTACAAGGCACGTTTCCAGACCTGTAGTGAGAGACTCCTTTCCAAACCACCACTCAAAGCTCTGAAAGGTCCACAGGCCCCTTCCATGGGCAAAGCCCCATGCAGTTATCACCCAGCTGCCCAAATGCTGCCATGGCATCTGGACTGCTCTGAAAGTCTTTTTGCTCTAGGGACATCAGAGAGGTCAGGCAGGAATGAAGCTCTGTGTGTTAATAGGATGTGACCTATACAGCACCACTCCCCCTCCTCAAAGAAGGACTTCGTAGGGAATGGTGTCAGGCAGACAGAGGAGACCTGGGAAATAATATATGACCTCTCAAAGATAGGGTGGCTTCTGTCCTCCAGAAGCTGCAGAGTCTACTTGGCTGCAGTACTGAGGGCAGGGAGAACTGAGACCAGAGGAGGCACAAAGGATACAGAACATTGCTGAGTAGGTATTTTCTGGATTTCTCATGCTTCAGGACTGCAATGGTGAGCCGGAGGTAGTGAATCTAGGAATATGGAAAAGCAAAAGTGACTCCATCTACAGAAGATGATGCGACTCTCCAGCAGGTACAGTGTTACAGAACTGCTATCTCTGGATCAAACAACTGCAAAATCCAAACCATTGTGTACCTTGGGACACAGGGACATAAAAAAAGCTGGTTAATAACATATTTCTGGGGAAATATCTTATTGCAGAAGTGCAACTCACTTGTAATCCCAGGTCTGGGATGATGGGGGAGAACCTGTAAGCCCGCAGCAGGGACATCAGCAGCTGCTTGAGGCACTCGTGCACTTCATACTCCTGAGAAAGTAAGGAACACATTGAACAGCAACAGCATGGAGCTGGGAACAGCTACAGTTCCAGAGGGTGGCCTTCGAAGGAAGCATTCACTTCTGAACTGAAAAGGCAGCTACTCTGAACCTACAGTGTTTGTCCATCTGACAGGATGAGAGTCTGAGCAGAAGTTGGTGCCATCACTTTGACATATGGAAAAAAGCTTCTGTTCTAGTCAAACCAACCCAAAAGTCATCTACAAAAAGCCAAAGCCCCAGGCCCTATTTTGCTGGGCTGAGTCACCCATTCCTGTGTCCCCTGAACAAACACACAGTGTTGGCAGAACCAACCCAGACAGGAAAGAAGTTACTCTTGTGTAAATGTGGCGATGGAAGAGGTGTCTTTTTGAGCCCAACTCATAGCCAGCCACCAGGATGAGCCAACTCCTCCACAGAGTTCCACCAGAGTGTACAATGTCACTTCTAAGATGAAAGAACTGAGGGGGCCATGACATTTATTAATTACGCTTTTAATGACAGCTGGCTGGGCCAGTGCCTGTATTGTTGTTACCCTAAAGGACAGACATGCTGTCTCCAAGCAGATCTCTGGCAGGAATTGTCCCCATATAACCACTCCACCACTCCAGCAGCAGCAGCTTCCCAGGGGCTAGCAAATCCTGCCTCAAACAAAGGTCCCAGGAAGGAGTGACCTCATCCAGCACAGACAGGAAGGGGCATGGGAAATTAGAGGTTTGTCCCCAGTGGTGCTGGAGGTGGCGAGAGCACAGTGCCCATTTCTACCCCAGACCTGCACACTCTGATCAACCTCTTGGGGCACATGACAGCACTTCAGACCTCCACATAAGCATTAAGAACATCCAAGAGACCAACTCATTTCTTATTGATGAATTTGATGTTCCCAGAACCAAGAAGTCATTCAACACCACCAGTTCCTTCAGCAGCAGAAGCTTAGCAATGCCTTGTTAGCTGTTTGCCAGTGTCACCATTACCACCTCCTCTGCATTTAACTCTCAACCCCTGGGTGTGAAGCAGCAGTCAGATGAGTTAGGTGACAGGGTGGTCTACCACAAAAAAAAGGGATCTTGTCACCAGGAAGGGAAAGAAGCTGATCACTACCAGCATTTTCTAGGGAAGGCTTCTGTCCCCAGCAGCTCCTAGGGTCTCCCTGTGATCCCTAGGGATGAACCAGCACCCTAGCAACTCACCTCCATAAGAAGCCACATGAGATCCAGCAGCTGCTGAATAAGAGGATGGGCCTCCACTGCCCCTCCTCGCTCAAGGATGCTCAGCAGGAAGGTCATGAGCACATCTTCCACCAGGTACACCTTGCACTGCAGAGAGAGGCAGGTCAACAGTCCTCCAAGGCACTTCCCAGTGAAAGCTGAGGTTTACCTCCCCTTGCAAACACAGTAAGAGGCATCTACAGAAGCTTGCAAAGGGCAGGCAAAACTCACCATGAGAGGAGAGAAATAATTGAAGATGTGGGCCAGCGTAATCAACACAGTGGGTTCTCCCTGCAGCTGCCACGTGGACATGTCCTTCTCCACCAGCTTCCCCTCCTGCAATAACAAACGCAGGAAAACACACAGCTTTGATCCAGCCCAATCCATCTGCATGAATGAACTAGAGGCCTGGAGCAGCCACCATTTCCTGTCCCGTGCCCAACTGCACTGAAAAGCCTGGACGTGGGAATTACTGATGGCAAAGCAGCCAAGCCCTTGCCTCTGGAGAGCTGCAGTGCAGTCCAGGTGTCAGTTACTATCAGCCACATGCAGGAACCCTGACAATCTGTTTTTCCAGAAAAGTTCAAATGCACACAATAATTTGCATATGGGAATCCCTACAGAGGAGGCCAGCTAGTCAAGCAGGCCTCCATTCCAGTCAAGACCAAAGCAGATGCTGTTCCTTATGCTTTGGGCATAAACAGAACTATTAGGAATCCCATTTTGCAAGCCAAGCAGCTCCCCATGCAAAAAACCATGCAAGCCTTTGTAAGGAAACAGGTGTAAGGAAACATCTGAGCTGCCAGCAGGTGCTGAGAAGAGCAGAACCCCATTTCCCAGCATGGTGTCCCACAGAGCCAGCCAGGGACAGCAGCCTACCGTGACATCTATTCCAATATGGATCACATTCTTCAGGTAGCCCAACAGCTTGCGAGCCTTCACGAGGTCTGCCACGGGAGGATCCTGCAAGGGGCGGTAGCCTTCCACTGGATAAGTAGGGAAATGTTAAGGAAAAATGCAGTCTGATCCTTTCAGGACTTCTTTGGTTTGTGCAAGGAAAAGACTGTCTCTCATTTTCTATCTGTGCTCACCTCAGTCACAGTTCAAACCACAGTGCCTTCTAAATGGATAATCAGCCACAAGCTCTTACCTCTACTTCCTCAATATTGCAAGCAGCAAGGATTTCACAGCACACTTCTGCTCCCATCAGAAAGGCTGACAGGAGCCTCCACTGCAGCCACCAACACACACAGCCAGGGCTGCCCTGCCAAGTAGCTGCAGGTTTCAGCATTCCCATAGGAAGGCAGCAGGCAGTGCTCCTACCACATCAGAGGTCCTGTGTGGCTGAGAGGCAGAAGAGACCAGTGACCAAGAGGCTCAGCAGCATTAGGGTTTCCAACTGGAGTGAGATCTTTCCAGGCCTGGGAACAGCCAGCCCCAGCTGCAGCAGTAGCTGCTGGTTCAGGGCTGAAAGCAAATCTCATTTCAGACCCTGTCAGGGGCCAGAACTGCTGTTTGTGTGCCCTGCAGCTCTGCTCCAGCTGAGAGGGTTTCTCCTGCTTTTCTTCTCAGCCCTGTGCTGTACACAAGTGCCAACAGAAGAAAGTGAACTAACTGCAGTCAGGTACGTATCTTCTACAGCCTCCAAAGACAGTCTCAGACAGGCTCTGCTCCCTGCAGGCCTCCTCTCCTCTCACCTAAAGGATATCGGAGCGGGCGGCTTCCGAAGTTAAATGCAACGGACTCTTTGAAGGAGAGGCTGATGCCAGGGAAGTAAGCCATTCCAGCACCCCTTGAGATGTTATCAAAAGCAGTTCCCAGAGATATGCCATTCCTGAAAGAAGGAAAACCCACCAGATTTTAGTCACAGTAGGAAGGTTCTGAAGTCAACCAGGCAATCCAGGTACCTGCATTCCCCTCCCAGCAACTTGCCAAACACATCTGTCAGTCATGCCTCCTGTCACTCTTCACCTGGGACACATGCAAAGGTCACAGCTTTGCCGAGGACCAGCTGTGGGAAGCACAGCAGCACTCCCATTTTCACACAACAGCACAGGAAGGCACTCGAGCCTGTACAACATGCAAAGCCCACTCAGCTGCAAGGGCAGCCCAAATCCCCATGAGGTAACTAACCAGCAGGACATTTTAAGGGCAGGTGACATTTTTTGCCTCATCCATTTGATGCTGGTGGAAACATGGAGCATCTAACAGTTATTAATTTCACCTGACTTGTGACAGGCTGTGGTTTAGGACCAGGTAACAATTCTTATTCAGGCTGGCCTCTGCTCATTGTGCACTGGAGTTGGAGGCTGGAGGTCTGTCAGCCGTTCCACAGCTCCTTATGAATCTAGGACAGTCAAGGTCTACACTGACCACAGCAGCCATCAGCATGGCTCAGTCAACTGTAGAATTAAACATCACAAGAGATGCTCTCTTCTCCAAAATCCTAGCAAACTTGACAGACTTTGTAGCTTGGAAGTGTTTCTGCCAAATCCTCTCACCTGAACTTAGGAAACTCAACAGCCTGTTTAGATGGTTTCTGAACACAAAGCAGAAAAGCAAAGGCTGGAACAACCAAGGAACTTAAAGGGGACAGGGCAGAAATAGAGCTCAGCAACCTGCTGAGCACTGAGGAAACCTTTGTGTTACACACAGACATCAACAAAGCAGGAAACTGGGCAAAGATGCTTACAAGCAGAAAGCAATGGTGCCCTCATCAAGGTCTATCAGACAGCTGACGATGTCTCCTGCTGCCCAAGACTGCAGTAAAGGGAAAGAAAAGGTTAACCATATATCCAGGGTGTTCCCACATCAAAAGAAAGACTACAACCCAACCAATCCCTTGTGATTCAGCATTGTAGAAGTACTTCTCATAGCAGCTCACAAAGCATTTTCAGACACTTCTGAAAGCTACACATAAGCCACTGCTTGGGATCTTTCTTCCCTGCAGCACTAGGGACATGCATGGGATCAAACATATATTTATCCCAACACTGCATCATCCTCTGATGTGCTACAGAGAACCAGAGCCTTGCAAACAGCACCAGCAGCACTATGCTGGGAACCAGTCCGCTGGGGCTGCTAAACAAATCACCCACATAGCACGTCCAGCACCCTTAAAGTACGAACATTTGCTGGCACACACGCTTCTGCGAGCAGACTGAGGCAGGGAGGACAGCCTGAGGCCACTTCACAAGGTCCAGCAGAGTCCAGAGAGCAGAAGGAGCCATCTGCTTTCTTCTCCTGACTCTATATCCCATCCCTAGGAGGAAAGCTACTCACTTTGCCATAGTTGGTCGTAGTCACGTTCCACTTGCGCACCCTGTTTCCATCATAAGCATATGAATCTGGTGTATCTCCAACCCCTTCCTGCACCAAAGTAGGAAAGAGGAGCCTCAGACCAGACCAAGCACAGAGGATCACTCTCATTGCAAGAGTGGTTTTAATGAGGAGACCAGCAGACAGGGAGTGCAGCTGACAATATAAATGCTCTGCCTGGGAGAAGCCCTTGCCCTAGGAGTGAACCCAGTGGCTTGTGATCTTTGGTTCAGGAAAATACCCCACTTCCTACTCATTTTTTGGGTCAGAAGAAGACTAATGGCATCCTACACTTCCAATTTCTGTCAAAGCAGCCCCCTAGGACACCCATCACTTCCTCTCTCATGTGCTGCAGAGTGGCAAATCAGTGAAACTCTGCAGCTGACATCCCTTTGCAACATCCCACCCACAGCCTCAGAAGAGTCAGCCTGGACCTGCCACTCCTGGGCAAAAAAAATCCCTGTAGCACCAGCTGCTGAGGGCACCCTGAGGGACAGGCTGCCAGCACTACAGACCCACACATCCTCCAGAGAAGACACCCCCTAAAAGTCAACACAGCAGCAGTTCCGTGCAGCAGGAGCACAGCAAAGCACCCAGCGTGCGAGACTCTCACACTGTGCGCCGGGCTCTGAACGCAGACCAGAGAGCCCAGGAAAGGTTTTTAAAACAGCAGATCTGGTATTTCTAGGGTGTGTGCTGAGCACAGACTGCCAGCAAGGCAGTAGCACAGCACCAACGCCATGCTCCACACCGACCTAAGCAGCCATGGAGGACCAGGGAGCAGCCCTGTGCCACGGGCAGTGGTTACACTACCTCCTGATTAAACCTGCAGTTGAGAGTACACCAGCCAATCTGCATGAGTCCCTGGGAGGAGATGAGCACCTCATAAATCCATTTCCCTGAAAGAAAAAGAGATGCCACACAGTAAATCCCTGTGCCTGGCTCATTGTTACAGAAGCAGACCCTGGCTGTGACACACAGAGGAGCTTCAGGACACCCTCAGCATTGCCCTCCCACCTCTTCACTCCAGCATCACACAATCCCCTATTCTTCTGACCTCCTGGAAAAGCCAGTGGCTGAACTGGGGAAGAAGGGGTTCAAGACCTGGACAATATTAAAGATTTCCTGAGCGAGCTCTCTAGTTGTGTAACTCTCCATACACTCTTCCCAGGGTCTTTTCTCAAAGCATCACTGGTTTATATCCTTACCTTTATACACACACGTTGTGGCCCTGATGGACCCAAAGTTACTGTGGCCAATCACCTGGACCAACAAACAGAAGATATTTTAAAGTCAGGCAAAAGGACATTTTGCTCATCCCTACCCATTCCCTCCATCCTAGCCCTCAAAACCACTCTGAGATGTAGAGCTAGTTACAAAAACAGTAGAGGGAAGAGACTGGACATCTTTCCCATCCCAGTAGCTGTGCTTGAAGCTGACAGGTCCTGGGGAACCATCCAGGTCCTTCCCACAGCTCATCTGTACTTGACAAACCCCAGAGAAGCAAGCAAGCACAGCAGCAGTACAAGGGCAATGTAGTGACAGATTCCCAGAGAACTGAGACAGGAATACCAAAGTGACTGTTATATAGGAAAGATGTCTGAATCCTGGACAAGTTAGAACAAAACTATAGATCCAGGGTGTCCCGACTCAAGCCCAGGGACTGGCAAGTAAAAGGCTGCCCAGAAGCTGTACCCTATTAACTCCTCACTATCTCAGTTTCAGGTCAGACCACGAAGACAGTTATGCAGCAACAGGGGATTCACAGGCAAGCCAGGGTGATCCAGCGGGAGGGCAAGCTCCTGAGGAGCAAGGGATGTGTGTGCTCAGTGAAGGGGTGAAAGGTGTGCAGAAAATTACTGACATAGGAAAGGATTCCATTCCAGTGGATTCTTTCAGCTGATTTTCTGCATGAGGAACATTGGCTAAGGAGCAAGCAGGGAGCTAGTGGAAACAAAGAAAAGCCTCAGCTTCACTCTTGCCACCATTGGAGAAGCCCAGAAGGAAGGAAAAGGCAGTCTGCTGGAGGGAGGGACAGGAAAGCTGTCTGCTGGCCTTTCCTCTGCTTAGAGCCAAGCTTTCCAGTGACCCCCTAGGCCAGGGTAATTCTTTGACTTCCTCACAGCTCCACTCAGCACTTGCTGAGACTTAGGGGTACTGCTAGACCTTTTCCTAGGACAGTTCATTTCCTCCAGGGTCCTGCAGCTTTCTGGATAGACTCTGTTTACAACATGCTACAAAGCTGGTGACAGGGATCTGTTATGAGGAGCAAACGAAGATGCCCAAAGTTCTTGTAATCCCACAAGATCACTTTCTGCTGCACCCAGCACCACACTCACCCCAAGTAGGTCATCATCAACGAGCAGGAGCCCCTCAAAGCCACTCGTGTGGTCCAACACCACTGTAGAGGGACCAAGCCGGCCCTCTGCTACCTGATCTGAAACAGAGGTGCAGAAAACCTGTTAGGGAAAGTTGTGCAGGGTTTAACAGTACACCTGATGAGTGTCTCCAGTTAGACTACAACAGCTCCTGGATTCTGCAACACCAGAGGGAGACTCCTGACTCCTTCAGGGAAACAGATGCTAGCAAGAATGCAGGCAATAACCTGAGGCTCGAAGTGAATGCCTACGGTGGAGACCAGCACAGAAAAATTATCAACAAGCCTCTGAGGACAGCACTCCACATTGCTGGTCACAGCACTGGCTCTGCATAACATTGTCAGTGAACAATCTCCAATGTTTACCCCAAAACTGCTTTTCTAGGCATTTTTGCCTGGAAATTTCCCTCCTCTATCTGCAAGCAGACCTGTCCCAGGGCTGAGTGATGAGCTCCTCACAGGCAGGACTTAAAGGTACAATAAATTAGAGCACAGGAGGGCTGAACAATGCTCACTCAGGGAACTGCCTCTCATGATATGACTTGTCCTCCCAATTAAGCACCACAAACAGAAGCAGAAATTGGACAGACACTCAGTGTCTCCTACCTCGACTGTCTTCAGAGCCATTCTCCTCTGCTAGCAAGCGGTCAATGTGCTCCTGCAGGTTCTGGAACGTCAGGTGCTTTCTAAGGAATAAATATGCACAGGAGCTTTTCAGAAAACTCTGTCTCCAAGTTTTAAAAGAGTTGCAGCACAGACACATATGTCCACACAGTCCTGCACTGAGAGATGTGAACCAGGAAGTTCTGTCGATCTGTGTTCTTGTCAGAAATCCAAGGAATTTGCTGCCCAGCATGTTGGGGCACTGAATGAACCAAGGACCAAATATAGCAAAGTAGTTAACAAAGCATCTCAAAGCCTTCAGTCTGCTCTGGAGCATTTCGTAGCAGTAAGAAACTGTATACAGTGGCAGTAAGATACCAACTGTGCTACCAACAACAGTGGATGTCTTTGATGCATGGAACAACACAGGTCACATTGAATCTCTGAGGGACCCCTCTCCTTTCACCAAGAGAGTGACCAGTTGCTCCTATCCTTGCTCTCCATTTCCAAAGTCATCTGTGGAACAAATTCCCACTTCTCCAGGACTAGGTGTTTACTTAAGACTGTGGCAAGAGATCTTTTGAAAGCTTGATGGATGTGAAGATGCACAGAAGTGGAATCAAAGCACAGCAGCTAAATCAGCAGCTAGCATGGAGGAGGAGTTCTGGAAGGGGGCTAGAAGCGCACGAGACAGTCAGAGAGATGTCAGAAGTGAGCTCCTCTCTGAGGAATTCACCAAAGACAAGATGTCATAGCATAAACATTGCTCTCATACAGCAAATGTTATTTTCAAGACCTTTTTGACTGCTACTGGGCTTTCCACCAAATAGTCAAGTGCAGGGAAAAGGGTAGAAGGGAAACAAAAAAAGAAAGGGACCAGTCCAACAAACTACTAGCCCTGTGCTTTCAAGTCATTAATCACCAGGCGAAGAAACTAGAAATACTGAAAACCAAAATGCCTGGGCAGATGGAATATTCCAAGGCATGCTGGCAGGAGAGCTCATGGCAAAGAAACATGACCCACTTTGTCTCCCCCAGCCATAACCCTAGCTCACCAAGAGCAGAGAGAGCCAAGAGCTATTTTTAGCAGCTCTGAGCTCACATTTGAGCTGGCAGCACTAAGTATAGCCCGTGGAATGTGACTCCAGCCACTCTGCAGCACTGCCAGCCAGCAGGAGCTACAAGCTCTACAGGCTCTACTTAGTGCTATACCACTCTCTACCTACCCTGAACCTGTCTGACTTGACTCAGACAAAAGAGTTAAACACAAGGGAAATTTTTTTCTCATCCAAAGCTACAAGTTTCTAGGCTACAACATGAAGGAGAACTGAAAACAAACAGAAGCAAACAGATCATAAACAAGAAATTTGTGTTTCTTTTCCTTTAAAGACTATTATTAATAAAAGCACCACCAGTTCCACAGCCTAGGAAATGTATGATATTTCATGCATCACTAATAGCCTTGCCTTTTGTTTACAGGGTACTGATGACCTATTTTTCATTCCTGTGCCTAAAACCCATGTATTCTGTGCTTCCTTACCCTTAATGAGGGAACAGAAACAATAATGCCTACTTGTCTATTTATTTCAGAAATATCACCGAGTGATTTTGTGTACGGTATATGGGGCTCTTCATGACAAAAAGAAAAATAAAAGCAGAAGCTGAAGAATCCTTCCAGGCAAGCCCTGCCATTTGAAAAAACCATTAAAGGACAAGACCTAAGAGTAATTTCAGCAACACGGTGCTGTTGTGCTTTTAGCAAAGATCACTGTGTGGCACTAAAAGATCTTTCCTTCCACTGCAGTGCTGTGCTTCTGGGGACTGCCACAGCATCTCTTGCCAGCTAGTGAATGAGAAGTCCAATACCTGTAAGCAGCTGCAGGCTGGTTCCCATCAGTGCTGGTGAAGACACAATGCAGATAATCATTCAGCAGCCTGCTGTTCACAATCCCTTGTGGAAAACAGAAGGGAAAGAAGTTTAGGGAGTCAAGAGGTAAATGCAAATATTAACTTCAGGTACAAACACAAAAATTGGTACGGAAGAGAAAATTATGCTCAAGTGTGCAGATCACCTCAGTGGAATACACAGCTTCAAGTCATTCATCATCCTTCTGTCTCCACCAGCAGCCCTACTGAAGTCCCCCAGCATCTGGAGTACATCTCCACAGCAAGAGCTCCTTCCAGTTTGAGCTGTTCCACGATAGCAAACAGAAGGCTATAAACCAGTTCCCACAGGTGGAACTACATCCTCAGGAACCCTGCTGTACCACTTCCAGATAAAGTAACTTCAAAAGCTGGAGATGGGAACTCAATTTCATTTCCGAAAAAATAAAAATCTTATCACTGCTGCAATTCCTGAAGCCTTTTTCGTATCTGGAACATTTTAAGTTCCTACATCTCTTAACTGCACTAGAAGATGCTGAGGCAGAGGGGCTTGCCCAGCCCACGACTCCGTTCAATGAGGTAAACCTCACCTCAGCTTCCATTGTGCAAAACAATCCACAGTGATGCAGTATGCTTTATTTCAGGGTGCAACAGTGCCCTCAAATGCCAGATTTGTGGTCTTGTAAGCACACTGCTGGACTGGTGAGTCCAAGAGAAAACAAACTGCCTAGCAGGTACCAAAATTTCCCAAAAAACTATTTATCTGCAGACTTGAGAAGCCATGAACCCTGGAAAGGGAATGCTCTGAATCAGATGGGACAAGGACAGCCAACATGACAGGGCTGTGTGCTGAAGAAAGGGCATCATGACATGAGTCCTTAGTACCGTAAGAATGTCCCTCCCAAAAATCACACTTCAGTTCAGAGATTTACTCAGTTTCAGCCCACACACCTCACATGAGCAAGGTAACTGCAACTGGAAGGCAGCTGGTGTCAGGTGAGGCCAGGGGCACTCACTCACGATGGTCTTGCTTTGCCACTGCACATACAGGCCCATACCTGTGACCTTGGACTTCTCTGGCTCGGTGCTCAGCCTGTAGTTCTTCCTCGAGAAAGCAGTCCCAGCACCTCTCGACATCATTCTTCACAGGCAGCACTTTCAGAGTGGACATAAGACAGACAGACGTCTAGAACAAAACTTGCTGGGGAGGATGCTGCCTTTTGACTTCTCCCTTTCTTGGAGGTTGATGTACCTGGATTGAACAATAGGGATAAGCCAAAAAAATATAACCAGTCCTTGCACTAATGACATCAGACAAGAGCCCAAAGCCAACTAGCTGCCAACCTTGCTCTCAAGGCACACCTGTCCAACAGCTCAAAATCCTCCCAAAGCAGACAAGGGAGGATTAAGCCACACTCCAGACAACCACAGAGACTCCACTCCAACCAAAGGTGCAGGCAGAGCCATTCCAGAAACACAGGCAACCTTTGCACTGAGTTTGAGCCAGAAGCACTGAGCCAGCACAGGGCAGCAGCTCCCACCACTGCCGAACACCACCGAAACCGGCCACTGCATCGCACTCCTCCCATGTCCCAGGAAACACTTCAGCCTTTCTCTCCCTCACTGTATTCTTTAAGACAAAAATATACAACCATTTTATCTTGTATTTAACAGGTTATTCTGCTATCCAAAGCAGAGCAACAGATTAATTGGACTACAAAGAATACAAAGCAAAAGACCCAGAGACCAGCTGTCAATTTTACAGGGACAAAAACAAATACAGGTAGAAATACACAGAAGTGTTTACAGGTGAAAACCTACCACAGGACTAAGGATTCATGACCCTTCCTAGTATCACTGCAGCACAAAGGATGCTATGAGATCTGACCTGACAGAAGCCAGGACAAAAAGAATAAATTGAGGTTGCTAGTGCCATCCACCTTCCAAACGTCAGTTACACTCCTCTCCTGTTCTGAATGCCCTGACAGCCAACCACCACTCTTGTTCACTAGACAAACCGTTGTGTGACATGCAGAGCAGCAGGAAGATGCAACAGGAGCAAAGGCTTCAGGAATTAAACACTTGCCAGCAATCTCATACAGAGCAGAAACTAAGGTGAACTCAGGAAAAGTCAGTGAGCTTGCCAAGTGATGCAACTGCCACAGCAGCTCCACTGGCAGATCGCAGATCTAGCTTCAGCTGGACTCAGGAAAGGATTTCCTACAGCCCCTTTCCTCAAGGCCAGCCCAGCACCCAGCAGTGAGCTACACTGCCCACTGTTCCTCCTGCAGCACTGCTGAGCCAACCCATGGGAACAAGGCAAAAATCAGCCTGAGTGACCTGCATCAGAGATGCAAAAAGGGAATAAAAGAATTTAACTATAAACAGGAACACACCATTTATTACCAGAGCAGATAGCACAGTGTATACTATCCTGAAAGTACACTAAATGTGAGAGAGACAATTTCACCCATGTCAGGACAAGTTATCAACACCCAAGGGAGGCAGGGAGTGCCCCTGGCTCTGCCCAGGGTGGCCAGCCTGGCTCTCATGCTGCTGAGGAAGACTGAACCACAGCACAGCATGGCCACGCACCACACCAGATGCACTGCTGCCGTGCCAGGGGTGTTTGTCAGGTTTGTTGCTGTTGTTGTTCAAGCAGATGCTCCTTTCAACAGGTCAGAGAAAGGGCAGTACAGAGGGACACACACCTGCCCTTTTGCTGCTCCCACGTGCAGCTCACAAGACCAGCCCCAGCAGCTCCGGCGAAGACACCCGGCTCGGAGCGTGACCACGGTTAATCTCCCGTCTCTGGGCAGAAGAGCTGAACGAACAAGACAGGGGAAGCCAGGTCTCCAACGGAGCCCCCTGGATGCAGGCCAGGAGGCCGAGAAGCTGGGCCAGCAAACACAGCTCTGTGGGCAGCGGCCAAGCAAGCCCCCGGCTCCCCCGGGCAGCAGGGTGAGG
>NW_009953077.1:3801286-3803584 GCF_000747805.2 Chaetura pelagica | reverse complement strand
CCAGCACCGGCTGGAACCTGGTCCTGGAACCTGCAGAAACCTAAAGACCCTCCTGGAAACTGCTGAGACACATGGAAAATTGTCACGGTTTTAGCCAAGAACTTGGTGACACACAGTTCCTGCTACTCCCCCACTAACCTCCCAGGATAAGATAAAAAGGGGAATGAGGGAGAGAGACTTTAAGGTTGGAAAAAAAACCAAAAACCACTAGGAATGGGTTAATGAAGTAACAATCATGATGCTGAATTACAAATACATATGAATATGCAAATATGGGACCCAGCTCCACCCCTGCTCCTCGGCCGGTAACTGCCTCCCGGCCAGAAGTCTCACAACAGACGGAGGTGCCCGAGGGCAGGTCCCAGTGACAGTGCACAATGGCCTTGGAGCCAGTCCTACCTGGGCAGGCAAGAGAAGGTGACCTGTCTCAGGGAACAATGTCCTTCTACAGCCAGGAAACAAAACACAGGAGCAGAAGGAGCAAGGATAAACAGCCCTAAGCAACACACCAGTCAGAGGAGCCAGGAGGAGGCTCTCCTGGGAGCCCTTTTATATTGACCCCCGTGGGCAGGAACACTGTGATCACCTGTCCCATCCTCCCCTCCCCATGTGCACAGCAGCTTCCCCACATCGTACTGTCACAGCCACAGCCTGGCAGCTGCTGGCAGTGTCCCAGCTTTGCCTGACATCAGCTCCAGTGCACCCCAGACGCTGGCAGGGATGTCCTCAGACACCTGCCAGTGACACGGCCACCATCCCACAGGGATGGCTGCTGGAAAAGACAAGTTCTGTCCAGCCTGTGTCTCACTGAAGGAGAAATGTCCCCATTTCAGGAGACTCCCCTGTTACAAATGCATTATTTGTAAAAAAAGTACAAGCCTGGCAGCAGGTGGCCAGGGTGGGCTTTGCAGAGCCTCTCTGCTCCAGCAGCCCTGCTGCAGGACACAGGCCAAATGGGCATAACACCACATTCTATGTAAAAAAAAATTAAAGTAATTAATTGGACAGCAAGCACACACCCCTAGCAACACGTCCTTAATATTTATTAATGCACGCACTCAATTAAAAAGAAGAAAAACCCGCTCTGTGAAGAAATACAAATCTTCCCTGTTCTATAGGTCTTTTCATGAACTTCTAGTAAGCTTCTACTCTGGAAATAAAGCACTCCAAATATTTCTCAAGTAATCTCAAACCAGCTCTATTATGTTGGTCAAGATACAGCTTATACAGTCTCATGGAGCTACCTGCTCTTTCTCAGCCCTCTCTTGGTTTTGTTACATGATCAACTTCTCAACATTTTTGTAAAGCAGGAAGTCACATTTAAACCATAAAGAAAAAAAAAATAATAAAAAAATCAAACCTTGGTACACACACCAAATTGACACAAGAAACACCTACCTGTTTAGAAACAAAGTGTAAATGCCTTTTCCAAGAGTATTTCCTCTCAGACCTTTGGAAGACTGGAATTTTGAAAGTAACATCCATCTGCAGCTCCTTCAAAGAAGGCACATTAAACTTTTCTGAGCAGTAAGATAGGAAAGGTTTATTGTTTTGCTTTCACTTTCCTCCTTGCATCCTTATGCTTCTTCTGGTACTGCTGCAGATGCTCAAAATTGGACATAATATGATGAGAAGTTTCTGAATTCTTGTTTGTCTCAAACGCTTGTTTCAGTAAAGTAACTGGTCCTGCACGATGCTGGGATGCAGTTATTTCCCTGGCTGGACCTGGCAACAGGACATGATGCACTAAAAATGTTTAGTTCTCTGGTAATGGTCAAGTTTCAAGCCTTCCACAAGGTCCCGATCAGTTCTTAACGCGCACGCAGCAAACAAGCAGCCGCGTTCCCTCCTCACGCTGAACTTTGGGCCGCAGTTCCGAGTCACAGCCGTGGAAGGACTCACCTCAACCAACACTCTACGTCTGTCTTCCCAAACATCTCTCTCTTCCCTGACTCCTGATCTACAGAATAACTTGGGCCCCTCTGCACAGGACAAAGACCGAGCTGCCTGAAGAAGGCAACTCATCGAGAGCGTCTCATGTGAATCACCAACCCCGCATGGGACACCTGAGCACTACACAGACCACTGGGCCTAAGGGACGCAGAAGGTGATAAAGAAAAACCGAAAACAAAAAGATCAGCGGCTAAACCTGCCTTGGGCAGGCGGAGCAGCCCAAACGCACCGACCCCGGCTCCACTGTGCGGGGGGGAGACCCGGGGGCAGCTCCCGGGCGGGGCGGGGGGCGGGACCCGCCCCGGCGCTTTCCCGCTCTTTGCGCCGCGGCCCCGAACCCGCACC
>NW_009953077.1:3798124-3801031 GCF_000747805.2 Chaetura pelagica | reverse complement strand
GGGGGGGGAGAGACCCCCCTGAGCAGCGGATGGGCTGGAAACCGGGTTCGCGGGGAGAAAAGTTACCCCGGAAGGGAGCTGGGTGTGTGTTGGTCGCCGCGTGCTGAGGCAGAAGCAATTCGTGCCGCAGCAATGACTGTGGGCACCTGGCTGATGGGCACTGGGACTCCTCTGAGGTGATTCAGGTCACTAACCTGAGAGAAAATCAACCGGGAAAAAAAGGTCCCGCAAGCCCCTGGTCTGCTGATCAGCTGGAGAACTGAGTCAGTCGAGGAGGAGTCTCGGGGGTGCCTCAGCTGGTGGGAGAAGAGAGGAACAAAGTAGAGGAGCCAGATTCTCTTGGTGTGCTCAGCCCTTGTTGGTTCAGCTCAGCCCAGACAACTGAGAACTGGCCCAGACCTTTGGTTTCTGCTGTCATTTCATTGTGCTGTCGTACTGCGAGTCTGAGATGGAGGGAATAATTTTGTTGGCTGCTTTGTTTTGTATGTAAGTTCTCAAGGTATTTTGGAATTAGTTTAGCTAGCTATCATTTCCTTATTGGTAACACAAGAAGAAAACAGTTGTCAGATAATGTTGCATGTCTGCAGAGGAAAAATTTGGTGAACCAGGCATAAGCATGTGTAAACACATTTGTAGAAGTACTGGAGTATTGTTAGAAAAAGAAGTTTCTCCTGGGTAGAAGTTCCTACTTGTGTTTAATCAACCTGCACATTTAACTCCTTAGAACATTTTTAGTTCTTCTTAATGTTGGCTGAAATATTCAGGTATGTCTTGGTGCCAAAGAGTCAAGACTGAGTTTTCAAATGTCAAAATCAGTTTAAATGCTCCAGGAAATTGCCCTTACATTTCTTCTGAAGGAATGTAATTTGCTGTCTTTGCCCTTTCTTGTTTGCTTTCTCCAAACAACTACACCTCAAGTAAATTGAGCTTCTTGGGTGGAATATAGTGGGTGGAATATTCTTGGGTGGAAAACAACCAGTACATTAAGGAATGTATCAGTCTAATGCCATGCTGAAAGCATGGGGTATCTCCCAAGAAATCCATCCTAGTACATGAACATCTCTGTTTCCTTACCACTGCAACTGCCCTGGTTGAGGCTTGCAGTGGGAAGACACTGTTTGACTAGTCCTAGCAGTCTCTGGTTTATGCTGTGGATTAACAAGATAAGGGTTTTCCATGAAGTAACATAACGCAACAGGTAAAAACAACCAAGTCACATGGAAATCCAAATCTACAATGAATGCAGATGTGTTGCATCTTTTGCATCAAGTCAAATATCTCAGAAAATGTAACCTTTTTAGAAGCTCTGGCTTGTAATGTTGTTCTTTGAGTCTCTGTAGTAGTAATTTGGTAGCTACTAGCAGGTGTAGTTGGAGAGTATCACCAGACAGAGCATCTCAGTTTAAATTAGTTTAGTTTAAACTGCTTGCAGTTTAGTCCTTTATGTATGTGTGAACAGTTGGGAAGAGCTGCTTGACAAAGATGACATAGTTTGTGTGCACAGAATATTTGCCTTTGCTGTACTCTAAAGGAAAGAATTGATTTGTAAGACCTAATCAAAATACTTGGAACGTATTTAAATGTTAACCTAGGTGAGCTGGTTGGTATGAGAAAGATACTTTTATATGATTATTTATTGACTAACTGTTGGATTTTAACTTTTTTTCAGTATTGGGTGAAGATTGCCCGGCATATATTGATTACTCTGGCAAGGCACAACCTGCAATATCCTGTCCCTGCTTCTGCTGTGGAAGCTGCTTTCTTCGGTACTGTTGCTCCAATGAGCTCTTGAAATTTGATCCAGAAGGACCATTTCAGTGTGGTCTACTTCATGAAAGGTATGAGGCAAACAGTGTATGCAGCAGGTTATAATTGTATCATCAAATGACAAAAATACACTGTTTAGTGGTTAAAAATTTGCAAAGGGACCTGGTTCTGCTGGGGATCTGCATTAATGCATCCCCGTGAGATGGGAACAATGAGGCAGACAAGTCAGTGCATGAACTGGTGTGTGTTTTCTTGGGCATTTTGAAATACTTTTACCCTATTTAGTTTGGGTTTTTTTTTGAGGATGACAAAATCTCTTCCTCTTTTTACTGTACATGACCTTGCATAAGCATTTGGAGCTCAGGCAGTTACTTGACTAAGTTGTAAATTCAAGTTTTGAGATGAATTCTCTTACTGCAGGACCACTGATTTGAGCAACTTGAATGACGTGCAGCTCTCTTCAGACCCTGATGATTTCATCCCTCCTGGTGGCAGGTGAGCCATGCAGAGTCTCAGCTTTTAAAATGGGATTTATTTGGAGGTTCTTCATTGCGTGATCCATCCGTGCCAACAGAAGATGAAAACAGAAGTACTGGTTTGTGTGCTGAGGATGGGAAAGGGCTCAAACTTCCTGTACTTGTTGGGATATCTGAAGGAGAAGAGGCAGGAGGAGGAGGTTAGATGGTGCTGTTCAGGGTCATGGTGTGTGGTGGTCTGTATTCTCCTTGCCCAGAGGGAGGTTGCCCACTGAAGCACTAGCATGCTTGCTCTGTACTTACAGACCGAGTCCACAGTAAGCTGCTTTTGTTCCAAGTATCTCCTTTTTAGCATCTTTTTCACTTAGTTCCAATCAACATCTCTTATTCCGTTTCAACCTTGGGCAAAATAAATCCTTTTAGGGGCTTACAAGAGTCCTGCTGTAGAACGTTTCTGTTTTCCACAGCCTGAAGGACTGCCCGGAGGGGTGACTGCTGGGCGATATTTGATACATAAAGTCCGAATGGTTCCTGCTGGCAGGGGGACCCGAGCCCCCCGCGGAGGAGCAGGCGGGGGGAAGGGGGGTCCTGCGGCCGTGGCTGAGCCCCCTTAAGGGGCGGGATGTGCCGGGGGGCGGGATGTGCCGGGGGGCGGGATGTGCCG
>NW_009953077.1:3776162-3797742 GCF_000747805.2 Chaetura pelagica | reverse complement strand
GGGTGGGGGGGTTTCTGGCGTCCCCGCGGCGCTGCGCCGGGAGGGGGCCGGTGTGAGGACGTTTTGGAGAGGGGCTGGTTCTCTGCTGGGCTGATGGGGCTGCGTTTGGAGCTGCGGGGGGCTCGGGCTCAGCGGGCGTGACCCCGCCATCCGCGTTTGATGCGTTTTGGGTTGAAAGGCAGGAATGAGCTCCCGCATCATCAGGGCTGCAGAGGTATCGAATCTGCAGGAGTAACAACGCTCTGTGATTCTGTGAGATACAATTTTTCCATGCCAGCAGGCGTAGTTATTAAAAAGCAGAAGAAATGAAAAAATACGTTTTTTAAAAAACCAAACGAAACCCCCCAAACCTGCACAGTTCTTCAAGGAATTGTCACCCAGGCCTGCAGTCCACAAAGGTGTATTTGTACGTGACAGAAAACATGTAGGAAGAAGCCAAGTTACTTTAATTAGCTTTGTTTGCAGCTATGGAATGTCTAAAGAGAGAATCATTGATGTCTCACCTTGAGAAAATGGGTCGTTAGTGATTTCTCTTTTTCCTTTCAGTTAAATTGCAACTTTAAAAATCAATATGTTGTGCAAAGGCCTAGACCTGAAACTTAATTTCTGGTTAGGCAGTTTTGATAGAAAGATGCTAATTATTTACAGAAATACCACCCTGGAAAAGCCACCTTGTCCTTGTTTTGGCTGGGACAGTATTCTAAAATGATTTGTCTGTTCAGAGAAACTGAAGTTTTGACAGGCTGCAGAGTCCAGTCCTGTGAGAACAAAAGAGATAAGGTGCTCTGGTGTGCAGGGTTCTGTAGTGACCAAGGTTGAGGCTGGTGTTGAACCGTGCAGGTGCAGCGGGTCAGGAGGGACAACGCTGGCCCAGGCTGGCCAGCCCAGGTATTCCATTATCAGAAATGTCACCCTCACTATATATCAGGAAGTTTGGGGCCCTGTTTTTTTCTTCTGCCTTCCCGAGATGATCCCACCTGTCTTGTCTGTTGTCCCATGCCTGAGGCCCCCTCCTCTGCTTGCTGTGATGGCCACGTTCTCTCTGGAGGCATCATGCTCACGGTGTTGGGTATTCAGCCTCTGCTGCTGGAAGTGCCCAGCTGGGACTGCTATTTGGAGCTGAGGGTAAATGTGTATCTTGCATTAGCTTTGGGGCTAGTACTATTTCATCATTATTATTAAATCTGTTTTCATTTCAACCTGTGGGTGTCCTTTCCTTTTCCTGATGGCTGCTCTCTGGTGGGGTCAGAACAACTGTCTAAACTGCAGCACACCCAGATGTGACTCCAGAGGAAAACCACATCCCACGACTTTCCAAAGTGTCTGATGACTTTGGGTGTCTGATTTAGGGTGTTTCAACTTCAGGAGTGGACGTGAATAGGACTTTCTGTGACTGCAGCCAGTGGGATACCAAATGGTTTCTCTTTAATTACAAGCTTTGTCCAGGTTTTTTTGTGTTGGGGTTTCGGGTTGGTTGTTGTTTTTTTTTCTTAAACAAGCAGTAAGCTGTATTCCTTCTGGAAGAGTTGTCCCTGGTTCTTGCCTGTGAGGTGTACTCCACCCTCTCTGCTCCATGCTGATTTCTTTTAAAAACAGACAAGTTTTACATTGTTTCTTGATGATTATGTCTTTTTAATATTTTACTGTGTGGAGAGGAAGGCTGATAGCAGTTGAGATACGTCTTTGTATGTCCACCATGATGGGCATACTCTTCAAACAGGTTGTCACAGAAGGTGAAGCAACAAAGGGCAGCCTCCTTCCTGTTCTTTCGCATTTGCAAATGCTGCCTTTGACACTGCCCTTCAGAAGGAGGAGGTGATGGTTTATTGGCATCAAGGGTCAGAAAGCTTTTAGTTCCTCATTTTTGCACAAGGCTTATTCCTTGATCAAGTTACCACTTTGGCACATTGCTCATAAATCCTGGCTTTTAAAGAGAATTTCACCTCTCCGAGGGCTTGTCACAAACTGTGTGTGGACTTGGGCACTGGGCCCAGTGAGCTGGGGTGTCTCTTCTCCCTGCTTGGAAAACCTGCCACAGTTTTGCTCTAATTCTGTGGGACAGCGTTAGGGGAGGGTTAGTGGTGATAAACGTACATTCTCTCTTGGCTTGTCTAGCTGAGGAGTTTCTAGTTTGCTTGTGATTTTGCTTTTTTATTTCCTGTGTTTATGTCTGAGCAAAGCACCAGTTTTGTAATCGGTTTCTTTGCATTAGTGTCATTAATGTTTCCATATTCAATACTGAGTGTCAGGCCCTGCTGAGGAAAGACTGCAAGGCACTTTGGGCAATCATATGAAGTGTAGTTCACATTGCAAGCAGTTCATATCCTATAATCTTCTTTTGGGCATTTTTAAAGACAACAAATTACATTCCTTTGGAGCATCTTAATAATCTATATTCAAGTACTTGGAAGCATTGTGCTTCCCAGAACATTACATTTGGAAGCAAAAGTATAAAAGTTGGTGTTAACTCAGATTCAGGCTTTTTTCATTGTTGATCAATCCTTAAAGATTATTTAGAGCTTTAAGTTTAGAGCTTTTAGGTCAGAGTGTAGGCATTAGTTTCATACCACTAAACTTGTTAAATTTGCCATCATTTTTCCCTTGCATGTAAGACAACCACACACAATTTCTACACTCTGCTTCTAGCAAACACATTGTGACAAGGATTTACTAATGGGAGGTGTTTCACTCTTTTTTTTTTTTTTTCCCCCTTTTAATTGAATTACTGAATTTTCCTGTGCTGTGATCTGGTTTCAAAGATGGATTGTGAATAGTAAGGTTAATTTATTTTTTTTCCCTTTCATTCTGCAGTATGTACTATCATTGCTTCAAGAAACTTAAAAAAGAGGAACACTGATTCAGTGGAACTGCAGTTGTCATGATTTGCACTGATAACATGGTTATTTAGCCTTGGTGTGCCAATTTTCCAATAGTGACCCTTACTGGAAAGGAAATTAGATGACTCACATCCACATTTCAACTCATTATGAAGTATTTGAGTGTTTAAGGAGGTGGAGCAATTCAGAACATCTGTATCAGACTTACATAAGAAAATAGTGTGGTTGGGGCAGCTGATTGCAGTATTTCTAACAGAAACAAAACTTGAAATGATTTTTGTGTGCAGTTAATCAGCCTGTGTTTCTGAAATAATCTCTGCCTTGACGTTAAAGCACATTGTGTAGCAGATAACAGTAATGCTTGAGAAAAGGCTGCAGCTCATCCTGGTGTGATGGGAAGAGGGAGGCAGGAGGGCAGCATTCCTGGGAAGCCTCAGCTGGCAGAGACAGGACAGCCTTGTTACACTGGGGCTGCACTCGTTTGGATCTTGTCCTGGGCTGATCGATGTGTTGTGTTGTGACTTGGTTCTCCTGTGACGTGGAGAAAATCCATGTCATTCTGCCCTCCCCTGTGTGAAATGCAGCAGCTGCAGTGGTCTGCTAGGACTGTACGTTGGCAAAACTGGTAGATTTATAACTGTGGAAGATGTTTATTATCGTAATTTTCAGTTTATTATCGTATGTCTCAGTCTAGATGTCTTCAAGCATGTTTTCTCCATAGACAATGTAAAAAATATGGTGATACTGAACCCTACCTTATTTCTTCTCTTCCCTGATCACTATCAGGGACAGTTTACATTTCACAGTGTATTTGGATACTCAAGTGTTTGTAGTAGATTGCCAATGTTAAGCAAATAAATTAGGAAGATTATTAATTGGAAAAGAACTTCCAGAAATGTAAGCAGTCTTTAATGAGCAAAGGATTTATTTTCCAATACTAGTCCTTAATATTTTCTCTAATAAATTAATTAAACTGCATACAGAGCCTGTTCTGCAAGGATTGTATTCAGACACAGGCCAATCTCACCAAGGGATGCAAGCTTCTTGTCTAGAAACAATTGAGATTTGAATTTGAAGCTATTTTAAAAAATGTTCTATGCTTTTCACTAGCCTGAAAAGTAAATAAAAGGTGGCACAATTTGTAACTGTAACTTGCATTATAGAGCATTTCGTTTTGTGTTCACTGTTCTCAGTGAAGAAGCTGGTTAAAGCTGAAGGAGCTTACTGCTCATTCAGTTTCATTTCCTCTGAAACTAAGATGGAAGGAGAGATTGAGAAACAGTGTCCTGTGCACGGTTGGATTAGTGTGCTCTTCTAGCTACAGAAGGCTGTTTCGTGGCAAAAAGCAAGATGACCTGGCCTAAACACACAAAGACACAATAAAGATTAGTCACTTGGATTATGTTCAGGAGTTAAATTTTCTGTGGGTGGGGTACTTCATTGTCTGTGTCTAGAAGGGTAGAGTGCTCCCTCTTCTAACTCTGTGGGCTGTGCTGTGCCTCTACAGAGTGTAACTCTGAAAACAGTAGATTTTTAATACACAGGTTCACTCTGGAGAGAGCTTGTCAAAGCAGTTGCAGGCTGGGTAACCCTCAGAAGGGTCCTGTAGCCTAAGAAACAAGAGAATCCTTCCTTGAAAACATGGTTAAAAGACCATTGTTGTTACTTAGGAGGATCTGTGACAGTTTGAGTGTGTGGGTTCCAAAACTAGCTCCAACTCTGTTGTTTCGTGTACTTCCATAAAATAGCCATGGCTCGAGGTGTAGCCAGATGTGTTTGCAATAGGTTGTGCTGTAGATGTATTTTGGGAGGCGGATAATGTCCCTTAAATTGCCTAGCCTTTTAAAGCTGCAGTGGTAGTGTCTTCTGTGGAGAAAACAAGTGAGTTAATTTTAGAAAATTAGCAATTGGTCTATTGACAAAGTCTCTTTTTAGTAAAACCATTTTATACCGTTCATTTTTAATGTCATATTCCTCTGTATTTACTAGCATGATCTCTGGTTCTTGATTCCACTGAGAGATTAACTTAAAAACTTCAATTTTTTTTCTCAGTTATGGGAGGAACCAGTCATCAAAGTAATTTTTTTTTTTTTTTTTTACTTAATTTATTGATAATGTTACCATGTAAAAGGAGAAACAGTGGTCAGTTGGATGTGACCTCTACTGAACAGGTCTCTTCTTACTTGTGCAGGGATAGATTTTCCTTGATGATCCTCATTGTACTGAATGAGTAATACTTCTCCCAAAGAGGCAAAGTCAGGCAGCATGTAAGTTCATAGTAGAATAGGATAATTAATTTACCTAATTTAAACTTAACTCCTGCCTGATCACAGTGTTTCTAACTTTTATGATAACAAGTGGGTAACATGGGTAAAAAAAAAAAAAGGTGTTTTATGACAGCTGGGCTATAGGGTAAGCCAAGCTGGAGGGCATGACCTAAACTTCCTTTGGTGGCAGTTTCAGTGTGTTTGATAAGTCATACACCATGTTGCAATTTGCCAGAAAAAAAATGCTTCTTTTAAAAAATAAATAAATAAAACTTTTAACTCTTTAGCTAAATTAGTTTCTAATTGCTAAATCTGCTTTCTAGAATGGCACTAATGAATTCGTAGTATTGTAGTAGTGGTTTATGTGAGGAGAAGTTTCTGTGGTATGCAATTAATTTTTTTCAGTTAAACTTGTTCTATTAATTCAGTTAACCATTTCAGAAAAAAACATGATGTTGGTCCCAAATTTTAATTAGGGTGGGGAGGTAACACTTTGTATCATTGGATTGAGATCCTAGCAGTAGGAGGGGAACCGAACACTGCATTTGCCTTAAATACCTGTACCTGCAAACAAGCTGCATTCTCTTTTAGTCACTAAAGGAGCTTTTTCAATTTATTTCTTGCCTGGAGAAGCAAATGCCTTATCTTGTGTTTAAGGACAGGTTGTTTGTATGCTGAGGACTTGTCTGAAATTGCCTTGTGACCTGCATGAAGCTGTGGTGTTAATTTGTGCACTGTTGATGCTAGTCCCTCTGAATGCAGCTCTGCCTTTTCCTGTTCCTGTCAGGGATATGTTTCTAATGGGCCAGCTGCCTGTAGCAGTTATGCTCAGCTGTCTACAAAGTGTATGATGATAGACTTCCTGGAAAATTTCCCTGGAATATTGTATTTTTAGTATGTATTACAAAGGGATTTATGTAAACAGACATATTTAGTACAGGTGAACTGTTTATAAACCAAGGAGAGATGCTTGTAGACACGTAATAATAACCTCTTGGATCTGGGTGTCGGATGTCTGAGTAAAACCACAAAATCCAGGAAGTTCTCTCCCTGCCACTTCCCCTATAGGCAGTTTCAGAATGTCTTGTTGTTACATGTTACTTAAAAATACAGAGAAGTTGGTGTCTTTTAAAAAATAGTAGTAAGTCTTTGTGTATTTAATTAAAGTTTATTATTTTAGGCCTAAAGTAAACCCACATCAGCTTTCTATTGGGACAAACAGAAAAAGGACCAATCCAGTACATATTTAGCAACCTTCTCCTCAAAAGACTCTTGCATTCTCATTTTCTAAAACCCTTTTGCAGTTGCAGGGTGTCTTGGCTTACCCTGGCATGATTGTTATTGCTTCAGTATGGGCTCTCATGCCAGATCTGGCTTGGCTGATGCTGAGGGTTGCTGGGCTGTGCTCAGCCGAGCAGGTTCATCCTGACTTCAGGGACATAGCTTAGGGTTGTTTAGGCTGCAGGTAAGCAGGGGTGTCCCAGGGATTGGTTAGGGGGGTGCAAACTTTCCTTCTTTTGGGGGTAACCAGAAGGGACTGTGGAAAGTTGGGCAAAGTTTTGGTGGTTTTCAGTGGGATGTTAATCTGTGTCCATACTAGAGCAGTTTGGCAGATTACAGTTAGTGGTGATTCGAGCTGGTACCACACTGATGGATGAGCCAAAGTGAGATTAAACCATTTTCTTCACATTAAGGAGCTGTGTGTGGGCAGGACCCTGGGAGGGACGCTCTCAAGTAGTTTCTTGTGTTAACATTTGTCTGAAAGACACCACAGTTCCAGTCCATGCGTCACTGCATAGTTTATAAAATGACCTTGCAGTTACTCACACCTGCCAGGCTGATGAAAGTACCAAGATTTCATAATTTTGAAACCATTCTGTTTAGGCTGAGTTTTAAGTTGCCTGTTACCCACCAAAGGAATCATTGGTCGCTTGTTTCTTAGGCACTTCTTCCCTGATTTTGGGGAGGTGGCCCCTGAGTAAAATGTCTGGAGCAGGCCATGGCTGGCATGGCAATCAGTGTGATTGCACCTGAGCTATGAGGCTTAACTCCAGGGTGCATATTTTGGTTGTTTGCATGGGTTGTTCCATGAGCCAGCTGTGCTAAAATAGGCCAGTTGTTTGAAAGTCATGCTAATGATTTCTTGTGAATATTAACCTCACAGGAATTTCCTTTTTGTTTAACAGTAAATTGATGTTTGTTGGGTTTTTTTTGTGTGTGTGTCTCTAGCAAATTGGTTCTTATGTTTTGAATTTTCATGCTAAAATATTAAACTGAGGAAGTGTGTTGTTTGGGAAGCTGTAAAAACTAATTCCTCTGAAAGACCCTTGAGAACTCATATTTCTTTTTCTAAAAAAAAATAAATACAAAAAGTTTGTCCTTTATTTTCCTGCCAAACTTGGGAGGCTGTATGTGGCACTGAGTGGCTGTTGCTAAAATGTTTGATTTAGGAAGGCATCAATCTGGGGACTTGTTTGGTCATGTGCTATAACTGAGTGAGGACAAATCTGGGCATTTACCATTCTGTCACATTTCTGGGAACTGCATCCTTTTCTGGAGCAGTAAAAAATGATGTGCCTATACTCTTTTTGTCTTCCTTTGACTTTAGGAACGGACTAAGTTCTCTTCTGAAGTATTTCCAGACCACCCTGGTTTACAATCATAATTCACTATATCTAAATGTTTGCTTTTAACAGCAGCCATGCTTTTGAAAAGGACCCTGCCAACATGTTTCTTACAGCATGGAATAAATCTTGGAATGGACTAAAGCTAGTGAAGTAAATAGGCTGCTTAAGCTAATTATTCAGAACTAAGTGGTCTTGTTTACTTGGGTATTTTTTTCTATTTTAAAGACAAAAGTTGCAGCGTGTCCCATTGTCACAAATGTATAGGTATGCAAAAACTTTCTTTACAAGAGGGCTTACAAAATATGCCCAGCTTACTTGATTCAAGCTATTAAGGCTTAAAAATATTACTGGAATTGAAACTTGAATATTTTAAAAGGCCTTAAGTAGACTAAAAACATTTTATCTTTTTTCCCACTTGACAGTGTTTATAGATTAAAATATCTGACATGAACAAGTGCCTTGGGAATTAACTTCTGCAATTAGTGCTGTGTAGATCCTGGGCTTGATTCCCCCATTTTAATATGTCCTTTATTCAGTACCCAAAGGGGAAAAACATGCACTAATCATGTAACTCCCTTTATGTGAATGGATACATATTTTAAATAATTAGAAAACTTCTCATTCCCTATGCAATGTAGTGCTTTCCAGAGGTGAGAGGATGGGGATAGAAATGAAGTAGTGCAAGGAAGGAGAGGCAGTGGTAGGTAAGGGCAGGGAGTTGTCCAGATTTTCTTTCCCGTGGATTTTATGTAAAGTTGCAATTTATCATTGCTGCAGTAAAACTGCTGTTAGGTTTGGGTTTGTTCTCTCTTGTTTTCTATTAGTCTATTAGCAAAAAGTAGCTTTTATGTGAAGAGAAAGAAGCAGGAAATGGCAGGGAATGAGCTCAAGGTATTTATGACAGGGTGTGCTGTATTTAGAGACTATGTGGGAGTCTGGAAACTCGTGCTCAAACCATCAAACCATGACACCAGCAGAGCATTCTGATTGGGTGCTGTGGCCACCCTGACTTCTGCACTCTGAAGTTTGTTTGCAGAATGTAATGGGTAAGGTGTGTTTTTTTGTTTGGCTTTTTTTGTTTTATTTGTTTTTTCTTGGTTAGCCATTCAGTGGAAGAATCTTTAAGCTACAATCCCTCATGTCTATTCTTTTCTAACTAAATTAACCGACTAACAGTTGTTAGTTAATTATTTAATGTGAACATTTTTTCCAGATATTTTTAGAGTCCTTTTCAGATTTCAGGTGAAAGAAATTAAATGAAGCAATAGTCTTGTTTAAGAAGGAAGTTAGCACACTGCAAGAGAATCTTTATCTAGTACCTGGTGTATCTTACCTCCTGCAGCTTAGAGAGCTCACTGAGTATGCTGAGCACCATTCTTGCCTCACTTGAGTAACAATCTATTACTGGTAGCCTTCCTGCACTTTTTCAGTAGTTTCACTGATAGGGTATTACTGGGTGTTCAGGAAGGGGTGCTCAGGGCAGTGTTCCTGGGCAGCAAAAGGATAGACATCCTTACAGGAAGGTAGTGCCCAACCATTCAGATATTTCAGAAGACTATTGCTAGTTTTGACCATCAATAGAAATTCTTGGAAAGAAAAAAAAATAAATTGTGAAGGGCTCTGCTGTTGAAGGAGGGTGTTGATAGAGCAAGTTGCCAGTCAATAGCACATGTTGTTTGGTTTTCCCTAAGTGATGTTCTACCTTCTGCTGTTCCAGGATGTTTGTCAGTGAGAGCCAAAGCGCTGGCAGGAAAATTATGCTTCTGCTGTGAAGCAGGTGATAAAAATGCCTGCAGTAATCCAGTTGTGTACACTTCTTAGAAAACTCTGGGAAGGACCAACTCCTGTCTATTATTTTTCTCACTGGGCTGTTTCTGAAGGCTTGTAATTTTGGTCTGCAGTAATCACACAGTATTTCAGCGGGCAGAACTGAATCACAGTGTTTACACACACAAACGCAGAACTGCACTCTGAAGTGCATACACCCAACACACCTGTACTTTAAATATGTGTCTCCATTTAGGTCTTTAAAAGAGGTTTGCAAAATGTCATCATGCTGTGGTTGTGGCATTTTAGCAAAGATGCAGACAAATGATGAGAAAAAAGGAGATGTTGTCTCTAGGAACTTGGTGAAAATAAGGATACGGTGCAGTCTTTTTCACTTGGCTTTGCTTTTCTTGCTTCCTTTATTAGAAGTAGTAAATGGGCAATGAGATACGTGCCTCAGTGAGCAGAAAACTTTATTAAAATAAGCAAATGGAGCCCACGCTTCAAACTGAAAAACGTTTATCTGTTGGTGGCCAGCCTGGCTGCAGATGAGCTTGTGCTGTTCTCTCTTGGCATATCAGACCTGAATTTGGTCCTGAAAGATAAGGGGTCTCTGCCAGTGTTCCACTGTGCTGGTTTGTTTTTGATGAGTATAAATTTCTCCACTTTGTTTCCACCATTTCTTGGGTTTCTTTGATTTTGCCCAGCTTTTGCTAAAGTTCAGAGAGGTTCATAGTCTGTAGAAGTGAAGAATTTTAGTTGTATTTGTCAGGCCTAATCTCCTTCCTTGACACCAGAATCATTTTCCTTGGCATAATTCACTAGTAAAAAAAAAAAGGATATTTTATTTTTTTTCCTAATTTATGGGGGGAAAAGCCAGAGGAAGGACTTAAAAGACTCTATTGCTTTATTGCCTCTGCTGATCTTGCTTGGTAATAATTAATGTTAACTTCCTTAGTGACAGAGCTTTCTTAGGGTTGAAGAGAAGTGGGAATAAGAGCAAGAAAAATGCTGCTGGCACTCCACAAGTAGCACTATTTGTGCTTAAATGTTTGTCATTCTGTAATTTCTAGAGATGCCCATAGTTTGTCACTGGCATTCATGCTGTTTCTTGTGGACATTGCAATCAAAGTGGCTAAGTCTAATACGTGAATCCATTGTGCACACTTCTGTCTTTTCCAGTGTATAAATTAATTCATATAATGAGTATCTAGTAAGAGCCATGTATAATTACTCTAAATTCCACGGGTCACTCTTAAATCTTACCCATTTCTGCATGCACCAGTATGGAGCTTGTTTTTTCAAACCAAGGGGATGTCTGTTTGCTGGTGGCCTGGTGGAGAGGAGGCAGCCTGTGTTTCAGGATCTGGTGTAGTTGTCCATGTCTGTCTTTCTCCGCCCCTCTTGAAATTTGATTTGTATCTTCCTTTTTAGACCAGGCTTGGAAGAAGTGGGATTTTTGGATGGAGGTGAGCTGGCTGTGAACTTAGAGCACTAGAAGTGAAACTAATGCTGGGGGGTTGGGGGAAGCAGTTGAAAGCCCGTGGATAGGGATGCATTTGCACCTGGAAGTCAGGGTGTGAAAAGTATGTGTAAAGGTGCAAATGAAGGTGACAAAGCATGCCTGCACCTTTAGATTTTGCAGCTGTGTCGCTATCATCTGCTTTGCTGACAGTGTTTCTGACCCAACTTCCTTGACTTCAGGAGGCTGCAGCAGTTCCTGCTTCGTGTTTTACGTGGAAATGCTTAGATGGAGTGACCTTAAGCAACCCACAGCATTAGAGTTGATACTTGAGGGAGTACATACAGTGTTCCTTTACAAAATCAGTGCACAAGTTAAATATAGTTACAGATAGAGAACTTGTTACACAGATTATTGAAAGAGATTGGACCCAAGCTTTTTCTTTTGGCGGTTGCAGAAACAGAATAAAATTGATGTAATTTCTCTTAGGGGGGGAAAAATGTGTTTTAAATTGAACATGCTTTATTTGTCAGTGCTTATGTTCAGTGTCCAGCTTAGTGAGGTGAGGTCTTCTGAATTTGGACTTGGGATAATACAGCACTAATTTAACCTTTCACTGTTGTTGATAATCAAAACCAATTTTCACATTTGGTGGCTGTTTGGTGGTCAAGTGAAAATTGCTTTGCTGGATGTTCTGGAGTTGTGTCATTTTGTTTAAAGCTGTTAACAGGAAGCTGAACAGGAAAAAAATCCTGGAAAGTTCTGTAGCCAGAATCTCTGCTAAGAGGCAAAACCAGGATGAATGTAAAATCAGCTCTTTGCTCATTATCTTAGAGCTTGTTGTTCATTAAAACTGACTTCCTGCAATTGTTCCCAATGCATGGTGCATTCTGTGAGAAAGATGTTGGAGACTTTGGCTTCTAGGAAAGAAGGGCTTTCTTGGTTCCAGGCAGTGGGAAACATGTAAACTGACAGTTAAAAGGGAACTGTCACTGGGCATGTAGCAATGCCTTTGGCAGTTGTTTCTTACTCAAATGCACAAAGGAGCCAGAGTGACAACGTGAGAGGCAGAGCAATGATTTGGCTGCTGAAGGTTAGATTAAAGACTAATACATTTGTGTGAAGGACTCTTACTACTTCTGGTGGTATTTTTCTTGCAGTTTTGGAGATGCTATTGCGATTGGAATTGCTGTTTTGGCAGTGATCATAATCACTATTATTCTGTGCCTCACATGTTCATGTTGCTGTTTGTATAAAGCGTGTCGGCGACCACGGCGTAAGTACCCGTGAATTTATTTTCTTTTTCATATTTTTTAACAAGACTTCCCTTTCCACACACACCCCTCACTCCACCCAGAGAATTTGGTTCATATAAAAGGTGAAAATAATCTTGCCTGACCTCTCTGCTACAAAAGCTGTAATACCTAAAAATTAAAAATAAGGATTTAAGCCGCTTCAGAATGTGAGGTAGCAGAGAGATGTTTTGGAATTTTTTCTAGGCATTTAGAAGTTCTCTTTCCCCAGCCCCTCAGTGTGTGGATTTGTGGGGTTTTGGGTTGTTCTGAGTTTGGTTTGGTTTGTTTAGGAAAGCGGGAGATAGAATAAGGTATTATTTTTTTCCCAATCTCTTAAAAATGTACCTGAAAAATACACCAAAGGCCCAGGACTGCAACAGTGCGATCTTGAGCAGTCTGTACTTGTGGTATAAAGAAGAAGATCTTGAAAACAAATTACTGCAGTTCATCAGGAACCGTTAATACTCTTATTCAATAAGAGTTAAGAAGCAATGGTCCAACATCAGCTCCTGAAAAAAATAAATGATTTAATATGTATTTGCCTTTCTGACTGTTATTTAAAAACATGCTAACACATGTATTGATATGTAGGCGCCATACAAAAGGGAACTCATTTGGGCAAGCATTGTAGGAAGCACCTTACCCAATAAAGGAGATCTTTAGCACATTTAATGTTTAAAAGCAGGTAACATTTCAAAATTAGTAGTCTCATACCAAATCATGGATAACTTGGCTTCAGGGTTGAGTTCCTAGTTTTTGAACAGTGCAAGAAAATAATTCTTTGCTCTTTGTGGTTGAGAAACAAAGAGGAACAAGTTGGCTGCTCTCTCAGTACAGGAAGGCTCTCATTTCCACAGAGATGGATGGCAGGTTATTTAGAGACACTAATTTCTAAATCTTTAATGGAATTTTGAAAGTGGAATTGCCCAGATTTTGAAGTGCAAAATTGATCTGAAGAGAAAATGTGTTTTACATTACTGTTTTCCTGTCCCAGGTGATCTGCTAGAGCCACCAGCACTAACCATGGTCCTTTTGCTTATTTGTAGCTGTTGTCACCACCACTACTGCCACTACAGTGGTTCATGCTCCCTATCCCCAGCAACAGGGAGTGCCACCCAGCTACCCAGTGGCCCCATATCAAGGATATCAGGCCATGCCTATCCAGCCACAGCCGGGAACGCTGGTGGCCCCGTACCCTGCGCAGTATCCTCCCCCTTACCCCATGCAGCCACCAGGACCCCCAGCTTATCATGAAACGGAGGCAGGTAAGGCAGCACTGAGTGTTTCTTCATCTCTTAAGTAGCTAAAGAGACAGTCGCTTCAGAGCCAATCTTGAATTATTTATATGTATTCTATGGCTATATGAATGTAAATGTAAACTTTGTAACGCTCAAGCTGTGGTTGATGCTGTAATTGGCCCTTGCTGAATTTTCCCTAACACCATTTCTGTGCTAAACATTGCAAGAGGAGATGCAGCTGAAGCTGTATTGGCAGTTTGCTGCTATGTGATACTGTCAGTGGATCCAGTAGAATGTTTTACTAATTCAGCTGAAACTTCATATTAAATTCTAAGTCCAGTGAACAGATGTATAGCAGTTGGGTGTTCTTACATACCCTTTCCAACCTAATATTGCCTAGATGATTCAATTGTACACAGATGGCATGCTGTAGTAGTTTGTCACTATATTTATAGAATACCAAGTCTCTGATAAACTTCAGGCAAGTTTACCAATGACTAGCAGTGGAATTATCACATCTGTTTTCTTCTACTTTCCTTCTTTCACAGCATTGTTTTCCTGCAGCTTTACTGTTGCCATTAGTAATTCACAGTTTTGCTGGGAATAACTGTTCTCTGAACAACTGGCTTCTGACTGTTCAGAGAGGCCAAAACCAGGCTGTTGCCTGTCCCAGGATCTCCAAGCCCTCTTACATTGCTAATGTGCAAACCAGTCTCACATGTGAAAACACTGACTTGGCAGGCCTGCTGACTTTATTTTACAGTTGTAAACTATGAAGAGGTTGTGGGGTTTATGGGATTACCCCAAAGTGCTTTGGCTTCATCTTTATCATATGAAGGAGCCGGTAAACTAGTAATTTTGCTTCTCATACTCAAACTGTTGCTGGTTGGTTAGTTCTTAATATTCTTGTTTTTTCTTGTGAAAAATCTCAAAGTACTTTGCATGTTGCCAGCTGAGAATTTCTCAAAATGAGAGATCTTCCCTTTATTTCTCTTGCCTGTTAACCAGAGGGCAGTCTCTTAATTCCATCACATGCAAGGGAGAGAACACCTGCTCTGTCTCACAGGAGCCAAACCTACTCATTGACAAGATCAGTGAAAGATAACCACACCTGTACATTCCAGGGATCTGATCAATGCTCCATTATTTGAACTAAGTTGTGCTATTTGACAGACCTGAAATGAAGTTGTCCCTTGAGAGCAGATTGTCTGTCAACACTAGAAAACAAGGATATCTTCCAAGTGATGTAGATCTGATTTATACATCAGACTCTTCAGTGTTCTCAGTAGTGGTAGGACACTTTTTTATTTCAATTTTTTAAATAACTCTGTTACACTTAGCAGGAAAACCTTCTCCCTGAAGGAATCCTAAGATGCTTTTTCTAGTTCTTACTTTCACTTCTTGACATACTATCAGGTATATCCTGTTTGTGCATCTCTGACTTCCACTGGCTGGTGGTTTGGTTTTTTTTTTTTTTGACCAGATCCATTCTTTTTGGTAGACTATGTTCTCCCCTGAAGACTTAACCATGTGATTGTGGCTACCATAATACATGTGTACACTCAAGCATCAAAAAAACCCCACAAGAGCAAAGGTTTTGGTCATCTTTTAAAATGCAGATGCTTTATGAGTTAGCGCAGACTGGTCTTGAGTCCAATTAAGATGCTGCATTAGTTGAACCTCTTAACTGTGTGCTCAAAGTAGAAGTTGCCGTTATAGATTGGGAATTAAAAATGTAAATTTTACAAATATGTTTTTTCTTGTGTTTTGCTTTTGCAGCTGGTACTGGAGCCCCTTACCCAATCAGCCAGCCCCCTTACAACCCTGCTTACATGGATCATCAGAATCCCACCTATTGAAAAGATCTACTATGTTTCTGCATACAAAACTTTTTAAAGTATAATTTGTGCTGTTTACACTGTGCAACTGTCGTATATTTTTCTGGAAGACAGCAATCTTTTGTCTAAGTAAAGTAAAAGTTGTTTCAGTATCTATTTTTTTTAAATGCTCCAAGTATGAGGCAGGAGTATCTTTCTTGCAGAAGTTGTTAATTTATACCTCAAGCAAATACATGGAGTTTGTTCTATATACAGTGAGAAAAGCAGGAAGTAGTACTTCAGAAGTAAGAACCACAAGAACATTTGCTGTGCAATAATTTTGAAAGGAATAATCTAGTATGAGCTTTACTTGACACCCAAAGCTGTAGCAATCTTTTGCACAGTATTAAAACATAAAAACCTAATCTCTGTGGAACTACCTGATACATGTTTTATATGTTCTGCCTGTTTTGATGCTACTATTGTTAGGTAAAATACAATGTACTGCATTTAATTTACCATTCAAAAGGGAAGTTTCCTTTTTTGAAACACATTTTGCCTTCATTAAGGGGTAGCAAGCCACATTTAATTGTCTTTGAACTAGTTGCATTTTTCTGTGCTAAGTAGTGTGAACTGATAATTTCCTTGTTTTCTTTCCTAATTTTGAGGCTTAAAACCTGTGCCTTTATTGGGTGTTTTCTCAGGCCATTTTAATTTATAGCTAGAAATTAACAGCACAACCAAACTGTAGGTCACTTAGTGGAACAAATAGATAAAAAGCTGAAAACCTGAGAATTCTTAATAAAAATTATTGGACAAGTATTTGTTGTCCAAGTGTTATTGGACAAGTTTACTTAAGTCATGTGTTGTTGATGGGTTTGGAAGAAAAATTAGCACCTTAATTGTATGTTAAGCAGAAGTACCTGCCAGTGTTTAAAGGAAGGAGTTTATTTTACAGAAGAGATGGGATGTCAGAAATAGGTTGGGGTTTTAAAATGCTGTGGGTAGGTCACTGTCTGTCTCTAGTGGGAAGTGTAGATGGCAAGAACCAAGGGATGACAGATGTTCATTAATTCAGTCTGTGTTTGAATAATAATATGGAAGAGGGAGGGATGAGAAATCCCAGCCTAACGCACAGTAGAGATTAAATCTCCTTTTTGTTCTTAGCATCCCCATGAAGCTGAGCAGAGAATGAGAAGTTGGGGAACAGAAGGGTGGTAGATCTGCTTGCAGTGAGGTCATGTATTTTCAAGAAGGGGGTGCTCGCAGTTGTGAAACTGCTTGAGAAGTCCTCACGACTGACACCAGTGTTTGCAAGGCTTTTGGCTCCATACATCTTGTATTGATCAAACAAATTGTGTTTTTTTTAGTGTCCTCTACAATTCTATCTTTTCTAATGTTGAAATACAACTTGTTATTTCTCAGTAGAGCTGTCTAATCTGTTGTATGTATCACTGTGAAATAATTAGTGAAATAATTTTGACACATCTCATACACAGATGTTACTTTGTTAGAGAGGTCATTAATCCATTTGTCTTGAAATTCTACATTTGGGATATATAACTGTTTGAGAAATATTAATGGTGGATTTGTTTTACCTCATATGGTGGATGGAAAGTTCTACTTTCAAAGGCAGCCTTATTCTCTTGATTTTTTGAGTCTGTATCTGGGTAATTCCATTTTTTTTCAAGTAAGTCTTTGGGGCATTTCAGAAGAAACTTGTAGGGCACTTTTAGCATTGAGATTCGTGGCACCTACACTCTTCTGTGACACCTCTCTGAGAGTGTTGAGGTTAATAGCATGAAATGGTGCCACGAGGCACTAGGAGAGCACACACACCCTGTATCTCCGTGTTGCTCCTCTTTCCTGCCTCATAAGCCAATGCTTTGTTACATTGTTAGGAGCTGTGTGAGAACAACCAAAAATGGCCAGTGGCTTCTGAATGGAGGATGAAGTGTTCCTTCAAATCTGGAATTTTATGTGTGGGAGGGCACTGAGTAACTGCAGAACTAATTCCCTTGCTATGGATTCTGCCCCGTGTGTTTTTATTCCTACTGAAGGAGGGCAGAGGCTATCCCAGCACCTTGGGTAGGCAAGGGGCTTGCACAGGGCCTGGCTGGTGAGATGCAGCTCTCAGGGCACAGGTGCATGATGCCAGTGTTGAGCTTCACAGGGTTGTCACTCTGCACCTCTCTTCCTTTCCTCCATCTGGTGTGACAGAGCCTGCAGTTTGTGGCAGCATTAGTAGGGTTATGTTTTGGTTATGAAAGGAGAATCTGCGATTTCCTGAGAAGTTGGGTCAGTCATGGCAACATTAACAGAGGTCCCCAAATCTGAAGTTTTGGTGCAGATGTTGCACAGACCAAAAGAACTGCCCTGAGCACCACTGCATGTGGGAGGAGGTGAGGGATAGGGTTAAAGAGCCTGAAAATGTACACCTTTCCTTCAGTGAACATACAGTAATGATAACTATATACAAGTGAAAAGATGAATCATTGATATACAAGGAGCTAATTTAGTAGTAGTGTTACTGCTTGAGTCACAAAACTTGTTGAAAGAGGAGAAAATGGTCTGCTTTCCCAGCTTCATAATTGGAGCACTTAATCAGATCTTTCCTTATTGTTGGTGTATTAATCATTATTAACAATGAGGTGTAGGACCAAATTGTATTTAGTTACTGCCATGCAACCCGTTAAAACTTGTTTTCAGATAGTTAAGAGAATGGGATGGTTAAAGAACAGATGGAGAAGTTGATCCATAAACTTTTAGTTCAAGCACTGCTGATGTGTCAGTCCAAGGAGCTGTTGCCTTCATGTCAAACTAGTTATCTGCAGTGCCATGGGGGAGGGGGAGTGGAATTACAGTTTTTAATGTTGAAAGAACATATGTTCATTTTTATTATTTTTTTTTTAATTCTGTAAGTGCCTTTGTTTCAGAAGTGTTTTGTGAAACTAAGTACAGTAGTGTATTCTGTTGTGCTGAACTTACTAGGTAACCATTGTTGATTTTATTACATCCTGTAACCTAGCTTTGTATGTTGTTTGTAGTTTAAACATAAGTATACAGAAGAAGTGGCATAATCTCTATGCACCTTTGTAATAAATGCAGTGTTTTAAGTATATTCTATTGATTTTGTTTTCTTAGCCTCAATTTGAGTGTTATTTAGGAGTGTATCTGCAAAACTACCTTTTACTTCATTGTGTTTGACAGCTGGTGTTTCCAAATGTTCTTTAAGTCCCCTTGTATCTTGAATATCACTTTTGGTATTGTCAACTGAAACCTAATCAAAATTGCATGTCACAACATAGACCTAGAACAATACAAGCTCCTGAATGATATTCTGACAGTTTGCTTCAAAGCCAATCTAAAGGAGTTGCTTCCAAGGCCTTTTCTGGCCTAAGGAATAAATTCATTGCATTAAGTTTGAATGCATTAGCTCACAAAGGCCAAGACATTTGAAAAGTCTAGTGAAGACAAGATGATAGACTTAGAAGAAGTCTATAATTTGATGAAAGTTTAGTATCTTGTCAACATGTATTTTGATTTGTGTGTTCAATATCATGCCTCATCTATCAACTTGGCGAATTCAACATCTGGTAAGTGATGCTTTCTATTCTGTGAAAACATTTTTCATGTTTTTGTGTACTTCAAATAATCTTGAAAGAACGATTTTGAAAGGTTCTCTTCATGCCCCTGACTCAGCCCTTTACCTGAAAGTATTTTTAGTAGGTCAAGAATGTTTTTCTTAAGACACCAACTAGCACTGGACTGGTTGAGGGTGTTCAGTATAGAAGCATTATTACCTTGAATATCCAGCCAAGTTTCCAGTGTAGGATTTAAAAGAAAGGGAGCCCCCCCACACACACTTCTTCTGAAAGAGTTGTTTACTGTGGATAATGTAGTTTTGTAATGTTACTTCTTGAATTTGAGTTCCAGCTCCAGTTGATAATGTGTTGCAGCTGAAGTGTAGATCATTTCACTTCCAATTTTATTTCTCTTTTTCTCAACAGAGTTTCTATTATTCAAGGTTCCAAAGATATCTTCACACTGAAAAATTGCAGCAAAATGTTGTATAGGAGAGCAGAATGCTGAACTAAAAAGCTGAGAGCCCAGGGTCAGGTGAGGAATACTGCTAATTATGTTTTTGTCACATTTAATCAGCAGTTGTTTATGGTAATATGAATTTTTCCAGAAAAAAAAATTGGCATGCATCTTAAAATCCACAGCAGGGTTGCATGGAGAAACTGGACACAAAGGAGGAAAAAACTTTAGCAATTATTTCCAAACAAGCAGTTGAAGTGACTTTTGTATTGGTTACTGAAGACTTTCCATTCTAGTATTTCTTGCTCCTAAAGTTGGTTTTCATGGTTCATTCTGGTGCTTGGCCCTGGAACGAGGTAGGATCTGCTTTACAGCCTACAGTGGGACAGGGCCTTTACAGTGGGACAGGTGTTGCAGTGAAGTGTGCTGTAAAGTTCAGTAGCAAAACATTGTTCAGATACGCCCTGTGCCAGTTCACTAAATATTTTACATTATTGAAACACCATTTACTTCATCTCTGTACACAGCACCTGCTGTGCATCTGAATCCATGCCAGGGCCTCAGGTCCTCAAAGCACCACAGGAAGATGCTTAGCAATGCAGTGGTGCCTCCTGCACTGCAGCTGTTCAGGGAGTGGTGTCATTAGATCTGAAAGTACAAGTCAGCAGGGCTGTCATCCTCTCTGCATCAAGTTGTCAGAGGAATGGGTAAGGTAGCAGAGGGATCTGCTTTCTTCATCTGGCTCCTGACTAGCTTTAGTCCTGACTGCTCAGTACACTTCACTGAGGAGGAAAAAGCCAACTGTTCTTAGCTTTGAGCAAAGGGGAAACTCCAGTTGCCATACCCATGGGCAAGAAAACTGAGGAATGTAATAATCACTATGAGTGTTTTTTGTTGTTGCTCAATACTCTCTTACTCAGTCCTGTGGCTGTGCTTGCTGCCAGAGTAAATTCCTTTCTCAGTTAATGCAGAGGCACAGCTTATCTAGAGCATGTTGGGAAAATGCAAACTGGCCTTGAAAAAAGAGCTGCTATGCTGTGAATTCTTCAGGGAGTGTCTGATAAGTACAGTATGTTATTTTTTGGTGATGAAGATAGTAAACCAGTAGCCCTATAATCTGTAAAAATGCTTGAGGGTTGATCAGCTGTTGCATAAATGTTGGATCTCTCTCATCACAAGAAAAAAAATCACAGGAGAATGTAAAAAGAAAATAAATAGTGAATACAGTCTTGCAATAATCCTGGCAAAAGAGTGGTTGCTGTAAACGACATAACAGATAATAGCAGTTCTGTAGGTGTTCCTGTGTCTGCCTTTTCCCTTCAGGAGTGCAGCTGCATTTTTCGTTAGGAGCGTGAATTGTTCAGGTACAGAAAATGCCTTTGTTTCCAAGCTATGGTTTAATGTCCTAACACCACACTGTTAAGTGTTCTACAGTGAAGGTGTAGGGCTGGGGGGGATGCTTGCTTTTATATAGCCTGGGCTACACCACTTTGAAGTCCAAAGTAGGAAGAAGACAATCAGAGTGGAGATAGACACCTCAGGCAGTTGTCTGTTAGAGTAGGTGGATGGGAAGAGATGCAATTCCAGAGGGAAGAGTCAGGTATTTTCCTGGATTTTTTTTTTTTCCACAGATAACACTTCCGTTTATATAAAGTTTAGCACTAGTACACTTCTCCATTTTACCAACTTGTCATACACACACCCTTTAAATGAGGCCAGGAATTTTTTTAACCACTTTCTGTAAATTCGGATTGTTGCAGCAACTTGGGATTCCTTTCCTGGTTTTTGTCCAAACTCCACTTAACAGTTCATTTGGTTTCAATTTGGGATTTAAATGCATCTTATCTCTATAAACTCAAATTATGTTTAAAGAAATGAAGTGGTAAGAACAGCATAGAGCAGCTGAAAAGCGATGGTAGATCACTGAATGTTGGGATAGCAACTACCACATCTTTGTTAGGACAGCTCAGTTTGCCACTCACAGCAGGCTAATTGCCAGGGACTGCTGTACCACCCCACAGCTCATGGGGCTATTTATAAATAATTTTCTTAATATTTATTTTGGCTTTGAGTAAGGAAGGGACTTTTAACTGGTACTTTCAAGATCTGCTCTCTAATCTTAAAAGCCAGGAAGTGCTGCAGTAGGTTTTTTTGTTGTTGTTGTTTTTGGTTTTTTCCTTGGTTTGTGGTTTGGGTTTTTTTTAAGTGGACAAGTCACATGATTTTGTC
>NW_009953077.1:3763830-3776083 GCF_000747805.2 Chaetura pelagica | reverse complement strand
CCTGCTGAAACTTCTGTAGTGTGTCTTGTCCAGTGCCCTAGTGGCAGTTCTAGGGTGGTAACCATGCAAGCACACGTGGACTCAGAAGGCTTTGCTGCTAAGTGCCTGTGCATCCTTCTTGGCTGCACATAAGCAGGAAACTGGCAGCTCTCCAGGTGCTACAAGGGAGGTGAAATCTGTTACTGTGAGGAGGGGTTGGCAGCGTGTGTTTCACAGGAATCAACAGGCCATGCCTGGTGGAGCTCTGCCAGCTGTTGTTCAAAGGGGAGGCTTATCCCTAGGCTGTGCTGGGGGAGGAAGGAGTGAAGCTTTGTCCCTAGAGAGATGCTGGATTATTACACTCTGTTATTCCTGTATAGCAGTTTCTGGGAAGATTCTCTCTTCAAAATGAAAGCCAAGTCACGAGCTAGTTCAGCACACTAGAGTCAAGCCCCTTGCCCAGGCACACTAGGGCAGGACATGGCTTCTTTGGGTTATGAACAGAGAACTGGTTGATTCCCAGTTTTCCAAGGGCATCTTTCCCACTGTAGTATTGTCTCCTCCTCCTGGTCCCTGAAGTCTGGCGTATTCTGAATCAAGTATCTGTCAAAAAATTGAAAAAAGCTTTCCATATTATTAAAAAAACTCATTTAGGCCCATTCATTTTGTTTGGGTTTTCTGTGTTGACGGTTGGGCTTTGTGATCTCAGAGGTCCCTTCCAACCATGGTTATTCTGTGATTTTTAGTAGCACTTACATTTTCCTTTTTAGGGTCTAAGGTTCAGCTGATAGCAGCAGCTGAGTAGAACAGCCAAAAATCATACAAATGTGAAAGAGGATAGTAAGAGTTCTTCCAGTTATCAGTGCTGTGTCCTAGGAATGAGATGCTCATTCATCTTCACTGCAGTAACTCTCCAGATATGACAACCCGAAGAACATTCTGCACACATTTAAATACCCTTTAAATAGCTCACCTAGTTAAGACAGAATGCTCTCCTCAACATTATGATCTTACTCTTCTTAAAAACAAAAGTCTCAAGTTGGGCTTAGGGGTTTTTTTGTGGCATCTCCATAGTTACACTTTAAGCAGATTAATGAAATTGAGAAAAATAAGTGAACTCAGGTGATCATCACAGGGCTTTGAATTTCTTGCTCAGAACTGAACTGCCAACTAAGTTACTTCTAGAAAGGTTTTTAAAATCATAGTTAACTGTTTAATACCAACATGAATATTTTGGAAGTCAAACAACAAAGTGTAGCAACTGGAAAAGGAACAAATATGTTCAAAAGACTTTCATGTGAACTCAGTGATCCCCAACATCTCCGCACATTCAGCATCATCAATTCAGCTATAGTCTCAGTGAAATAAAGAACACAATGGTGAAATTTCTAGTCACAGTAAGTTCATATAAGGATGAAACTAATAAACAGAACCAGTCATCAGCCACTGAGTGGTTTTGCACAGCAAAATAGTACATTGCAGTATCATTCTTACATCAACATTTCCTTGCTTTTGGCTCTATTTAGATGGTGCTTAAATAAAATAATTGCAACAAAGATGTGTGTCCTAGTTGTGCTGCATTTGAGTACAACTTCTAGATTATCAGTTAATTAAATAGATTTTAATTTCAGATTTACACTGGCAATGATTATTCTGATACAGATGAGGAAGGACAGGTGTTAGCTAGCTGGAGTCCATTCCTTGATCTTCTGCTTCTGGCTCAGGAGGATACAATTCATCCAAAATCAGCTCTGCAACAACAAAAAAATCATGTTTCAGAGAGTAATTTTTCTACTTGATATAGTGTAATTATCACTGGTGTCTGTTTGCATTTTAAAACATACTGACTGTGGAAGGTTACAGCAAATATCCTTTAGCATGGTTCAGTGCAAACAGGTCTTTAGATGTGCATTTTGTCACACAAACTTCTCCTTTTTTCATTAATGCCTTTTTAGGCATTAAAGAACTATCTTGGATAGTCAATTAAATGTAGCTATTAGTGGAAAACCAGAAGACACTGAGCTATTTTACAGCTGGGCCTGACTATGAAGTTTGAAACTTAATTTTTGCTAACTAATTTTAAAAAGCCACTAGGACAAAAGCATAATATTTGGTGTTTTAAAGGAACAATTGCTAACTACAGTTGCAGGCACACACGTGCAGCTTTGCAGCATGCATGTAAATAATGCCGTAAGTGAATGAAGAAATGGCATCAAGGAAGAAGGAGAGGCAGTTTCACAAGACCTAGGAAACTGGCACCAGGAGTGTGCAAAGTGGGGGGGGGAGTCCTGATGGAGAGAGGCTAGAGAAGCTTTTGGTGTAATGGAGGAAGGCTGGAGGTAGAGAAGGGAAGAGGAAGAAGAGAGAGAAAGAGATGTTAAGGATTGCAGGGAAAGAAAAACCCCAAGCAACTGAAGAGAGAAGGTTTAATGATAATTGGAGACTTGATTATTTTTGGTTTTTAAATAAGGCAACATATAGTGCAGGTTGTTCTACTTAATAGCTGGAATATGAGATTTTGTTTCATCAGATAGTAGGAGCATGTTTCTATGGTGAGAAGAACAAGATAAAACTACTAAATAAGAATAGCAGAGTAGTGGTTCAGTGTAATGAAGTCTGAGGAGCAAAAAAAAAAGGACTGCCTTCAGATGTCTGAGCAAACCCTCCATGGTGTTTGGTACCTGGTACTTGTTAAATGAGGAAAGGGTCAGAAGTGGAATTTATATTGCTACAGCATTGAAAAAAGCCAACATTCTAATTTGGCAGGTTTTACCTTCACAGGCACTCAATTTTTGAGTCTTTTTGAGGATGGCTCTTATGCCTGGCATGGCGTGGTCATACTGATGGAGAACTTCCAAAGAGTGTTCATGAAACAGTTTATCTTTCTGAGACAGGCTGTGCAAGAGTAAAACAGCATCCTGTAAAAACTGAATAATTTGTTCCTTATATGCACACAAGCTGTTCTCAGATCTTCTAATCTTCATCCACTGTCTATGTAACATTATAATTAGTGCCTTAACCACCTGCAAGAGGGAAAAAAGTGCTTCAGTATAGAAAGTAAAATTACAGTTGTGGAAAAGTTATTACTGATTAATCTTAAATTTCAGAGTATTTTCTAGCAGGCAGAAACCAGATTCCTTGAAAAGTGCAATACACTTCTGTTTCCTTGTAGCTAAAAAAAAAAAAAAAAAGGGCAAAAAGCTGTTCCAGCATCATTAGGGGTACCTGTAAGTTCTCAGTAGATGAGACTCAGCCAGGCAGTGACGTACCTCGAGGTGACACTGGCAGTCTGTGCCAGGTAACAAACCCCCTGGGCTGGGACCCCGCACACACCTTGTCAGGAGCCTCACTGTCTAGTACAAAAACACAGATTGCATTAGAATGAGTGCTGGGGGTTCTGCAGCACTATCAGTTAAGCTGCAAATAGAGATGATAGAAATATTTCATTGCTAAGTTTCAAACACTGATTTTTCTTTCCAGTTGATTTTTTTTTTTTTTACCCCCAAAAACTGTTTAGGTTTTTTTCCTGTAAAACTTTGCAGACACAGAATTCACCTTGCACAGAAACCTTTTCAACTTTCTGATGAGAAAAGCTAATGAGGTGCAGTGGGCCTTAATTCACTGCATACAAATAATATATTTACACTTAATATAACAGTGTAGGTAGAGAAATAATTCAAATGGTTCAAAAATCTCTCAGATAAGAGCAGAAGTGGAGCAAATGGTAGAACTTCTAACCCATTGCCACTGTCAGTACAAGACATACAAATGAAATTAAAAATGTGCATGACTACTACACAGCAAGCCAGCATTTCCACTGAATACAATTAATATAATCCTGAGTCACTACAAACTGCCTTTTATATGTAATAACTCATAAGATACAGTAATTAATACATTCAAAACAAATCACAGATCTTGCTTCCTTTTATGCCGCTATTGATCTAAAGCAAAATAAAGCTTAAGTGTTCAACATTTACAGCCATCCTAGGATCTTTCTTGCTTTTTCACTGACTTAACTATGACTATTATGACTGATGTTCCTTTAAGAATAGTTACTGTTTCAGATTCAAGCAGCTTCTCTTAGAATTCAATGTAATCCCTTACTAGAAGCCAATACTGTCAGTTTTCTGTTTCAGCTGGAGAAAGGACTTGTTTTCTGACCAATAGTGCATTGCCCTGCTCCTCCCACTCCCCCAAGTGGAAATAGAAGGAAAAAGCCTGTGAACAAACAGCTCTGGTTACCTCTTGTTCCAGCTGAAGCCAAAGCCTTTCAGATGCCGATTTATCCGGTCTTGATGTAATATATGTGTACAGTGCGAGGAGGAGGCAGGTGTCTGGAATGGAGAGAACTTTGTTCTTTTACCAACTAGTCAGTTGTTTCTGACAAAAATTAATTTTGTCCCACAGAGCACATTTCAGAAAATGTGTAGTTTTCTCCTGGGATTCATGATACAGCTTCTTGCTTTACTGCAGACATCTTAAGCAGGGCTGAAGAAACTAGTATCCCTAAACTTCATACATACATTTGTGGTAATACTGTCCTACTTAAAGAACTGGACAAAGACTATTTCTCATGCAGAGTACTGGCAATCCCTAAACTCAACAGTGTCATCAGACAGATTAATTAGACTTCCAACTCCTCAAAAGCCCTTTTTTCCTTATCAACCTTTTATATAATAAACATTAAACTGGAAAGTAGTTTTAAAAATCCACATGGGTGTCAAAAGCAGTGTATATAGACAAATACAAGACAAAATACTCTTCAAACTGTAAGTGGAAGGCTGCACTAGAACACACATTTTCAGGTCACCCAACAGACTTTTTTTGCTGTATTAACACCTTGGAGCAAGGCCTATTTGCCTTACTTTTAGTCATGCTAACTAGCATTCAACTGACAGCAGATCTGTGTTAGGCAGTCTTTTTACCTGAATGAGAACAAAGTTGAGTAACCAGAGTGTGGTGTTGAGCAAGAATAGACAACAGCCTCACGGTCAGAAGGACAGCAGGCAAAGGGGTCTCTGGACACAGGCAGCAGAGCAGTACTGGGCTGTTCAGTAAGTGCTGAAAACTTCACAAGAAAACAGAGTTAGAAATGCAGAGAAGTTGAAAATACACTTTTCCTTGTACACAGCAGCATCATTCCTGCCTTTTTAGCCTCTCAGAACATACCTGATCTCAACTTAGGTGTCATAAATACAAAGTATACTGAAAAACATTTCTATTTTCCAATTGCTGACACATTTGGCAATCAGTCTGCAAATCTTGCTAGGACTGTGTGTATTAGACCATTAGCAGATGAAATGTCTCATTTTAGAGAGTGGCATTTTACCTACCAGAGTGAGACCCTGTGCTTTCATTTCTTAGGCATCTCCCAGTAATCACAGAAAACCTCAAATGCATGTTACAGATATTCTGATCAACTGCACTTTCAAGTGACAAGTACACAATGAGGCAACAGCATCTGCTTCGTATAAACACAAGTAAGTCTTGTTATTGACTTGAGTTGATTATCACATTCATTACCAGCAAAGGTAGTAAAAAGATCCTGAACTGCTTCTCACAGATGATCAGAAATGTGATATTCTCCCACACATGTAAAAACTTCTACTGTGATCTGCACAAATCAGTTGAAATAGAGAACAAAAACTACTAAACAACAGAATCTGAAATAATTTTAAAGCTATTACTGACTTACTTTATTAGCAAGTCCATTGTTGAATTTTCAGCTAATTTCACCAAAATTTTTAGGCTTTGGTTCATTATACTGTCAGTCTGTGAGCCTCTTGCAGCAGAAAAAGCTAAAACCTGAAGCAGCTTTTTAAACAAAGAATGTTGAGCTTGATTGTTACTGGGAGCATCCAGTGGAGCTACAGGCAGCCCTCCCTGTGTCCTGGTATCTTCTTTAGTGCCACACTGATTATTACACAACACGTTTTTGTCCATCTTGGAAACCTGTTCATCTCCAGCAGCAAAACGTTTTTCCACCTCAGTAGATAGCAATGTGTGGACAACATCCCAGCTGTAAAACACCAAATAGTAAAGAACACCCAGTGATAGAACTGTAGTTTCTTCAAGAGACAACCTGAAGTCCTCCTTACTTGACACCGTACTTGTGTTGGTTCTGGAAGAAACAGATGAGTGGTTTCCACAAGAAGCATTTACTGACTTGTCTGCCAACTGCACCCCTTGGCAGTAGGCACCAATGTGGTGTTCCACCAAGGGCAGGAGGTACACAGCACCTCGGATCCTGCAGCGTGTGAGGTGCAAGAACTCTCTCTGACTTTCTGTTGGGCTTCTTTCAGACAGTCCTTCATCCATAGCAATCAAGTTCAAGCCTGTTATTGCAAGCTTTTGAGCTTCTTGCAGGGATACAAGAGGAGCAGTTTCTTCTTGAGTTGTCCTGCTGCTGGATAGTTGTGTGGACTTCCTATCCAAATAAAATTAAAATAAGGGAAATACTTGAAAAGAAATACAGTTGAAATGTGAGTTATCCGTATTCTGAATCAAATAATAAAAAAGCCAGAGCAATAAGAGATGTCTGTTCCTAAAGTAAAATTTGTATTGGGGAAAAAAAAAAAATCCTACTCCTTGAAACCTGCAGGAAGAGCAATTTCAAAGCATTCCTAGGTCTTGTGAAAATAATAGAGCTTACAGTCGAGTAACTTCAGAGCCTCACTATAAAACATTGTCTGAAACTACATTTCAATCATTGGATTCCTGGTTACCTGCCTTTGATAACCTGACATATATTCTTATCTTTCCCTGATGTTCTCTGGTAGCTTCTGGGAAGCAGGAGTCTCTGCACATTGTCCATCTGCAATATGCAGGGCCTTTAAAGGACTACAACAACTACTTATTTTCTTGGCCAGACATGAGACAGAGACTTCAGGTGTTAACTCATCAAACTGCAGCTTCAAAGCCAAACACACCATCTCTGAGACAGGAGCCTTGCCAGGAACCCACAGAACACAAGAATTATCAGTAACATCAGAGAAAAGCAAAGGTATTTAAGAAGCTGCAGTCTAATTATTTAAAGTGAAAAACAAGTATAATTTATATCCAGTATTTATATTTCAAATGCTTTACAGGTCCTATGTCTTGGAAAATTGCATATAAACTGTACATTACAAACTGAACATAGTTTATACTTAGAGGATGTGCAGCCTGTTAATTTGATCCCATTTTCAACATTTCCTTCCTACTTCACTCATGGTCATGTTTATGTGCTTCCCTCATTGCAATGCAAGTTTTAGGTCCTTAAGTGGTTATCAATAGTAGCTGCTAACAGTCACTTGCAGGTTTTACAAAACACATCTATGTGCCTTCCCCTGATATATAATTAACCTAGTTTATCTCTTAGTATTTATTCTACTGTTTAGTATCTATGATCATCAGAGATTAATATTCAAAGATGCAGAATGATGTTCCACATTTTGCATTAAATGGCCTAACAGCCAAATAGCACTGGGCACAAGGAATGAGCTATCCAAGCATTTCTTAGTGTGGGCAGTGCCACTATACTGAGAGCAAGTCAGATACAATTTAACAAAAAACTCACCTGTCCACATAGTTGGGCTGGCATCCAGCTCCAGGCAGAGGCTCAGAGGGACTGCTAAGAAGATGGCAGAGTCCTAGTAATGACCCAGGGACAAGTGGCTGCTTCATCAGGGCATTTAGTAGGATAGAACCTGAAAGGAGATGCAGTTTTCTGCATAATCAACTGCAACATCAACAACAAGTTAGCTAAAAAATGAGTTAGCTTATTTCAAAAGATTAGCCTTCTTTATAGTGCTCTCAACCTCACAATATTTTATTCATTACAAATCTTTTTTCTCTACAAGAGAGTATTCTTGTAGAGAATCATTCTCTAAAAGGAAATAATTTTCAGAAAATATTAATCTAAGGTATGGTTTAAATATTAACTAAATTATATTTAGAGATATTTTCATTACAATCTGACATAGCAAAGTATCTCAAGCCAAAGGATTGTATTATCCCAAGTATCCTGATGATCTGCCCTCCACATTCAGGTCCAGACATGAAAATTATGTGATGCAGTTCTGTTCTGAATTGGAAATAAAGCAGCACCCTGAAGACTTTCTGGTGCTGACTGTTGTAAATGTTGCTTTATTGTCTTCACCTTTATTTTTTTACATGTACGTTTTTCTTGGTTTCTGTATCAGTTTACCAGAAAAAGCATAATATATTAATACTGAAAGAGCCAGCCTTGTACTAAGATGACTCTTGATCCCTATCCTTCCATAAACCAAAACCCAGACAACCTTTTTTTTTTTCTTAAATAGAAAACCACGATCAGAATGTTGTTGGGATACAAGGTAACAATAGGAAATGTTTCACTGCAAACCCGCAGCATTCAAGGCAAGAAGTGAGCAGCTGAACACCACTCTGCTGGGCACTGTACCTAGCATCTCCTCAGCACACTCACTATTTCTGTATTAACAGAACTCAGTTACCTTGTGGGTTTCGTTTATGTACAGAGTTGGAGGAACCGTTCTTGCTCGTTGCTTCATGCTTCACAGATAAGACTTCAGGATGGGTCATCTTACTGTCTAAAACAAACAGTAATTATGAGTCTCATGAGAATAACATTGCTTATAAATCTGTACTGATCCTTTACACGCATGCAGTTAGCCATGGCTGGTTTATAGCAAGTAAACAGACAGGAAACTAGTAAAAAATATCTGTCTTGTATTACTCTGCCGTGTCAAACAGTAGTTAAGAGTTGTGATGGAAGTAGAATTGCTCCCAAAACCAAATTAAACAAGTGAGTAAAATTTCACCTTCCTGGCAGGTGTTCAGTGCTATTCTACTCAACTTTATTTAAAAAAAACCCCACAATATCTTAAGTTAAATCCCCACTACTAGCAGAGATTCACTTGGCTATACTAGTTAAAAATGAACATAACATTTTAACAAATAAAAATAAAATGGAGCATTTCATACTTTTTCAATCAGCTATATATATCACAATTAACAGGCAAACTGAAGCCAAAAGCCTTGCAGGGCTCAGAAGACAAATAATCAAGTGTGGTTTTCAAACAAATACACATATTGCCTTTCGTTACCATAACAAAAAGTCAGGGGACTGAAAAAAATAGCAATACTAATGCTTTAAGGCTATTTTAATTTTCTTTTTATGGAGTTCATGCTGCCCACACAGTTTCAGATTTAATACTGTAACTGACAGTAACATCTCAGATTTTTCTTTTCTCTTCCTGTAAGAATTAGTTGATGACATCCAAATTTCTTCTATCACTTATGGAAACATGGCAGTTGGCTGCTATAAAAAACCCCACCATTTTTGTTTCATGCCACAGCAATCTTCAAATACATTTGTGTATTTATTTCCTAAGCCTTACTCAAATGAAATTCATTTATACAATTTTGTGAAAATTGCTGCCCTACACATAAAAGAAGAAGTGATTCAATGTTTCAGTTGTGTTTTTCACTACAGCTGAATATGTATCATTTAAAACAAAATAAAAAAGGACAGCTTTAAAGCCAAAACCCCAAGAATACAAAAATGCTGACTAGCAGACCAATTCAAGAAATAGGCAAATAATTTCCTGTTCTTCTTTCTTCAATGAGAAAGGCAGATAAAAATTTGCTTCTTTTAGTTCATCACAAATTGAAGTTTTTCATTACAGCCAACACTTTGTCACTGACATCTTGGCATCTGCTAGACAGGCACTGCTACCAAGATGTGAATTAAAATGATCTTGATGTCAATTTCAATCACAACTATTGAGAGTCAACTGGTATAAAATGGAAAGAAGTTTAAGCAAAACCAAAATAAAACAAATACTTGTTTTTTTCTCTACAGTAAACTTACTGAAACTGTTCAGTGACATAATACAAAGATCCTTAACTAGGGCAGAATGTTGGAAGTTATACATGGGTTTACCTTCTTTGATTGAAGTAGTTGGAAAAATCGAATTTCCTGAGGAACATGATGGTCTAGTGGACATTTCAGCATTGAAAGATTCCTTGGTAGGAAAGGATCTTTTTCCAGGCTGTGGAGAACATCCTTCTGATTTAACTTGTATTGCTACATTCTTTCTGGGGCTAAAATAAAAATTGAACACTTAGATGAATCATTACTTCTTTTGTACTTATTTTATTAAACAATAAACAAGGTTCTATTAACAGCTTTTGAGATACTGATGTTTTAAAGGTACTTCATGTTACACCCTTTCCATTTCTATCACAGAGACAAGGCAGACTCTTTTTGATCAAATTCCATAGAGGTGAACAGACTTTTTTTTGTCGTATTTGTTCACGAAAACAGAGCTAAGAATTATATGGAGAAAGAAAACATCTTTAATAGTTTAAGCACACATCCTGTAAAAAGCAACACAAATTGGTCACCCAAAAATCCTACCTTGATGTTAAAACCACCTGAGGAATGTGCTTGTTTCTTTCACAGCTCTGAAGTCGTGTTCTCAGTTCATTCATCTCTGCATCTTTGAACTGCAGCTCCGACTGCACTGACAGGAGCTGGAAGAGGAACGAAGAGAGACAATCTCACTGCTGCCCAATGATTCAGTGGCATCACAACTGCAGAGCAACTGGCATTACTGTATGATGCCAAGATCACTATCTACTTACTGTGAACTCTGCACAAGATCTCCATTTTTATGTATGCTAGTCCAATTAACGCTATCTTAGAACCAAGTGCCAGAAGTTCAGGCAAGAAGGACATGACTTGTTTAGACAGACCAAGCGCCACGCACAGCATGACTACAGTGCGGCTGTTAACAGCAGAGGAAACAGGACAAAAGCAGCCACTGTCCTCTTCAGGGCTTTCAGAAAGGTGACTGCAACAGGAACAGCAATCTGATCAGAAGCATAAAGCACATTTCTGTCGCTTTCTTCCCTTTTTTAATACATTCCAATTTTTACCGTTCTTGGAACTGCCTAAACGCAGCAACAAGTACATGAAAATCTCTGCCACTTGAACTTTAGCCTCTTATTTTGGCAGAAGAAAACCCTCAGCCAATTCTTACAAGTGCTTTCTTATAGGTAAGAAAAAATAAGAGCCCACATAGGTTGGAAATTTCATGCAAATGTTCTTCCTTTGACTAGGCGGACCATTACGTCATTAAGTCACAAGTTCAGCTTCTCCATGTGATGTGCTGGGAATCAACATAGTTACAAACCTTTTTGGAGAACTCTTTTTCTTTTTCACTGAAGGTCTGAGATTTTTGCTGCTCCAACAGCATGTATGATCTTTTCTGCTCCTCCATAGCACACTCCATCTGCTGCATCGAGTCACGCAGAATTTTAATTTCTCCATTTTTAATAAGAATTTCATCCTGCATTTCTTTCAGCTGCAAACAGATGAATCCATTAAAGGATGTACATAACCAAAGCTACATGGTTGAAAATTAGGTATATTTATACTTCACAGGGAGAAAAATCCTTCTCTAACCCAGCTGAGAAATTCTGCAATGTTGTTTCTAATCTTATTCTGATTAAATCAGGCTCAGCTACTGTGCTCTCTGGCAGGACAATAAACAACAGCAAAGGTCTATCTTCATATACCATCCTGGTATCTCTCAGAGACCATTCTTCTCTTTCCCCTTTTCTGTGATTATCAAAAGTATTCAAAGTCACAAACATCAATAATGTATCCATTATCTGGATGATAACGATCATTTATTTGCAATATTGTATGTACCATGGCAGCCAACAGGCACGCAGTCCTAAGACAGTATCTTCAAGGTAGGAAGGGCCTCTGACACTCCCTGAGCCATCACCACTGAGAGACAAGACTTTGGAGAGACAATAAATGAGCTATTCAGAAAAGCAGGGAGAAAAAAGCAGAGAGACACTTCTATGCCACTGTGCAAAACGACAGTTTCCCCCCATGTTGAATACAGTGTAGAGGCAGGAGCTTCCCCAGTTAAGAGGGAGCTGGGCAAGAGCCAGAGAACAGCAGAAAGGGCAATGAGAGAGAGGTGAGTGGAGCTTTTTCCACCGGGGAGAAAGCACAGCTGTGAGGGAACAAAGGCAGACAGCCCCACCGACAACTGTAATAGCTAGAGGGGAAGACACCACGAACCTTCCGTTTAATTTCCTCATGCTGTGTCTGCAGCACTTCGAGCTGGAAGGCGTCTCTCACCGGGGTGTCCTCCGCACCGGCCCCTGCGCGGGAAAACACCGGGATCTGTCCTGCAGCAGCGGGACGCACGCAGGGCACTGATGCCTTCCCAGGCCCGGGGGAAGGACCCGTGCCAGGGCGGGCCCG
>NW_009953077.1:3757709-3761558 GCF_000747805.2 Chaetura pelagica | reverse complement strand
GGTGCCGCGCGGATGCGCAGACGGACGCGGATCCCGGCCCGTGTCCCCCCGGCCCGGGTGTGTGACTTCCCGAGCCTCCCTCCGCGAGGACAGCCTGTGGTAGCGGCGGGGGAGCACGAGGTTTTGCTTGGAGACACAAGAGTGTAAGGAAAGGGCCTTGTTTTAACTCGGCCAACAACTCACGGTGCTGGTGGAGACCAGAAAGCACTTTTTCTGTTTTTGATTTTTCTGTTGCAGACTCAAAGGCTGTTACAGCCTCAAAATATGTCATTTTCTTTTTTTTAAATTCCTCATCTAGTGCTTGAGCCTATAGGACAGGCCACCACAACACTCCACCTGGTGATGTTTGCCCCCCGTTTTGCTGCCAAGGGAGCAATCAGTGATTTTTCACTTAGGTAACTCTTTGGCAGCCACGTTGTTTACTGGTTACATGTTTGGCTGCTGTGGGAAAGAAAATGGGTTCTTAAATAGGTTATTCTCATGGTGAGGTTCTTTCTGGTGAAGCCAGACTCCTAAGGGAGAATAGTGTCAGGGAAGTGCAATATTTGCAAAAATTCAGTATTAAAAACCTGATCATTTACTGTCATTAACTTGCCTTTTTAATTATATCTTCACCTAGTTTAGAAGCTGTGTAAGGTGAATGGAAAATCACTTTGCAGTGCAAGCTCTGTATGACGCAGGCAGGTGTGAGGTCAAGTGTGAACCATGTTAAAAACAGGCTCAGCAACAATGTTTAGTGCTACAAATCAGTTTATGAATCCCTTTGTGGTCTGTAAGTGAAAAAACACTGCTGGTAGTATGATGTACTTCCAGTTCAGTCAGAGAATTCTGATTTCCTGTCTTCATTTCTCTGTTTCCCTCTATGTTACCAGTAGCATTTGCTTTATCTGTGCAGTGCTCTGGCATAACTGGTGGCTCAGCCAAAAGCAGCACACCTGCTGCAAGGCCAGGAGGGGCAGAAGAAGGCCCAAAGGGTCAGTGGTCTCAGCTGCTCTGCCCAAGCAGGTGACCCCTCTGCACCTGAGCAAGCAGCACAGCTGCATCTGGTCGGCCTGGCTGCACAAAGGGGCAGCCTCGGGGGGAGCCCATGCTGGTATGACTTCAGTTCTGAGCTGCTGGCTTTTTTTTCTATCTCTAAGAAGTTGTGTTTAATTAATTGGTCTATCAAACTGGGCAAGTTACACAGAGATCTGATGCCTAAGTCATGGAAAGGTACTGTTCTTTGTGTTTGAAAATATTATTGTTTTCCTTGCAGTGGGGATGGTGATGGTGACGTGATGCTTGTCTTTGTGGCCTACTGGTAAAGGAAAGATGGTTACTGGTTTTAAGAATGGTTTTGTTTGATTATGTTCAGAGAGGTGCTTCTACTAGATGGGGTAAACACAAAATTGCTTCCTTTGTTTAAAACTTTCTCTTGCAGCTTCTAGTGCTTTGTTTCACTTAGCTGTGTTTGTAGAGACATGCATTGAGATATTGAGAACTTAAATTAAGTAATCTTAAAGGAACTCTGTACTTGGTGTTAATACTGCTTTTTTATTTTTTAAGGGCAGGTAAATGGATATACTTGTAGTATTATTAATATTATTACTTTTAATTATTATTACTACATTTACTTTTAAATAGCAATGTACTCCATAAGGGATAAAGCTTCAGTTTTACTTTCTGAGAAAAGCTGAGGAAAAATGGAATTAAAGAATCATATTTGCATGCACTTTAACAGGAGAAACCAAGGTACTGACTCTGTTTTCCTCTATTCCAGGTGTTCCTGCTACAGAGACATGACTTGCTGATCAACAGAACAAAAAATGTAAGTCTGAGTTGATGAGCAAAAAAATTCTTTGTGAAAGAATGTGGTATGTATGGTAGCTGTTGCAGGACTTACACAGCTGCCACCTGGTCCATATTAGGAATTATGCAGACCCCACCTCAACAGGGCTCGGCCCTCAGTTCCTGCTTGAGAAAAGAGGACTAAATAAGTAGTTTATTTAGCCAACATGCAGAGCAGCTGGGCTGGGGGCCTTGGAAGAGAGATCCCTACTGCAGATTGCACACCCCACTTATACCCCTGCAGACAGATCTCCTGGCACGTACTGCCCAGTCCCTGAGTTCAAAGACTTAATTCTGGTTGGTGGCCTCGATTTCTTTCTGGTTTTCTTGGTCACTGGGCTGGCCTTCTGAAGTTACCTCATTCTCTTGGAATTGTTTCCTCGGTCCTTCTTCATTCTGCTCCATCTGCTGGTTTCAGCTGGTGGTGTATTTGCAGCATTAGTTTTATCAAAAGGTTACCCTTGGTGAGCTCTTGTGGCCAGAGGCTTCAGCTACCTCAGCTTCTAGTGCTAAGCAAGGCTACTAAACCTAACATTTCTCAGCACCAGTGCTAACTGGTCTGTGTGGTGAGGCTTCTCAACTTCCAGCAAATGAAAAAAACCCACAAAAAACCCAACCTAGAAGCTTCTGGGTTTTTTCTCTGTGTATGAGAGAGTAAGATTTGTTTCTGATGAAAGTAACATATTACAATGGCTACTGCTGAATTGTGCTGGTTCAGTGCTTCCAGATTGTTTCATTACCATCTCCAGTAATGTCTTATTGGAACCACCTGTACTCTCTCAATAACCTGTCTGTGTAATGGTTAGTTTAGTAATTGGCAAATAACTAGTTTCTTGCTGAACCCTCCCCAGTTTGTTTTAAATACTACTGCCTGTGGCACCATTTTGTGGCTAAAGGTGAAAGTCCTGCCATTGCACATCTCTTGATTTCTCTGTGGTTTGCTTATCTTGAGCTGTGACTGTGGAACTCACCGAGGGGAACACAGGAAATAAAAATGGGACTTTAATGTTATGTAACAACTGTGGCATTTTTTTGTCTTATAGCCAGACCTTCTTACCCTCAGATTTCAGTTGAATGGTTTACTTAAGGCTATGGGTCCAGGTGCCAGACCTCAATCTAGGGAGCAATAATCTGTGCTAGTAGAGTTGTAACACTAACTTTTAACTCTTGTAGTATTTTTAACTAGCTTTCATTTGCTTGCTTAGAAAGCTTTTCTTCTCTGATCTTTACTGGAGTTTCTGATGAGCAAGTTAAAACTAATCACTTAGTATCTGTCCTGGCTGTAGCAGAACTTCTGACTTAAAGTAAAATCAGACTGTCTATAATTGGGAATTTGTGTATTGATATGGGCACATGCAGCCTAGAGGGGTAAGCTCTTTCGCATAATTAAGCATGAATTTTAATAACTTATGCCTGGATTTGTGCAGTTCTTAGTGCTGTGAACAGTGATGCTGTGTTTGTTCTGAATAATAATAAGACTTTAATAACTTCAGTGCTCATGTTGTTTCATTATCCACTCGTAATGAACCTGTAAAGGAGCCTTCCTGCATTCGGGATGGTGCTGTCAGGGTGTCAGTGGCTTTGGAGTCAGACAGCGGTGATGTGGGGGGGCAAGTCTGCATTTCACAAAGGGAAGGGGCGGGAGGAAGTGGGGAAGTGCTTAAGGTAAGTACCTGGCAGGACATGCAGGATAAACCCAGAGCTTGTGGTGAAATGTTGTTGTGTAGGGAGAACGGTCTGGAGCAAATACCGCATCGTGCAGGCGGACGTTTTGTTTTTTATTGCCTTAACGAGCAAGTGGTTGGTTGTGGCTGCTCAGATGTAGGGGACAGTCCGTGCGCACCCGGGTGGCTTTGAGTGCAGCCTCCGAAGCTGGGGAGGTGGGTTTTGTGTCTCAAATCAAACGCGCCTCAAGTGACCGGGCGACGGGCACGTCCCGGGAGGTGCCAGCAGATCGGCCGCCGTTTTTAGCTTCATGTGTGAAGGCTGCGGTGCTGGAGGCGGCCGCGCGGGTCCCCCGAG
>NW_009953077.1:3746091-3756606 GCF_000747805.2 Chaetura pelagica | reverse complement strand
CGGTGCTTCCGGGAGTGCCTGCAGGAGGCGCTGCGCGGTGAGCGGGGGGAGGGCCCGGCCCGGCCGCTGCGCCGCTGCGGGGTCCGGCCGAGCTGCGGGGCCTCGGCGCCGCCGTAAAGCCGCTCTTTGTTCCCTCTCGCAGAGCACTACAAGCACCACTGGTTCCCCCTGGCGCCCTCCAAGGGCTCCGGCTACCGGTGCATTAGGATCAACCATCAGATGGACCCCTTGATAGGCAAGGCAGCAGGCATGATTGGACTGAGCCACGAGAGACTCTTCCAGCTCCTACCCAGCGAATTAACTCTTTGGGTCGACCCTTTTGAAGTGTCCTATCGCATAGGTGAAGATGGGTCTATCTGTGTCCTCTACGAAGGTCCCCAGCCGGATGGGAAGGCAACCAAACCGCTGGAGAGCCGGAGCAGCTGTAAGGAGGACTGGAGGACAGGCAGGTCCAGCCCTTCCAAGAGTTCCATGATGACACAGTTTCTAGTTAAAAATTGCTGTTTCTTGTAGAGTGATGTATGTATCCCGAAGTTATAGTAAACTTAAATGTAACAGATTTTTTGGTTTTTAGTTGTTTTTGTTTGTTGTTTTTTTTCCCACCCTATAGGCATGAAAGTTGTAGTAGTACTGCCAAGTTATTTGTGGCCAAGGGCTAATATATGAAGCAGTTCTTTACACTGCATGTTCCTTTCTGTGTCCTGTAAATGCACTGTACAGTCAGTTGATTGTTTTACACATTTATATTTTGGCTATTTGTAATAAAAAGCAATATTGTAGCATTCTTTATGATGGATTTTAGTCAAGATTGACACTTGCTAAAACATTCCACAGTTTGTAGAGCAATAACACGAAAGGGGGTGGGAAACAAATCTTAACAAGCTGCACATAAATCTCCAGTGATTTGTCTGCACAGACTTCTCTCAGGGTTGTTCAAGTTTGGCTGTGAGGCACAAATCACAAAAATAACTCTTACTTTTTCCCTCTTCAAAGCATGCATTTATTTGAGAGCCAGATTCCATCATGCCCCAACGTTTTGACAAAAATAATTGGGGAATTAGTTTGTCTTGTTGTTTCCAGTCATTGGAGTAGAAGAATAAAGACTTGCTCAAACTGCTGTTGAGTTGCTTTGTTGTTTTTTCCCCTCCAGCTTTTTCAATTGCTATAAAAGCTTCCTCTAGCTATTTCTAACTGTCACAGGTAGCTTCACAGTTAGAAGGGTGTAGCTCTGAATGTTCATCTTTATTTCAGATCATGACAAAATGCTTAGCTTCAGTAAAGCTTGCTGGCCATGTGTCTGAGTGGAGCTGAATAGTCTGCAAAGAACTATGTGGCTTTTTAAAAACGTGTGCTGTATCCAACTGAATGGAAGCAGAAGTTCTCTTCTGACGTGCTCCATGGCACAACAATGTTTGAATTTATTGGGAAATGAAGTTTGTGTTTAAAACTGCAACTTAGAACAGTCTTGAAAGCTGGAGTGAAGCAGTGATTGTCAATGCTGTTGCTACCTTGGCTTTTCTGGAAGGTAAAAACCTGCCATTTCAGCAGTCTGCTGCATTGAGTTTCTGCTTGTTTTCTCGGTGTCTCTGATACCAGTTGGGTAGAAGTTTAGTAAAAGTATCAGATACAGTGGATTTGATGTAATAACAAAACTTTGTGATGTTGGTTGACATGGAGACTCTTGGTATAGGTGTTGTAATAAAGGATTTGATTTACAGGTACCATGATTCCTCTCCTGAGAAGCAGAGGTCTGCAGTCTAGCCACAGGAGACTGCCTAGTGTCCAGCAGTGCTGTTTTTTTGATAGCCTGGTGCTGGAGCAGAGTTGAATGCCTGATGAAAGGAAGCTTTGTCTGGTGTTAGTATGTCAGCAAAAAAAAAAAAAGGAAAATCTTGCACTCTGTCAGTAACATAGCAAAATGCAGTGAAAAATGGGGCAAGTCTGGGCAAACTGGAAAGGATGGAACTCCAGCTCATGTAAATAGGTTTTTGTACTTTGTGTTGGAAAAAGCTGTGGCTTCTTGCTGTTTGCTGCCTTATCTTGGAGGCAGGCTTGTCTGGTAGTGTTTGTTCTGAATAAAATACAGTTTTCTTAGCAATTAGTAGTTGTGAAAATCAATTGTGTGTCTCTAGTGTCTCTCTCCATGAATAAGTTTCTGGGTTACTTTAACAAATGGGTGTGAAAGGTCTTGTGGCAAATTGCCTTTTTATTATGCAAGGTTGAAAAATCAGTTCTCATGACATTGTTTTATTCTTTAGGGGAGACAGAAACACTTTATTTTTTTCTCTGATAGAATTACCTGCAGTGAACATTTATTTCCTTAGGGTGTCTCAGAGACATATCTGACACATTTATCAGTAATTGAACAAACTTTAAATCTGCTGAAGGTGAGATTCCCTCAATTAAACTTCATTTGAAAGATACTGACCTTGCTGCACATCATAGCAGCTTATCTGAAAAGGTGTAGTATGAAGTTTTTAGCTTAACAGTGAATTTGACATGGCAATAAGCACTTGCATTGGAATTGAAGATGATTTGGGGCACAGGGTATGATTTCTAGACACCAGGTGTAGTTTGACATGAAGTAGGGCACAGCAGGTTTTTCAGGTGTTCTTTTCTTGCCTGGTGCCTGTCTGTTAGAGTAGAGAAGAGCCAGGGTTAATCCAGCCATGGTGCATTCTGTTGCTTCTTATTTATTACTCCCACCATATTCAGTGGAATATTTCATATGTTGTATAGTAATAGTGTCTCAGAGATCCTACATTCTCTGCATGTTTTAACTTTATCATGGAACAGGACGTTTTTGATAGTGTAATTTGAATTCAATTTCATGTATTTAAGCTGCAGGCATAGCAGTAGAAGCTATTCCGCAGAGAAACGGGTGGAGGAGGCTGGGGAGCTTGAAGAAAGTTCACTGAAGCAAATAAAATGCTTGAGCTGCAAGTAAATACGCTGTAATATCTGTGACATCTAGAATTACATTCCATTGCTTTGAAAAAGAAAAAAAAAAAAAAGTCAAAGACCTACTAACAGCACAAAGGCTGTTCTGAGGGAATAGAGCTCTTGGTCATAAGCCAAGGAGGCTGTTATTTGGAGGAGGTAAATAAAATTAATTTCACGTTTTCCATGAAAGGTTTGAAGTTTTGCACTCTGTCATTGCAACAAACATGCCAAAATCTTAAGGTATTTAAAATTATGTACTTGTCACACAGCATCTGATCAGTCATGATTTAGGACAGAATGGTTTGGATTCTATAGGAAGAAATATTGCATTCCTGCCTCCTTGACGCAGTAAAAATATATGGAGAAAGGATATCCTGGTCTGTTTCATGCCTGTTTGTATGAGGATGAGTTAACGGTGGGGTAAATAAAGCTGAAGGAAGAAACATTTATAGAGGGAAAAACATACATTTGCCTGTTTCTCCTAATTGTTGCCTCACTGTGCAGACAAATAACATTTGTCTTTCTGAGCTGTAAAATCCAAATGAGACAGAAGGTCCTGTTAGTTTATACAGCCTGACCACTTGAGTGCTGCAAGTCATGTGTATGGCACCCCTGAATGCACCTAAGGATTCAGAGGTGTATAGTTTTGAGCTGAAACTTCAAGATAAAAGGTTATGATCAGTATTTGTTTCAGATTCTCTTACCTTTCATTCAAATATGAATTTTGGTATGTTTTTGAAGTTTAATTTCTGAACATTGTTATCCTTATTTCTTTATCCTCAAGGCGAAAGTATGGCCTCTTGTATGTAGTTCATACTGCCATCAAATTAAGTCTGTTTTTTTTGTGGAAAGGATTAAAAAGATTAAGCCTTTTAAGTTTGAGCATAAATATTTTTCTTTTATCTGGGATTTACATACCTGCTTTCTGTAAGCCCCATGTTTTTAAACATGTGCATGAGAATGTGCTCTCAAGAAATGAGGGCAGTGAACCAACTGATGCGGATCAGACCGCTCCCACCGTATTTGCCAACCCCAGCACTGACAGTTCTGTGATTTTCACTTTACTGAGAACAATGTAAAATTACTTTGGATCTAGTACTGACATAATTGCTAAATATGAGGTCTTTCATGAACTCATTTGTAATTCATGTGCTGCATTCTTCACTCTGTTGTTTTTATTTTGTCCCCAATGCTGTGTGTTTTAGGCAAAGTGCCTTATGGTGTTACTGCAGTTACAGAGGACAAACCCCGGGTTTGTTTAACAGGATAGCTTTTCTATAAAACCAGGTTGACTGGCATTAGTGACATTTTTATCTTTTTAATTGTTCTTCTTATTATGAAGTGAATTAATACTTCATTAATTAACATACTTTTTACATTTAATCCATGATCAAAAGTGTTCTAACTCTCATGTTTGTTTTTTTTAATATTGGGACACCTGCTCTGGAGAAATTTCCTTGTTATTCCCACATACACCATAAATAGACATTAGGGTCCCACTAATATATGAAGGCAGTTCTCTTGGGCATTTTTCTAGATCTTGTCTGTTTTTCCTTATGAAATCCTAAATCCTGATATTATCTGTTGTAGTCATAAGCATATTAGAAGTATTTAATAATCTTAATGTAGAACAAAGTTATCCACATGATCATATGCAGACAGACAATATTTATTGAATACTTACAGCTTTTTACTTCAGCAATTTTACTATCTTCTTGGTACTAGAATTAATTTATGTGGTGAAGGTCATTATCTTTGAAGGTCATTACCATTGCATAGCTGTTTCTCCTAGCTATTGTAACCATGTATTTTCCTTTCACATCTTTAACTTCCTTCAGATTCTTTTTAACATCACAATAATCCATGTACGCTGGCTTTTTTTTCTGTTTCACCTTTTGTGGTGGTGTTTTTCTTGTTTTCTTGCCTTCATAGAACAGTTTTTACTGTTCTGTGACTGCACTGAGATGTTTGGGGTGATGCAGTGTAGGGCCCAGAAAAGAAAAAAACAAAAGCAAGTATTAAATGATGCATAGACACCTGATAGTATCTCCTCAATCCAGCAGATGAGGCTGTTTCCCATTACATCTGGTTTGCAACACGGTAAGCCCCTGGAAACCTGTAACCCTGTGACAGCCAAAGTACTAACATTGATCCTCTGGGTTCTTACAGAAGAGCACTTCAGAGTTCTTATTTTTCCCACCACTGCTGCTTTTCAGCCACCTAGAAGTAGATCAAGCAATTAAGTGAATAGCATTTAAATTCCTTTTTAGAGTGCAAAGTAAGAAAATGGAAAAACAGGTGACTTTTGTTTATACAAAAAAATACCTTGTAATAAGTAGTCTAGAGATACTTTTCTCTGTCTGAGATGGATAGATTTGCTTCGTAAAACATACTTGTTCCTGGATCCTCATGAACTGAATCATGTTTAAAAAAACCCCACAACAAACATTTGTGTCCATTACTTTTCCTGCTTTTGTCAGATTATCTCCTCTTTCTGTGTACTTATTTCTACCCGGGGAATAAATATTATAATTTAAATTATTTTTGGTATGTCTCCACTCTTTGTTTGGTGTTGGGTAGCAGGATTGCTCTAATGGAGTTTTGCAATTATGTTTCTAGTAGCTACAAGTGTATCTTTTGTCCCTGATCTTTAATTGTAATTAAATGTCTATCTCCAGGTATAATTTTGTAAATGTTGTTTTTATTTTTTGGACTCTAATTTAGTATAATTGATTTATAAATAGGTTCAAAACCAGCCATCAAGTAGAACATCAAAGTATGTTTTTTTGAATCTATATATTCATGTCATGTGGATTTGTGCATTCCAAGGTGCCAGGTCCTGTGTGAGAAGGGGCTCCACTGCTCTTTGCCCTGCTTCTGTTCTAAGAACTGTAGAATTTGATCTAGAATTTGCTTGCTCAAACATCTTACATTTATTTCCTCAAAAAATCCTGACTTGAGAGATGTAGGACATCTGTGTATATTTCAGTATATTTATTTTCCTGCCACTGTTAGGAATAGTTGTTTTCCAAGCAACTAGGATTTTTTTTTTTCTAGAAATCTATTGGGAAGGCATGTTACTCATACTTATGCTTTTGTTCCAAATGGGATAGTTTGATAAAGATTTGTATTGCAATGGATACTGTTTTACACTTGGTTTTGGCAAGTATTCAGTCAGGAAAATCTCATAATCACTTACAAAACATGATCTTCACTCCACCTTAATCAAGAGAGTTGTTGATTGTCACCTTTGTAATAGCAGTTTTAAATCCATAAAGCATAGTTTAGTGGCATGCTTTATCATTCTGATAATGCAGATCACTTTTAAACTCTCTTTCAACATGGGTAGGTCTATCAGTAAAGGGATGGGAGAAATCTAATATGTGTTGGGGAAGAAAAATCAACATCAACCAAACAAACTCAAAAACTGAAGTGACAGCTCAATGAATGAAGGGTTCATTGTCCCAAAACGTTTCTTTGGTGATGTACTCTACTGCTTTTTCAGAGCATGCCCAGAAATATCTGATGGTTCTGTGTGTTTTCTTCTTTCCTTGAAAGGGCCCCCACACACTCATCCTGCTGGGAGGTTCTGCTGAAAAGTACAGTTTCATAATCAGCTTAATCTGGTCTGAAAATGAGCTTGCAACAAAATGGCTAATCCTGCACTCCCTGCTGCTTTGGGTTGTGTTCCTATTCTTCCTTCAGTGATGGCTGAAGGACTTGTGTGGATATGCAGTGTGTCCCACTGGTTTGCTGAGTCAACTAAAGAACTTCTAAAAAATACATTAAAAGAATCCCTCCTGAGAAAACTTGACCATTCATTTGATGAATAATCTGCTGCAGTGTGCCACAGAGGTGTAAGAGTGCTGAAGGAAGTGTGAAGAGGGCACGGGAATATGTGGCCAGGTTTGAAAAGGAGAAGATCATCATTCCTTTGAGATAGCGTAGTGTTTGTATTGGCTGCTGTGCTTGGGGCACTGCAGTGTATCTGTGTTTATGCATTGGACATGACAGGTAATCTGAGAATTTGAAAAAGTGTCTCTTGAAAAATACAGATTCTGCTTGCTGATTTCAATCGTGATGATTCCAGTAAGCTGAATTCTTCAAGGTTGGTGGTTGGTGGGAGCATTGATTTTGTATGTTGCCACTTGAATACAGAGATCGCTCCAAAACTACTAGCACCATGATCGATACAATGGGGTTTGTATAAATTTAAGGAATTGCTTCTTTCAAAGTATTTGATAACTGAGTTAGGAAACATAAATCTGAATTTATCACTGTACAAAAGAAGCTGCTGCTGAGTCCATCTGTGTCATTCCCAGATCTTGTCAGGCAGTTCAGTGTGTTCGTGTATAAACAGAAACACGTGTCACCAGTTTACGTCAATTTGTCATTTATCTTCTGGGGACCTTGTCCTCGGTGAACTAGAAGTTTTAACAGGGAAGGTTTCAAGGCTTTTCCACAGGAGTGCATTGGCAAATGATGGCAGTTTAGCTGGAAATCGGATTAATGTACATGTTCTCTTGCTTATTTAAGGGCTTGTGTCAGAAAGAAGTTTAAGATGTGGTTTCCTTTAACCATTAGCAGGTCTGAGGACTTAAACACAAGGTTAGGGTATGTTTATCATAGGAGACAATAAGGTGTTTTCCCAGGAGCAGTTATATGTTGCAAGAGGGTGTCTGATCATGAGCACATAGTATAACATTAACAGCAAGGCATCTGCAATAAGGAGTGTTAGCCTCTCCTGGGAGCAGCAAAAATGCTGCTTCTACATACCTTCTGGCCAGCCTACTGAGCCTGCTCTGGTACTTTGCTTTCACCTCTTTATGTAAAGAGCATTTTGTATTCCCGTCACTGGTATGTCACTTAATACAAGACAAGACCTACAAGCTCTTTATCCTTTCATCTTTCCTTCCTTGCCCACAGGATTAAAGGCTGTAAGAACAGACTTTAAGGAGGTGCTTAGATGGGGTTGGTCTTGTTCCATTCTGCTTTAATACCCTGTCAAAGCTACTAGGATTTAATCAGTGTTCTGCTTTAAAAACCTCCCTCCTATGGTTTCTAACTAGATCTTCTTTTCCTTATATTTTCTCTTAGTAGTCCCAGAAATTCCCCACAAAGCTGTTGGTTGGTTTTTTTGGGGTCAAATCCCCCAGGTAATTAGTTGTATTTTTTCTAAATAAACATTCAGGACTCCTGTGCATGGAAAACAGTATTTAATTGTGTTGGCAGTTCCTTGGAGTTATATATACTGTATAGAGAAGTTGTTATTTATGCTGTGTCTGTAGCTTAATTTCCTCCCTCATCAGACTTGTATGTAGCAATCAAACCTCTTAGTAGTTATAATGTCTATTTATTCACATCTGTGGTTAGTGGTGGCTGGGTAGGTTTGTGTGAGCTCTTTTCTGTTAACATGTACGTGGCTTTATCTTCACTGACCTGGAGTCACCTCTCTTGCTACTTGTAGCCCTATTCCTGAAGTCATTGATTTGCTTAGTTTCTGAACTATTTTATTGTGGTTCAGTGTCACACAGGCTGTCAACAAACTCCAGTCCAGTTCCAGTCTTTTTTTTTAAATTGGGTTGGTGTTTCTCAGTCTGAGATGGTGAAATAGCAGTTGGAGGATGATATTTCCTGCATTTCTAGTATGATTATGAAATTACATGAATAAACCATGAAATAAAGAAAAAACTATGGGAGGGGAGTCATGTTCAGGTGGGCTTTGGCAGAGCCATGATCTGTACAGCAGGCATGACCCAGGGGAGCTGGGATGAGTAAACTAAAGGTGTGAAGTCAGTGCCATGGTTAAAATGCCATTTAAAAATAAAACTGCAGTCATATGATAACAGAAGATAGGGAGGGAAGACATTTAGTTAGTTAATGTGTTGTTGTCTGTCATCCTCACATAAAGAGACGGGAGGCTATTTTATAATTTTTAGTTGCAAATCTGTTTGACAACAGTGTTGTGTGTCAGTATTTTCCTAGCTCATTCTTAGTGTTGTATGACCTGTGATCTCAGGCCACTTTTATTTGAGAATATCTGCACAGTTAAGTATAGTAAACCCACTGATTTCAAATCTATAGACTATTTACCTTAGGTTTATTTTGTATTCCAAGACTAAATAGTGACAAGAAACAGGAGCTGTGACATAAAAGCACAGCCACTCCATGCAGTCACAGGACCCAAAGAAAGAAATGTTTTTCAGGCCTGTGGTTCCCTCCTGACTCCTTCACGTTACACCAAAAAAGACCCAATGAAGGGATTGAGCTGTAGAACTGAAGCTGCAATTACTTCACGTGTTCCTGATGCAGCTTTAAACCAGCTTATTTACATACTAAAATACCACAGAGCATCTGGTCATCTGCTGAGGTTCTCAGGTGACTTTTGAAGGTTGCTGAGCTCTGTGCTTAGGAAAACCAGTCCTGGGGTGTCTGCACAGGCTGGAGTTACTCCACAAGATGTGGAATTCTAGTGAAGCAATATTTCAACATCATTAATGGCACAAAAGCTTAAGATAATTCAGTTCAAGCACGTTGTAGATAGTGCCTGAGATGAGTAATGCTTAAAAACTGATAATGCAGAGGGAAATAGTGTGTCAATAGGCTTTTGTGCCTCCAGTTTCCAGTGGTTTCAGAACACCCACACATGGATCCAAAGAGTAGCTCGTTCTCTGTGGAATGCTGGAGGGAGAGGTGAAGAGGGGAAGTGACCTGCTAGGGAGAGGGGCTGTGTTAAAACTCAGGTGTTCTCAGAGTGTTTACCCTTGCACTCAGAACCTCCACTTTTTTTCTTCTGTAAATGTACATTTTCCAGAAGTGGGAAAGAATGGAAAATTAATTGACTTGTTATGCTTGAGTTCCTTTTAAAATTGAGATAAATTAGTTTTGCAAGACACTGTGTTGGTATTATTTGCCTTTGTGTTTCTCCACATATGCCTAGTGGGTATCCACGTACTATTTCTCTGCAGTGCAGTTAATTTTTAATGGAAGTATTATAAATACCACAATCTTGCCCACAGTCCTGAGTGGAATTTATTTATAACACATTTGGTAAGTCAGGACAGTATGGTAAATAAGTTTATACATATTATGTTTGTTGCTACACAACAGAAGGAAACTTTGCAGGGGACAGAAACATACTTAAAACGTGCCTTTGTCATTATTTTATTCTTTATTAAATGGTCAAGTGGATTCACCTTTTCATGTAGGTGTGTATATAGGATGTTAAATAGAAATGTCAGTGCTTTGGCAGAAAGGAAGCGTCAGGTGTTCAACCTCCTTCTCAGGAAAAAAAGTTCTGGTGGAATTAGTTTATAAATGATTTAAGTTGCAGCAGCACACACTTTTAAAAAAGGATCAATGCCTCATTACAGATTTATGTAGGTTTTATTTTCAGCCCCTTAGGCCCGTCTTCTCCTTTAAAACAGAAGGGGATAAAGTTCTTGGGTCTGACACCGGAGCGACCGCGGTGGGGTCGGACGGGGCCGCTGTGCGGGTCACGGCGTTGGGAGCGCGGGGGGGAACCCGCGGGGGTCACTGACCTGCCGGGCTGTCGGTTTGGCCGCTGCCTCG
>NW_009953077.1:3699291-3745598 GCF_000747805.2 Chaetura pelagica | reverse complement strand
GTCCCGGCGGGAAGGAGCCGGGACAGGAGACGTTCTGCCTTCAGCCGCTGCCTCGTTCCCCGCAGCAGGGCCCGGGGCCCGGGGCTGGGCCGGTCCCCTCATCCCTCTGCTCCCCCGGGCGCCTTCTGGGTGGTGTTTTTGTTTTAAATTTAAAAAAGAAGTCAAGTGGAGTCAGCGTTTTGTTACTGGTGAACAGGAACAATTAAATGAAGCTACGTCTAACCAAGCAGATTCTCTGTCAGTTTTAAAAAGCCCGTGTTGTTTGGCCGCTGTCAGTGTATCCGTGCTCCCCTCGTGTGCACATGATTTACTTGGTGTATTGGGATCAGGGTTGTAGCTGCTCGTGTCCCTGGAAAGGAGTTTTGTCTAAAAAGTACTTGTGGCTGGGGTTTTATTTTTGTATTTTATACTTAAATATTACGAATTTGCCACAGAAAGTCCTTCATACTTCATAGATCCAGAAGCAGTAAAGCCAAAATGATAAAATGTAGGCTTTGTGTGGGACAACAATCTGCAATAAGACCTGAATCCTGAAAATCGTATTGTTTTTTCTAATAATGGTTAAATATATGACTGAAAACACTGGACTCTTGTGATGTCTGATTTCTGGATTAGAAGCATAAACTAGATGTAAAAAATATTAACATATCAAGTCTGAGAAAATGCTGGAAATCTTGCAGTGCTCTCCAGATGTTAGCAGAGGCACTTCTGTGGCTGTTGTTTCCTCCTCTCTTCATATCTTTTTTTGAAAGACATTTTTGCTATAAGGAGAAGGTGCATGCTTTTGTTCCCTGTCTAAATTTTAGCTTTGAAGAAGGCAGTTAAAAAAATACTCAGTCACTGGGTGATAGGAATCAGAACACGTAATGGAGTAATAGTGATGTAATTGTGATATCTTTAAAGACCTGGGAAGTGAGGAAGTTTGCCAGAGGCTCAGAAATAGTTGCTGAGTGCATCAGTTCTCTTTTTTTGTTTTTTTTCGACAAGATGTCAAAACTTTAAGAAAGAGTAAAAGTGAAATAGATACAATTTTTCCTGTACAGACGTTTTGAACTGGTAAAGCTTCTGTCTCAGCACTTCGTGCCTGCAGATGGGTAAACTCTTGTAAAACTGTAGCCTATAAAATACTGTTGAGATGTTAATTGTTACTTTCTGCCTCTCACAAACAGGACATACTTGTATGATTAATCATCGTTCTTGTGATCTGGTGTCAAGCTATTCTCAGGTTTGTGTGAACAGAACAGCAGCATAACTAAGGCAGTGAATTTCATGTTAACTGTCCTTGCTTCACTCTGTATCTCGCCAGTTAATGGTTTTTGTGCATAAACGTGTGTGGAAGGGCCAGTGATTTGGTTGTGGCAAAGGAGACGTGAATGGATGCTCAGATACAAGCGCTGGGGTTGTAAGTGAGAGGCCAGGGTGGAACTGTGTGCTTCTTGTTCCCATGTTCTCTTTTTTTGATACCTAGTGGTGTTGTGGAATGTCGGGAGGAAGCTTGTCCCTACCTTCGTAGGTCTGAACGTTTCTTCCTTGCTTCTGCAGGAACATCTAAGAAGTTTTAAAAAACAAAGCAACAAAATAAAATAAAAAATGCCTCTGTCCTTCTGAAGAAGAAGGCATGAGTGCCTTTGCCTTTTATGAGGGAAGAGCCAGGGAGTTTTGTTTCATCATCTGCCCTCTGGACACTCTTTGAGGCACTGAGAACAGGTTGATGTATCAAGCACAGGGTGTTTGGGTGGGGATGAGCAGGCAGCCTGGATGGACACTCTTGTTCTTGGTTGTGTGGACTGTGTCTGGATTGAGGGTGAAGGGTAAGAAGGACAAGGTGTGTGTCATCAGCTCATGGTGCTTGCCTCTGTTTAGGGCTACGCTGACTTGATTAGCTCCATTCCCTGTATCTTTCCCTTTAAGACATGAATGCAACACACTGTTAATACAGAGTTAGTACAGTACCAAAATTAAAAACTTGGTCATAGAAAAGTCACATGCCCAACAAAAAGCTCTGCTAATGATGAGCTGATAAGCCTTGGAGACGCAGGCAACACGCGGACGTTTTTTTCCAGCACCTTTGACTGATGACATGTAGACCAAGGTTTGCCAGACAGTCAGACGTTGGCATTCTGTGGAGCGTGTTCTGTTGTGGACGTGAAAATGCTGTAAAGTGCTGCTTGAGATGTTGGTTCCTCTTACCAGGTATTAATCCTGCAGAATTGTGGGAGTGTCGGAGTCTCCCTGTGCTCCTGTGGGACACTCTCTACTGAAATGAGTGGCAGAAATCAGTGCATCCCTGCTCCTGATTCCTGGAGTTAAGAGAGAACTTAGGCAGGGCTTGGTCTAGTAGTCAGCACATCTCTTCTTACAGTGATAGTTTTACAGAGTTACTTTAATTAGTTCTCCAGCACTTAGAAAGTGATCTGATGAATAAAGATGGAATGTCTGCGGAGCATTTCCAGTTACCTTTGTTATCTCTGGAGCTCCATGCTCTTGTGCTTGTTTGGTGCATACCCAACCTGCTGCTTTCATGGCGTTTTAAAGTTTCAGTTCTGATGAATCTAAAATTCTGGAAGACATACAATATTATGGTTCAAATCTCTCTGTTGATAAAGCGTTACCTATTGGTTTAATTGCAGCTGTGATTAAGTTAATCCAAATTGAAATGGAATTGTGGTAAAAAAAGCCTTTGTGTAGCCTTCAGCCTGCTGAAACAGTAGAAAATGAGCAAAGGGAGTTTTTCTACCTCATTATTTTAGTGAGAAATACAACTGGCAAATCCATTTGGTTCCTGAAGACAGTGCTTGAGAAAGATCACTTGGAAGTACATAAACGCTGCTGGTTCATCCAGGCAGTGTTGGTTGCAATTTTGTATAGTTGATTGAATCATAGTATCGTCCTCAAGTAACTTGCTTGCTACCCCTGGCTCTATTTAGAGAATTGTCTGGTTGCTTGTTTTAGGTGACAACTCAAGAGATACATGAAGTGGTGCAGTACAGATGCATCTCCTCAAAACCCCAACCAAGAGCTGTCACAGACAGCCAGGCAGTTTTGAAAGGATGCTTCCTACTTCCACCATTTTTATTGGAATGTTGCTCCTTCCACATTGCATTTGGCTTCTGATTCAAATAGAGGGCTAACCTTGCTCTTGAGCAGTAGAGAGGGTTCAGAGGAACTGCTGTATAACAGTTTTCTTGTAGCTGTTCAGGCTTCTTGAGGTGGAGATAGCTAGTTCTCTGGAGTGGGCTGGAAATCCTAATTTGTAGTTCTGGGTTTTAATCCCTTGTTTGCTCTTACAGAGACACTTAACACTTCATTTCAAAAGTCTTCAGCATACGTTTATAGAAAGTAGTGTTAAACATGTGCTTGCAATCTCCAGTTTCTGCTTTATGAGATAAAGTGGGTACATTCCTCCTGTGTGTCACTGCTGTTGGTTTCTACCTTTTTTTTTGTTTGTTTTGTTTTTGCAGGTTGGGATAGTATTGTAACCAAGTGCCTAATTTAAAAATAGATTTGAACATTAAGCTTGTATTTCAGTGTGACTACTGAGAGGTGGTACAAGAAAAGTGTGGTTTTTTTCTTCCCCAGCCCCCCAATGAGATGGTCTGGAGGAACCTTGGTGTGTGCTTGCAAAAGGTTGTAGTTTGGATCTTCAGGTTCCTTGGATGTTAGTAACAATCTACTACTTGTCTTGGAGCACTTGCAGTTCCAACAGATATCCTTGGGTTTTGGTATGGGATGTAGTTAGTAAATGTGTAAACCATCTCCAGAGCATATGTAAGTTTATAAAACAGAAAAGTGGGAGGGAGGGTAGATGGAGGAGCTAAAAGAAACAGAGCTAAGGAGACTGGGTGAGGAAGTCAAGTCTGATAATCAGACTTACAGAAGGTTCCTGAAGTTGATGCCTGTAGCAAGTGAATAATACCTGGCTTTTCTCTGTGAGGTTTTTTTTTTCCACCTTCAAGGATAGTGGGTATCAGTGTGCTGCTAATGGCACCCTTCCTGATCCTTGTTCTGGCTTTGTAGGGAACTGGAGAGAGCAAAGGTTGCTAGGAGAGAGAGAGGCGCCTTGTGTTTTAACAGTAGCCTTTGGTTTCATGGTATCTGTAGCTGCTTCTGATGGCAGCTGCATTATGGTGGCTGCAAAGTGTGTGAAGGAGGACACTTTCTGCAGATGGGGAGATGGATTTGGTTTTGGTTTTTGGAAGAAAATAATTCTACCTATGAGGGGTGCTTCAGGCCACATCAGGCTAGATAATTGTTCTTAATAATTCTTGTACAACATTACATTGTTTTCCTGTGGTTGGCTGGTTAGTTTGTTTTTAAGAATAATGACAAATTATTCTTACTGGGAAATTTTGTCATAATAAACATACTTTGAGAGAGGACCATTAGCAAGATGGTATGTTTAGACACAGAGGTGTTTGCTGAAGGAGTGAAAAGCTCATGGTCAGAATTACTAATTAGCTGCAGCTTTCTTATTTGGTCTTGTTTGGCAGAAAGGGAGTGATGCTCATTATTTATTGCTGCCTTGTTGAGAGAATCTTCTTGAGGCACTTTTCCTGTTGATTTTATTTTTTGTGTCCCTGAGGAGAGTATTCTGTTTAAATTCCAAACCTGTGCTAATTCTTATGGATGGATTTCATGCTCTGTATATATCTAAAAGATTCACCAAGGCTATGTGATGTCATATAGGGAGGAGTTTTGCATCTGGTTCTGAAAAATTTTCTGGAGGAGGCAGAACTTACATGTGAATGAGCTGGACTGAGATCCCAGCATGCACTGTAATGGGGATTAAGGGCCCTTAAAGCCTCTCTTGCCTTTTTGGGTAGCTTGTAGGGATTCTTTGACCTGGTTTCTCCAGCATTCTGTTCTTTCAGGGATACACATATCTAAACATTGTCTAGCAAAAACCCCACACCTGCACAGCCTTCCCCTACTTAGAACAAGAACAATATAACAGAATGATGACTAAACATAACATAGTGCTTTGCTCCTTCTTTTCTAGTTGTGACTATTTTTTTTAATTTAAAAAAGAAAAGCAAGTAGAGTAGCTTCTGCCCAAATTTACTTAAGCAAATAGCCATAAAACCCAGTGTAAAAGCCAAGTATGTGATCAGGGTGTGTCTTCAGTGGAAAAGAGAGGAGGACATGTGTGCCTTGCTGTAAATAACAATTAAGTTTTTAGAAACAGGAGGCAACCACCAGTATGAGTTGGCATTGGGCACCCTTTGTGGCACCTGTATTGAAACTGTACATTTCTTTGTGTTAACCTGGTATTTAAATACACATCTATGGTCACTGAAAAGAAAAGGAAGACAGTTTTGTATTTGTATTTGGTTCCTTGGCTAAACTGGTACAACTGCAACTGGAGATGTCATAACTAATTGGACTAACTACTTGACTACGATCTACAAAGCATTTACTGTAAATGAAGATTTAAAAGTTGGAAGCACTTCCAGTTCTGTGGATTAGCTGCAAAGCTTTTTTTGACCCAAAAAAGTCAACAGCTTGAGTCAACATCTATGTAGAATTTTAATTGCATATTGGGATTTCAATTCCATATTGCACTAGTATAGTTAAATTTACTTTTTTCTTGGCTTTACTGAGTTTCTGCACTGAAAAGATGCTCTGATGCTGTGCAGAATAGTAGGATCTTCCATGGAGTGAAAAGGGAGGTGGTACTGGATAGCAGGGCTGAATGTAGAGAGGACAAAGAACAGAAAGGCAGCAATGAAAGCTTTTCCAACCCTATTAGTGCCATAGGTTCTGTAGATGCAGGTGGGAAAGTGTAGTGTGTGGAAGAAGATGGGAGACAGAAACACTGAAAAGCATCAATCTAGTTCTCTCCTGTTATAAGACAGTGATATTTGAACTGTAGCATCAGCATCACCACTCTCCTCCCCCACAGAATACATATTTTCAGAGGTGTCTTTTTATTCTGCTAATAATGGAATGTTGGAACAGTCTTGTCCTCAGGCGACTTTCTTTGGCAATTCAAGCTCCCCTGTATTCTTTTTTTTCCCCCTCATTTTTGAGTGACTGAAGGCTGTATGCAATGGAAATGTAAAACAAATCCCAGTTTTACAGACAAGCTCGGGAGCTAGTTAGCCTTGATTAAAAATATATATTATTATTTTTTTTTTGTTATGTGCTAGTTGATTAGATTAAGTAATTATCTAAAACGTGTTTTTTATGTAAGTGTTTTTAAATGCAGAGATGCTGGGGTTCCAGAAACTACACTTTGCCTTTTCTGTGCTGCACGTGGATCTTGCCTCTGTTGACAGTAGCAGTGGGTGGGTTGCTTTGGTGGAAGTATCTTGGCTGACCCATAAGCTAGGTAGGACTGGTCAATCTTTTATCCTGTTTTGTTCACTGCTTTGGTTCTCTCCTCCCTTCCAGCCTTTCACTGGGCATCTTTGCCTCAGTGTATAATTTCTGAGGTAGGCCATAACCCTATTCTGGCCTCCCAGTTTGCTCAGGAAGAACAGAGGTACTGCATTTGATGGGACAGTTGCCCAAGACTTGCTTAGGCTTCTTCTAGCTGAGGTGTTCAGGATGCTTGGAATTAGTAACTTGTTCTGGCTCTCCTTTGTATTACTTCATTCTAATTCCTCTTTCTGTTTGACTTCTCATTTCCTCTCCTCCCTGTTAATATTTTCCTGAAACGCCTTGTTTCCCAATGCAGCAGCAGGTGACTAGGCAGCCTAATGCTGAAGTGTATGTTGCTGAGAGGTGGAGGGTTAGCATAGTTTGAGGGAAGGAAGCCTAGTATGTGATTCCTGTTCTTGTTGGTGTAATTCAGCTGCTTGACAGAGGGATGAGGTACTTACTAAACTTAAAAGTTAAGGACCATCTTTTTCTTGCTTGTTTATAACAGTCAGGGGGTCAGGGACGTCTACCCTGTTACTTAGACTGTAGTCATGTGTGCTGAGGTGCAATCAATACGTCTTTTCAGTCTGTTCTCTCCCTGGTATGTGTTTCCACGTGTGGGTGTATCTCTTGATACCATTTCAGGTGCCATGATTAGGTGGCTTAGCTGAAGGGCAAACATTTCCTTCTCACTCATGGCTAGTGCAATTATGAAATTCTCTTGGAATCAGTGCCACCTGCATATTGCAAGGTTATACAAAGCTTAGCTATAAAGTGAAACTTGAATTAGTGCCTAATTCTCATGGGAATCTAGACCATAAGGAAGCAGGAGAAAAAGTGGAATGAGAACCTGAAGTCTGATGCAAACTGTAAGCTTAGTGCTAAAGAAAAAAGTATGGTGGTGGTGTTTGCTTCCAAATAATGGTTTAAGGCACTGAATGGTGTCAAGACAGGTGTTGTGCCAGAAATTCTTTATTCATGGAGAGAAATAAAAGGATTGTTCTTACGGGATTCCTATGCTAAATAAAAGAGTATTGTTCAGATTTTTGAATGCTTCCTTGCACTTTGTGTGAGCAATTGCTAAACTTCCTCTGTACTGGCAGGAAGTGTTGCTTTCCTCACTTTGTTTTGGGCAATCTTAACCACCTTAGACAGCACAGAACAGGGTTGGAAAACAACATGTGAACACAGAATTAATGTGTGTACTTCATTAAAAAGTGCTGATTTTTCCAGTGCTTAGTGTGTTTTCATCTCCCACATCCCTTCCATAGCACAACGTGCTGACACCCAGGATGAGACCTTTAGAAACAGCCTGAATACGCTAAAGGTAAGCTTTGCAGTGCTGGGCACGATTTTGCTGAGTTTTGTTAGTTCTCAGAAGAAGGAACCTCTGTGCAGCTCTCTTCTCTGAGATGTGAAGATGACACCTCTTTGTCCATTTGCCTTCTTCCCAGAGATTGCATTTTCTGAATAGAAACCCATTGTTTTTTGTTTAACTCCCTCAGACTAGAGTTGGAATTGAAGGGTTTGTGGAATGTAAATTTGGAATAAAAAATGTCTGAATAATTGTTTTAGTTGGCATATATTGTGTGCAGCTCCAATCTGCTACTGCAGAAATAAGTTTGTCAGCAAAATAGTTCCACAGTTTGTATTTAGTAGCACTGAAGCTGTCATTAATGAGTATTTGCATATCACTGCATTCAAGTAGGGCTTGAATGGCAGTTTGGTGTAATTTAACCCCTCTCCCTCCCTTTGATTGAAATCTAGATAGAAGGGACTGTTTGTAGGTGTCACTGGTGTACATGGTTGTGAATTCACTATGATTAGGCTGTGTTGAGTAACTGCAATGGTGGTAGCAGGTCTGGCATACCTAGAGCTGTGTTTGGTAAGTTCTTGATAGCTCTTCAGGTTCAGCAAAAGACAATGAGTTAAATAACCAGTTTTTACTGTATAAAGAAATAAAGGCACTTTCCAGGCCCCATTCTCTCTAGAAGCAGTTCATGTCTTTATCTCCTTAGGCAGTAGTTGGTCATGGTGTGTGTGATTGGTTGCAACAAAGAGTATAGCAATAATTATAGGGAAAGGTTTGTTACCCATCTTTGGGAGTGTTTTCCCCCATGTTGTTTATGATTGGAAGCTCTTGAGTTTTATATGGACAACTTAAAACCATATATGGACACCTTTAAACTGGGTTTTCTTGTTCTGCCTGTGCATGACATGCCTTTTCCAAATAAATGTATTGACAACAGAGTAGAGCAGACAGGTAGGTAACTTTGTGATGCAAAATTATGTACAGTGCTTACAAAATTACTGGCATTTATGAGACTGTGGAGTGAGAAGGATGAGGGGGTGGGAAGATTTCCTTTTGGAACTTAAAAAGTTGCTTCTCAAAGTACCTTGGTTTCTACCAGTAGATCTTGCATATATGAACACAAGTTGGAAATCAGCTAGATAAAATCTCTTCTAGTCATACGGGGCAGTTGCAGAACTAGATGTCAGAGTAACGCTTTGCCTCTAGACAAAAACAGTTAATACATGCTGTTTATAATAATAATAGAGTAATAACAAATGACGTGAACCTGCTTATTTGGAAAAGCAGAAGCTGAAGTGATGTTTCCCAGGCTTTGTGTTTGGACAGGCTCATTCTTCATATTGTCATACAGAAGCTTATTGTAAAAGCGTGTGAGCTGGGGTGGTACCAGCAGAACAAGACACTTATTTTCTGTACTTTCAAACAATTTTACTAGTATTTGACCTTGTTTTAATACCAATTTTCCTTTCTACACTGGCACCAGCTTGTAGACTTTGTTAATAATGTAGCAAGAGATGGAACCTTTAAAAACCTTAGTGATGCAAACGAGCTTCTTTTTTTTTTTTTTTTCTTTTTTTTTTTCTGAAGGGGAACATCAAGATTACACATTTGCCTCAATTGTTCTTAACTTCTGAAAACTCTTCTAGCTCGTGAGGCCTGCATGGTAGCTTTATCTTATGACAGTGAAATTTAGAAGACATTTTTGGAAAATATAAGGCCAATATCAAACATCAAGCTGTGAAGAAATAAATGCAAGCTTTTATCTTGGTTTCATAATGCTGCTGCCTAATCCAAAGTACCTGGATTGATGCCAGTCATACTTTGGCCTCAACTAACAAAGATTACTTTGGTTTTGGATCTCACTAAGTAAGATTAAAATAATAGCTGTAGTAACTGCTTTGGAGAAGAAAAATTCTTGCAGATAATCTTCTTGGGGACTAAACCAGCAAACTACTTTTCCCGCAATACATTAGGACATGTGTGTGCAGGCTTCCCCATGGTTCTGTGATGCCAGTGACTTATTTGAGGCCATTTTTGCAGCCCCTCCCACAGCTTCATCTCCTTGTTGGCAACCATTAACTTCCAGTTATTATTTGACATAAACAATTGTTTGGTGATAGGGTGCTGAAGAAGCGTTTGCCTTCCTTGGTGAGACCATAAAGTTAAGGCTGGAGTCTCAAAATGCTGTGGCTTTAGATAGTGCTTTTCCAGAACATAGGCTCCTGATGATATCATCTCGGGAGCTGAGCAACTGTGAATGTGTTTTGAGAGACACAAGTTTCAGTATCCTTGTTGCTCTCCTTTATTTTGAGTTTCCTGTAACTATTGGAAATGTTTTTTGTTGCAGCCCTAGTATGGTCCTGGATGCCAGTAAGAATGTTGTTTGTTGGTTAGCTGTGCCCAAACTGCTGTGCTCTCATGTGAGAGTCTCACTTCAGTTCTTTACTTGGAGAGTAACAGCAGTTGTGTTTGATGCTCTGATGTTGTGGGGTTTTCTTAGTTTTTTGTCACTAACTGGGTACTGAACAGGCTTGCAGAGGAAAGGCTGCCCAATTAAAACAAAACAAAAAACAGAATTCTTCTTTTGAATTAACTGTTCTTCTTGTTTGTCTTGCTTCTTCAAAAGATGTGAAGCCTCCTAGTGTTTCATGTATTACATGTGTCTACTACATTGCTCCATACATTGTTTCTTTGGATTTTTCTGCTTGATTTTGCAGTGGGAAGTTTTTTCATATGTTTTTCTGTATGGGACTATTATCCAGTGAACTAAACATTTTGGTGGTAATAGTGGATTGATGGAAGTGGTGTTAAGCAGTGGAAGGGCCTACAGAGGTGCATGTAGAGAATTAAATTAAGGGAGCATTAGGTTCTAGTTGATCTGATTCTCAAAGTGCTCAGGAGTGGTGAGAAGGTCTGAAGAAATCTGTTCTCTTCTGGATTTGGGCCATTCTTTTGCATGCAGATAAGTGTGTTACATCTTTGATGTTCAAACTGTAAATATATATATAAAAAAATCAAAGGCATTTAAGCTAACTGACAAAAAGCATCATGGCAACAACCACCCACAATATTTCCAAGTAAAGGATCAGTCGAGTGAATCAGTAAAGCAATAGCATGAAAAAAGTGGGCTAGTATTTCAGTGGTGAGAATTCTGAAGTAGGTGGCTTTTTTCTTTTTTACACTGGTCATCTAATGGCCTTACTAAGGCACAATGTGCACTGGCTGGCTGAAGGGCAGCTGTGAGTGTTTTTTTTTGAGTATTGCTCTATTTCCTTTTGACATCTTTAGACAAGCAGTGTGTTATTCTGCCATTTTGGTAATTTTATCCTAGCAGCCTCTTCAGGAATGATTTGGTGATGAACAAACACCACAGAGTCCTGTGAGAGCAGTTGGGTTTTCCAGAGTGGTGATTGGAAGTTTGTTGGCTGGAAACTGATTAATAGATAAATATCTACAACACCCTTGAACTACAGACTCAAGTTTCTGAACTGGTTAGAGGTGATGATCAGATCACTCCATTGCTGATCCACTCATCCAAACAGTTGAAACTCTGTAAAAATAAGTCTGTCACCCAGCAATCTTGTAAAATCCAAGTGATTATAATCAGTTTCTAACTAGTAACACTCATTCTATTTAGGTCATACAGGGCAAGTTGAATAAAAATCCAGCCAAGTATCCTTGTTCCTAAGGGTGTTTTCCACATGTAGGTGAACTGTGAGACTTACTCTGGCTTGAGACTTTTTAGATATTGAAGGGGCTGATTCTGGGTTTCACTGGCAATGCCTGAATCTGTCTCTTGTTAATTTTGGATTACACATTGTCATCTGCTTTGCTTTTCTCCTCTTGCACTTTCTGTCGGTGGTGGTACTTAAAGAGAACTGCAGCTCTTTCCTTCTCAGCATTGTCCAGAGACCGCTCTGAAACATGGAGTATATCTGGTGCTGTTGTGCCATGGGAGGTTTTTTAATGGCAATTAGTTTGCAAGGGAAAAAGAATCCATAAACCTGAACTGCAGCTCTGCCATTTTGTCTGCAACCTGAGTGTTGGTACTTTTTGGGTAGTGCTTGAGATAGAATGTAATCCTTTTTGGTGTGTTTAGGAATGATCCAGAAAGCAGCTGTTCCCTCTTCCTACTGTGGTACCCGGTTCTTTTGATCCATGTTGGCTGAATAGGCTGAAGTACCTCACTGAAACTAAATACCTGGAGGATCAGATATTTAGACTTGACTAATCTCAGGCAGGGCTATGTGGAACGTTGCCTGATAAGGCTGCAGGTTCCTTAATGCTGTGTCAAAATTTGATTTTCATATAAAAATTCTATTTACCAAGTGTCACAGTTAATTACAGCAAGGTTTCATTGAGATAAAGATACTTCAGGTGACTTCTGTGCTGAAAGACATTCTTCTAAATAGGCTTAAGGAGAAGGGCCTGATTCACTTAGGACATCTACAAAACATTTTAATCTGAACTTTTAAAAATAAAGGCTGAGGATGTTTTTAGAATTTGTGTGCTTTGTAAATATGGAAGTGTTTTGATACAAAATTTGATAGAAATTTTAAAAATGACAAAAATAGTGCCATTTTGTCTTTCTAAGATAGAATATTCAGAAACCTGCTTCATTTGTCCCTGTGTTCCCTGTTTACTTTTTGGAAGTAAGAAGTAGCAGGACTCAGTGTCTGGAAGTAAAGCTGGGAAGCTGTTCCTGGTAATGGCTGCTTGCTGTGTGCCTGCTTAATACTGTAATTCTGTGCTGATATTGTAAGCAGATGATATCTAAGTGGGTCTTGCTTAGACCTCTGGCTCAAAAATGATAGGGTGCCTTTCTGATTTTTGTTTGATATACTGTGTTTTACCAGGTTTTCAGACCTGTAGGCTAAGGGAATATATCCCCAGTTACACTTGGTGGCTTGAAGTGGAGTGGCTGCCTTAGTAAAGTGATGGCAAATCTGGGAACAGACACTGATGTATTTGATTTCAAATTGAGTCAAATAACCATGTGAAATGCCTATTTTGCTTTTTTTTCCCCCCCTTCGTTTCTCAGATGGGGTGGATTGGGGAATCAGATAGTTGTGCTGTTCAGAAATGATGATGTACACTAATCATATTCTTTCCTCTCCTTAGCGCTGCGTGGTGCTGCGGTTCTTGAAGTCCCCCCCAAACCAGAATAAGGTAAGAATCAACCTTTGCTGTTGGTAAAAGCCCTAGGGTAAGCTAATAACCAGTCTGAAGAGAGAGAGGAAACGTGTGAAAGAACGGTGACTGACAGGAGTAAGAGCAAGGGGATGTGCCTGTCTTTCTGGGGTTTTGGCAACTGGAGGGTCCTCTTAGGTAACTCAGGTGATGTGCCTGCTGGTACTGAGACCTTTGTGTGGGAGAGATGTTCAGGCTGCAGTGTAAGAGGTGTGGCTGCTGCAGGGACAGCTGGGGCAGCAGAGACAGTGTCAGTGTTGCACAGCAACCTGCTGGAGCGGGGCTGTGCTGAGGGAGAAAGGACAGCTTTATGGGCTGTAGCTACGTGGGACAGAAGAGGAACAGGGCTGGCATCATGATAAAGGCCTGTTGTTGACTGCCTGTTCCGCAGGTAACAAGCTGTGGATGAAATATTCACAGAACAGCCCTTGTGAGTGAGTGGTTTTATTGTCCTGTTGCAAAAAGAACAAGGTGGGACACAGTCTGCCTGTTTCTAGGACTGTGGCAGGAGGTTTTTCTGCTTGAGAAGGAACTACAGCAAGTTACCTTTTATGGGTTTGCTTTAATAGGGATAAAGTTGATCAAGAGTCAAAGGTGGAAAGTAAAAGTGAAGTGTCAACGCAGTGCTCCAAGGGGAAAGGTTCCAATTCTGCCATTTCCTCAAGGTTATGGGGAGTCTTTAGGGTGTGTTACCTGAGAGATTCAGGGAATGGGTTGATCCAGGGGCAGGTTCTGTGGCACAGCTTTGTGAGGCTCAGTGGCACTGTTGTGATGAGAGAGAAGTATAAAAAGCATTATGGCTGTTCTGAGAGCTGGGGGGAGTGCTTAATTTAGGAAAAAAAGAAAAAGGATGAATGTAAATATATAGGAAGGGCATTTTGCTCTAAATCAGGAAGATGAATGTGAAATGTGTTCAATTTAACAACGGGCAAAAGAGGAGAAGTTTCTGAAGTAGATCAGAGGAAATCAGAAGAAGTTAAAATCCATTATTACAGTGTTTATATGAGTTATTTGATGGCCTTTGTGCTACTATTTGGCTTGAAAAAAAGTCTGGTAAAACTAAGGTGTGTTTCAAATAATTTTTTATTTACTATAGTGGCAGGATTTCAAAAATATGTCCTGTAGTAATCCAAGATAATATTTGGAGCTTTTTGAGAAGAGGGAAAGAACCCAGTGGGTTGGAAGAAAGGGAAGCAGTGTCTGTCTCAATGTGTAACATAGCAGAGAGAATTAGTTCAAGTAAAAAAAGTCTATTGCCATTTATTTAAGAAAGCAAAGCACTGAGTTCAACCTCTTTTTTTTTTTTTTTTTTTTTTTTTTAAGTCCAAAGAGATTGTTGCACTGTAATTGTTTTTTAAAAATCAACACAGTATGAGAGTCACACAGGAAGCCAGGAAGTGACTCTTCAGTTACCCACCGCAGCGCCAAGCTGATAACAGTTCTGAGGGCTGCTCTGGCACGGGTGGGGCTTTTTGGATGGGGATAGCAAAACACAAGGAAAAAAAATAATCCTGGACATGATGTTCTGTTAGTATTTGAACACTGCTCAGTTTCTTGGATGTTTTTATCCCTGCATAAACAGATTAGTGCAATTGCTCAGAGCCCAACCAAGCAGTAGAGAGATGGCAGTAGGTATTTCTGTGAGCTGATGCTGATGAAACACTAAGAGTTTGGGTTTCAGAGCTGTTAGCAAAGCTTCCATTCAGAGTTGCCCCAGACAGGCACCCATCTCAGCTTACCTTTGTGGCAAGCAAAGAGACTGTCTGTGGGTGCACACAGTGAGGGAGTACACGTCTGCAAGGGCTCTTCTACACTCTTAGATTGATAAATGTCTGAGCAAAACCCCCTGGGGCAGGTAGAAGTGCTACACTGGGCTTGTGGCCAGCTCCACTATTCTGCTTTTGCCTTGAATTGTGATTGTGTGGACTTCATGATACACAATTCCTTCTGGTTTTGCTCTCTAAATAGAAGATTATGTAATTTGAATATATTTAATTATTCTGGTGATTTTTTTTTTTAATTTAGTTTTTCTTGGAGCAGAATGAGAGAATAAATATTTAATCTTCAGATCTATAAACAAATCCTGGAGAATCGGAGTTCTGGGAAAAACTTGGATATAACAACATGACAGCTGTGGAGGAGAAAGTCATGTTAGGGGCTGTATTCCTGACTGGTGCAGGATGGGTTAGATACAAAGTGTCACCTCTCTGTGTCTGACAGTGTAGCTCATCTAGCATAAGCAACTCTGAAAGAAGGACTGGCAGTAAAGTATTTTCTAGTGAGACAAACACTGAAATTCAGATGGGATAAATGTACCTCGGCCTCTTCTGCTCAAAAGGGGGAGAAGTCTGGACACTGCTTGATTTATACTGTTTGGTTAGGAATTGGACTAGATAACCTAGTAGTTAAACAAGGTGGTGTTATTATTAGGAATTGCAATCTTACTGCTGCCATTCAGTGTTTTAATGAAAAATAATAATGTAATTCTGGGGCTTGCATTTTTTGAGTATAAATTCAAGTGTCAGGACTTGTGGAATGATTTTAATTGCATGTTGCTAATTGTTTCTTATTTAGGGTATGTATGTAAAAAATACTTGCTCTTAAAAGGAGGTGAGCAGGTGTCATAAGCTTGATTTATAATTTTAAAGTTGTATTGATCTTAACTGGCAAGTCCTTCCTTGTAGTGGTAGCAGCAGTGACTGTCCTGATTTTCCAAAGTGCCTACTTCCTAGCATGTGTGTATACTTTATATATATGATTAAAAAAAAGTCTGTGGGTGCTGTATCTGTCAGCAAACCAGGTCAGAATAACCTGTAAGTGGGAATTAGCTGAGATTTCTGTTACTGTACCAGGTGATGTGACATTCCTTCTCACCATTCACTTTGTATAAATTAGAGAAAGGCTATGTTGTCATTAGAAGGGCAGAAATCTGTTGCCTGTTAATTATTTTTTCTTATATCCACTTCTTAAGACCTAGTGACTGCAGTTGAGGAAGTAATTCAGGCACCTTAGTGTGTGTTTTGTTCTAAGCCTGGAGTAGTGGGATGTTGCCTGTTGTGAAGAGGCTTTTTGTGGCTCTCTTAGAAAGATTCAGGGAGAGCGATTCTGAGAAAGAGCTCCACATACATTATGCAAAACATTTTATAGGATAAATGCTGTCCTGGCCTTTATGGAATGATGGAAATGCTGTCTAAGTGCTTTGGAAGAGTTGCATGTTTCCTACTTGCTGCAAAGTGCTGGGGTTTTGGTTGGTGTTTGCACACTGAAGCAGCAGTGTGTAGTGTAGTTTGTCACTGAGGGAAGTGTATACTTAATCTGCCTTACTGGGGTAACTTTTTTTCCGTAAAGCACAATTGCACATTGCAGTAGCGTGTGTTGCTGCTGCAGTCTGGACAGGGAATCCTGCCAGAGGAAGAATATTAAACTCAGTATGTAGCCTTAGCAGAACTGTGTTACAGTAACAAGCTCATTTTAGTCCTACACAACTCATGTAAGTTTGTTAAGTAACAAATGGTTCTGGGTGGAGAAAAAAAAAATCTACCTATAGTGATAAAACAGAGCTAGGACAGTTGCCTGGTTAGTAACAATCTTTCTTCACCTGTAAACATCTCAAATTTGTGTTGGGTGTTGTCTTTCCTCCCTTCTCTAGATTGTCATGGGAGTGTTCTCCTAGCATTTCATTTTCTCTTACTCTGCTGTTTATTTTTTCTCCTGCTTGTCTTATTTTTCCTTTCTGGTTTTCTAACTTGGATATGAGTGTTGCACTTTCTTTTCCTCCACTGTTACTTAATCCCAAGAGTAAATCTCTAAGGTTGAGTGCTTTGCAGTGTACAGTGGCAGGCTAATTGGCTTGGAGATTGTCTGTCATAACAGCCACCTCCTGTGCAGAGCCAGTGTGTGCTGGAGTGCTGAGGCTGGGATTGTGTTGTTGTAAAGCTTCTCTGCCACCTCTTCAATGAGCAGCTCTGTCACAGACTGCACGAATGTTCTTGTCCTGCTTCCACTACTCCTCTAGCTCAGTTTCTATCTCACTTGGCATTTTTTGTCTTGTAGAAGAACTTTAGTGTTTGTGTATAGACACGTAACAAAGTTAATGGAAGATGACATTAGAGTAAGATGTTTTGTTGTCTGGGGCAGCACTTGGCACATTCTGTAGCTGTTCATGCAGAAGTTTGTCATGTGGCCATTCTCTTCCAAAATCTCCAGGTGAAGTTCACCCTTGGTAAGGTGTGCTGTGCATCTCTCTGGTACAGTTTGTTGAGCTGTTTGAAGAATAATAGCGTAGATCTTGACTAATCTCTCCCTCTTCTACCCTTTATTTTCTCTGTCCTTTTCCCCCTGAAACTTAAGAAGAATCATCTGTTCTGATCATTGTCCTGGTTCTCCCAGGCCCTCAGGTGGTGGGAGGGAAACAAATCTATCACACATTTCATTTGTCTATTTAATTTCCATATGCACTGACCAACCAAACTCTGTAGAGCAATTAAGTTACTTTGCTAAATCGTTGACTAGTATGTAATATGTCTTAATGAGTATTATAATTAGTTCTGAACTAAATTACCATGTTTGTGTCTTCCAGACTTCCGAGGAAATACTGCACCATCTGCAAAACATCGTAGACTTTGGAAAACATGTCATGAAGCAGTTCTTTGGGGAGAACTATGTTCACCATGGGGTAAATGTTTTCTTACAATAAATGGCTTACACACTGTAAACACTGAAGTGTTTCAGAGAACACTGACAGTAAAAAGAATGAACAGGGTTTGCAGATACTCTTGAGCAAGATACACAAGAAGCATTTGGATCCGAACAAAATCCTGCTCTGTACTTAAGAGGTGATTGGATTGTTCTCTGTGGTTTGAGCTATTTCAAGCTCCTGATGAGAAGAGTGGTCATTTCTTTGCCCTGAATAGGGGGAATGATGTGAGAAGAGAGATTTTTAGACTAAGTGCAAAACAAGGGGAGAAATCTGGTTCATGTGCATTGTCTGGGTTTCTGTAACCTTTTTCCCTGCTACTTCAGAGCAGCCAGATCTACTTATCTGAACATCAGATATCTGAGAGGAAAGGTTACACCTTCTCCTGGAACCTGAGTTGCACAATCCTGCCTTGGAAAGGCGGGATGTGAGACACGGGACAGGTTGAAATGGGACTCTTTCATTTGTGAAAAGGGCAAAAAGATGCAAATTTCTTCCTGGACATTAAATTTGCACTGAAAGTGTTTGGTCTTACACATTTATTTCAGTTTTTTTCTTGGTTTTCATAGTGAGTGAGTATTGGATGTGATTGCAGTTACAGGTCTTCATGTAGACAGTTAATCAGAGGGAGAAGCTGCTGACTGTGCAGTTTAGTAGACTTGTTAAAATCCACTGAACCTTGGTATTCTAAGACTGTCTAACTTTCTCTGTTGTGATATATGTTTTGTGTTTTGTTTTCTTAATAGGAAATTATCCAACTGCCTTTAGACTTCGTAAGACAGCTCTGTTTAAAAATTCAGCCAGAGAGGCCAGGTAAGTGCCAGGGATGATATTAAAAGGGGTCTTCATCAAGCTGTAAAGTACTGTGCTTTATTGCAAAGTAAAAAAACCATCATACCTCAAAATAAGAGGAACTTTTAAAACTATTTAGACAAAGACAAGTTGAAAATTTGTTGTGAAAGACTGGGAGTGTTCTATATTGAAAGTTGAATCTGATGTTAGTTTCATCAATTTGGCAAGAGGGATCCTCTGAGAGCCTGTGTGTGTTGATTCTTGAGCAAGATTTCACCTTGATGTCCTCTACAAAGGTCTGTGAGGAAGGTGGAAGATGTGTCCTGAAATAATTGTTTCCGTTCCATCAGTTTCTGCTCCCAGCCTGTGCAGCAGTGCTTTGGAAGGAAGATGTTTTCAGAAACTCCACAGGAAATTATCTGGAGTGTCAGTGTTTCACTTGGGGCTGAGCATCTCACATCTTACGAGTCACAGTGCTCAGGCAGTGTGCAGCTCTACCTGCCTCCTTCCCATGGCTCTTTTCCTGGTAGCTGGCATGTCTCACTGCCAGAGAAGTGCAGTGTCCCAGCTGTGCTGTCACTCTGGAATATGGGGCTGTGCCTGATTTCTCCTGACTGATGTGTTGCTCTGGGGTCCCTATCCAGCAGTGAAGTGCACCTACAGCTTTTCTTGTCCCCTTGGATGGGGGAACTGAGGGGGACAAGTGTAGGAGGGTGTGTTGACCTTGTGAAACCTTCTGGAACCAGCTGCAAGACTCAAAGTTTGGCAACCTTTGACGTATTCCATGTAAAGTGCTACAGAAATTGGTGTAATCATCCTTAGTCAGCAACATGTGGGCTGTTGTTCCTCATGTGTGGCAAAAAGTACAGTGAGGTGTAAGCTCTAAAATGGGCAAAGGGGAGATGTCCCTCATGGTTTGTTCATCTTAAGTTCTCAAACATTCTTGAGAAGAGCCAGAAACTCCTGTTTTAGCCAAGTTCCTTGAAGGCAAATCTGGTATTCAAGAAAAAAAGGAAATAATTAACATACAGTGAACATAGGACACTCTTGCTGTCTTGTCCTCCTCGCCTTTATGAGAAACAGTTCTACAGTGCCAGAAACCCCACCTGGTGAACAATATAACTACAGAGCAAAATAACCATCCCCAGACCTAATGTCTGGTGTTGGTTTGTTTCCCCAGAGTCTCGCTGTGACAAAGACATGGACACTCTAAGCGGTTACGCCATGTGCCTTCCCAACCTCACCAGGCTGCAGACCCACCGGTTCGGGGAACACCGACCCATCCTCTGCATTGAGATTAAGGTACTGAATAGGAGAAGATCCTGCTGGGGGGTCATGGTACCTTCTGAAGCACATACTGACCAGTTTCAAAGGGACACAGAAGGGGGGGCAAGGCAGAGTTCACCGCTTCCGTGGTGACACATAGGGTGTAAGATCTCCTCCCCTTCCAATTCCTGATCTTTTGAAACTTGGGAAATTCCCAGGTATTACCAGGCTTTCTTACAGGCCACAGAAGTTTTGTCTGTCCTTATTTCTTAAGTGAGGACTTTAAAATAACAACTGGGAATAATATACAGTGACATATATTAAGTTTTTAACTGTTTGCTGCTGAGTGGTTTGTTTGTTTTCTTAAGTTTCCTTTAACTGGAAAGATGTACATACTGTGTGCCCTTGTCCTCACACACAGAAATACATCTGTATTTATCATCTTTTGTCTTTCTTTGTTTTAGCCAAAGTGTGGCTTCATTCCATTTTCCAGCCACGTTTCACAGGAGATAAAGCACAAGGTGTGTCGTTACTGTATGCATCAGCATCTAAAGGTAATTTTTTTTCCAGTTGTCATCCTGCTTTCCCTTGACTGTACCGTCCTTTATTTGCTATTAAATCTCTGATATGACAAAGACAGGAGGTGGATTCACGTTTGGGTTGCTGGGTGTGAATCTGTTTAGTGAGAGAACAAGTTCTGTGGGAAGCTGGAAGCAAACAAATACAGTATTAGTCTTTGAGGAGTATTAACACTGTTGATAGCTCACCAGATGCACCGTGGCATTCCATAACCTCCAACAGCACCCAACCCACAGGGAATCCATTGGGCTCGTCCATTCTGTGTCTGAAATGGTGTAACTGCCTCACTGTCACTTAGTGGGACCTTTCTCCATGCATTCCATTGGTGAATGCAGTTTGAGTGAACTGAGTGAGGAAGACCCCTAGAAGTCATTAAATGTCCATTCAAAGGCTTTTTGATGTTGTAGAACTTCTACAGACACTGTTAGTGCCATACACCTGGCTGTTAGAATAACTGAGAGTAGTTCTTCCAGCAAGTGTGAACAGCAGTGCTCTGGGTTTTCACAGGTAGCAAATGGAAAATGGAAGCGACCAAGTAAATATTGCCCGTTGGATCTCTTCTCAGGGTAAGGAAGTGTCTGACTTGATTTCTTTCTCAGATTACTTGCACAGACTTTCATGCAGTGTTAATAATGATCAATGCCTGCTTGTCTGACTGTTATAGTGGGTATTTCTGGTGCTTTTTGCACCAATTTCAGGAATCAGTAGCTTATCAATGTACTAGTGCTTTTTGCTACATAGCATGAAACCTAAGAGCTATTTACTTTACTTGGATTTGAAGTTCTAATTACCAACAGTCTTTGTGGTGAGTTCCGTGTGAATAATGGGTGTGTTCACTTCAGGTGCCCAGCTCTGATTCCACAGAGCCCTCTAAGCAAGGGTGTAAACAGCTAAAAGGCTATGATAAAACATTTGATTTCTATTTCTCCCCTAGAAATAAACAGAGAATGCACTTTGCTTTAAAGAGCTTACTACAGGAGGCACAGAACAACTTGAAAATATTTAAGGTAAGCAATCAAATCTCTCTGCTTGCCTTTTTTGTCTTGGCTTTGAAACTACTTGACTTCAGCATCTGAACAGTCAAGGTTCTACTTCAAACCTACCACATCACCATCACCACTGGACTACACCAAAAGAACAGAACAGGAAAATTCTTAGTTAGATTTCCAGTTAGGACAGGTAAGCAATAATCTCCCGGAAATGATCAGTCTGAAAGAATCAACGAGGAACAACTAATAGAAAGGACTTGTAAAGATGACCAAAGTTTGAAAACTTTGATTCTTCAGGAGGAAGAAGTTAAAGAACTTGCATATTCTTGCAAATATTTGGTTCCAACTATTGTTGCAGCCCCCATGCAAGCCAGATGCACAGTGTGCCTTGCTGAGGAAGGAAGAAGTTACCTTTCTGTGGTATTAATGTAGGAAGAATATAAAGCAGTAACTGATGGCCTCTTTTCAGACTAATTCTAGGAAATAGGATTCTGTACAATTTATTTTCAGTATTAAACCACCTATTTTTATTACTTAAACTGTACAGAGAACTATCATGCCTTTTCTGTCCCTTTTTACAGCCCTGTTTTCCAGTTTGCCTTTTAAAAGGTTGTTCCACATGGTTCCTTTTCACTATTGACATTCAGAAAGAAGCAATAGGAAAATGTGACCAGTATCAGTTCACTTTTATTAGTCTGATTACTTAAGAGTTGATAAGTTGGGGAAGTAGCACTTGATTTAAATGAGCTTTTTAGTCCTAATTCAAAGGTCCTTTGTTACCTGTGGTGTCTGTTTAAACTTAAGAGGGCAAATTTATGAGAGATGAGGAATGTGTGTATTTGTATGCGGACTGTTAATCTAGTAACATTTTTCTGTGCTATGTGTGTTAAAATACTAAATCTGATGCTTTGATTAACTAAGTATGAATAACTGGGTTTCATGAAGTGCATAATTTATTTTTTCTTCTAATTTGCAGAATGGGGAACTAATTTATGGCTGTAAAGATGACCAGGACTGTGTCTCTGACTGGAATGAACTTGCTCGTCACTTAAAACCTTTCTTTTTTCCCTCCAATGGGCTGGTCAGCGGGCCCCACTGTACAAGGACAATTATCAAAGAACTAATCCATGTTATAACTATGACGCTACTAAGTAGTACTGATGCCTGCAGGGCAGGTGATATGAAGACAGTTCCCATTTCACAAGGAAGAAGCTACTGTGAAGCAAGTGCTTTTAATAAGGAGCTAGTAAGAAATGGTAAGAAATAGTTTCTTGAGCACTGTCAATAATTAACTGTTATCAGTCACGGAGTGAATCAGATCTTTGCTTCTCATTAGCTGTTTAATGCCAAAATGAGAATGGAAACAGTGGGGTTTTGGTGACACTTAAAAAATAAGTTCTGAGCTGCATAACTGCCAGATAGTTGTTTTTAATATGACCCTGTAGTGAGCACTGACAGCACTGTACCTACTGACAGGGATAAAAATAAACTTAGAAGGTGGTAGGGGAAATAAGGAAGAAAATACCAGTTTGAGCTGATAATCATCACACGTATTTCAAATGAGTGGGGAATTTTTATATTGTGTGTGCTTATGAGGTCCTTGGTTAGTTTGTTACATTACACCTATTTCTTGCCTCTCCCTGCTCCTCCTCTCTGCCCTCACCAGCTAGGGTGCAGATCATTCTCTTTTCTTCTACTACTCTGCTCCTGGCAAAGAAAGAGGTATGAATACTGGAGGGAAAAGGAATGGGAAGTGAGTGTTGGGAAACTGTAAATCATGTTCATTGCTCAATGCCTAAGTTTTGGAATGCTCAAATTATTCAGGATGCTTTTAATTATCATAATAACACAAACTGCATGTTTTATTACTCTGCTTTTGAGGAAGATCTTTTTCATTGCTGATTGGTTTTGTTCTGTTTTGCTGGAGAAAGCTCTCTTACAGAAATTACAGCAAATGCAAATCTGTTTATACTATATGAAAAAGAACCAATATCTTTCTGCCAACAGTTCATACTGTTGTAAGTGATTTGTGGTGGCTTTAAACTCATATAAAAATGTCTCTTGCAGACTCAAACAAGCAGACCGCAATGGAATGTGTGGGGTTTGGGTTTTTTCAGTTAATTTGTAGAGTTACAGATCAAGTGTTTTATTCTGCATTCAAGTATGTGCTGTTGAAATGTGCAGGTAAGTACATGCACCTGGCACTTTAGTATTTGGAAACACAAGTGGCTTGGTTTGATTTCTTTTCCCTTTTTCTTCCCCTGTGACTGGTCTAAAGAATATTTAGATTTGCTTTGTGGAACAAGAACATACATAATGTCAAAATGAAGACAACAGTCATGTTTGCCTTATTTGAAAATACATTTTCTTCTAGGTAAACATAAATTGGAAAGCTCTGGATTACCGAGGGGTTGTCTCCTTTATAAAGCCCTTCAGGCTCAGATGCTTGACATGCTGGATATTGAAGGACTCTATCCCTTGTACAGCAGAGTTGAGCAGTACTTGGAGGAATTTCCTGAAGAGAGGTAAGACTTAGTGGCTTTTCTATTCAGTTCTGACTAAGGAGGTGTGCAGACAAGATTGGCTCTATGCAGATACAATAATTTGTTCTCTTGTTGTGTACAACTTTCTTTCATGGCATTGTATATTATGCATTTCTAACTTGAAATGGCAGATTAAAAAATACGAGTTTTGTTTAAAATTTTAATGTCGGTCACTTTGACCTGAATTTTTAGGTAATGAGTATGGGAAGTTCACAACTTCCCATAACAACAAGGGTAAGAGAAAAAATGCCCTGTTCCTTAGCAGAGGGTGTATATTTGAGGAGAGATACAGTAAAATGGATGGTTGGTTTCCCAGGCCTTCAGTACCTGCAGACCTAGGCCAGGGTCTGCAGTAATGATGACATCTTTACAGTAATTCTCAAGTTTACCTTGGCCTACCTAAACCTGCCCCTAGAAACCCCTGAGTGTGGTACTCAGCCTGCAGGGTCTTGCAGAAGGTGTGGATCTGGGGCTGTCCAGCTGAGTGTGACCCACGTCACAAGCGATCCAATCACTCTTGAGGCACAGGACCCTTTCTCTTACAGTATTTCTAGTCTGGTGAATAAATACTGGGCATTGCAAGCAGCTACACTTGTTCTCAGTTAAAGCTTATTAGTTGTAGTGATAATCGCTATAAAAGACCTTGGCTGGGCTGGAATGTGCCTGTAGTTCGGCCGTTGCTCACAGGAGGGCACGCTGGCTTCACTGCCGAGACCCATCTGCTCCTGCTCCTCGAGCTCCCTTGGCCTCCCGGGGGAGTTGAAGGGGTATGTCATGCCGGTGGGTTGGCCTTAAGCTCTGCTTAAATAACTTGCAGTGAGGCTTACTTATGTATTTATACATGAAACTAATACATAGAAAAGTTATAGTTTCACCTGGGGGCTGTTAGAGTGCTGCAAACCCTGCTTTGTCGGGATCTGCTGGAGTTCAGGGTTTACTGTGGGAAGGAAGGAGGGGAGGCCAAATACACCTGCCTCTTGCCAGTCTGCAGGGGGGGCTGGGGGCAGAGCAGGGCCTTGGCAGGTCAGTGTGCACACCCATTGTTTGCAGCAAGGCTTTCTGGGAGCTCCTGCAGGCTAACAGATTTTGAAACCTACCCATTTTTGTGAAAAATACTGTTCTTGTAGTGATACACAGGTGGCAGTGGATTCAGAAATCTTTTTTCAAACAAAAAAAACAAACTCCAAACCTTAAACAGTGTTATCTTAAGTGATGTGAGGATGAGGGACTAACTATGGTGTTAGAGCACTAACCTGTTGCCATGTTTATTACCGTTACTCTTTCTTCTGAATATCTGGGCTGCTGAAGAAAGACCTTACTGAAAATCAGTAAATCATCTTGGCTGTCTGTAAATCTGCTTTTAACATTTATTTAGAAGTACATTGCAGATAGATGGACCTTACAATGAAGCATTTTATGAGAAGCTGCTAGATCTTTCCACGGAAGATGACGGGACAGTAGCGTTTGCATTAACAAAGGTACTTCTGCACGTGTTGTTGAAGCTTATTTACTTTGTGAGTTTCAGTAAACATTTGGCTACAGGAGCAGATGGACAGCCTGCTGGCTCCACCACTGGCCTGGTGAAAGCTCTTAATTGTGCCAGCATGTACCTTGGTAGCAGAAGCAGTTAACAATGAACATGTTTAGCACCAGATCTGAAGGAAAAAAATAATGCTGGTTATTCGCTTTCTTGACTGAGGAAGTATTTGCATGAACTGGTGCTGCTTTGGCCTTCAGGAAAACTATCTGTAGGAAATAACCATCCATCTTGTAGCAGATGCTGTAAAACCACCTGCTCCTGCTAACCATCTGTTACTGACACCTTTTATAAAGAAAGGCATGCTTTGCTAAGGCAAATGCAAATAGAATAGAAAGTGAGTGTTATTTTTGTCTTTCACAGGTGCAGCAGTACAGAATAGCCATGACTGCTAAAGACTGCTCCATCATGATTGCCCTTTCACCCTGTCTACAAGATGAATGGTAAGAGACCTGCTTGTGAGTGACTCCTGCTCAGAGAGCAACTGAAGCTGCATTTGCACAGTTGTAACTTGGGGGTGGTGGTGTCCAAATGTTTGGCTGTGAGCATATTAATAAGGTGAAGTTCTGATTTAAGACAAATGTTTGTTTACAAAAAGTTTTAAGTTGATAAAAAGGGTTGAAGTTTTCTATCTATTCCCTTCTTGGAATTTGACTATTTATGGTAGATGTGCACAGTCTTAACCAGGTACAATTTTTTGCATGAGAGATTTTTCAAGGTGAGTTGCCTTTAACTGCGTAATTAGATTAAAAGTAAGGCAATAATCAAGAGGTAGCATATTTTGCTGTAAGACAGGTGGCTTTGCCACAATATTATCAATCTTCTGTCAGCAATAATAGTCTGCTCTTACATAGGGGAATTTGCTTTACCAAAGCCTTTGGTTTTTTTAGAGAATATTATTTTCTGCCTTTGCCCTGCAGCTCCTGAATTAAGTGTTCGTGATGTAGATGACTTGTTATTACTAAGTCCTCCGTCCTTCAGTATCTGTGGACACTTAGGTCTGATGCTACATTTGTATTACCTTGAGTTGCAGTGATTCTTCCTTCTGCTAGTTCTGAAGGCCTTGTGTGCATATCGCCTAGGAACAGACTGGACTTGGGCAGTACAAAGCCATGGTAACTGACAATAATGTTTTGAGTTCAGATGTGTGGAAGCTGAAAGGAAAACAACTGGAAGAGATGCCAGCAAATTCACTTTAAGGCTGGCTAAGCTAGAGCTATAGATTCCTAAATGCTGCATTAGCTGAAGTTTAATTTCTTGGGCTTCCAGAAATTATTTTATTAATTAAATTAATATTAGAGTCACTTTAGTGAGGGGACTCAGGACACACAAATGACAGATGTTCATTCGGTGACTCAGATGTACAACATGGTTCTGTGTTCCAGCTCTGAGCAGCGACCTGTGGTACTAACGTCCAAATCAAGATTCACCTTCTCTGTTTCTGTCCTGGACCTTGACCTAAAACCTTACGAAAGCATTCCTCATCAGCACAAACTGGATGGCAAGATAGTAAACTATTATTTGAAGAATGTACAGGCCAAAGATGACCCCGTTATGTCCAGTCTCTTTAAGGAGAATGAAGACTGCACATTAGTTCTCCATAAAGTGTAACCATTTCCTTGAAGTTATTTTTATTTGAACACATTAGAAAGTGAAAGATTAATGGAATACAATTATGGTGTTTTTTTTTTTTTCTATTGTGTTCAGTGCATTTTTCAGCTGTGAATGTTTTTGCTTTAAGAAATGATTCCTAATTGGTATTGCCTTTTCAAAGACATGGGATAGCACTAAGCCACACATTTGCTATATAACCTTAATGAATGTATTTAATATGACAGAACAGATAATGTGCCATACCTTGGAACTATAGAGGACAGGTCAAATTAATACTAAAGTCTATTTCCTTAGAATTGAAAGAGCACAGAAGTAAAGGTTTCCTGAAGTATTGCACTAACATAGAAAGCCTAATTACTAATGAGAGAATTGCCTTGGAGCTTGTGCTTTGAGTCTTATACCCACTGGGAAGAGGGAATGCTCTGACAAAACCTAATATAAAACTTCAGCATTAAGTCCACTGAAAATACAACTGAAGGGGCTACTCAAGTGTTACTGATGTATGGAACTACTGTGTTTACTGCAGGACACTTTGGAGTACTAATGCATGAGATTAAGGGCACCAGACTGCCTCCAGAAGTTTGGTGATCACCTTGTGTCTACTTAAAACTTCTGAAACTAAGTGGAAAGGGTTTAAAGTAAGCATCTGAGTTTGATGTGATAGCTGGGCTCAACTCATCTGACATACTGGTCTTTTATTTTTTATACATTGTGCTGCTATTGAAGGTGAAACCACAGCTTGCTCTTACCTAGTTTAAATGGAGCTATATGAATAATATAGTTTGAGTTCTACAGGTTTGTTCAGGTCTTTCAGATAGTGTCAAATATTGTAATAACTTCACTGGTAGCCCACGTACCGTATGGCTTGAGCAGTTGCTTTCAGGCTTGTTCTTTTTCAGAAACACACAACAACAGTGACAGTACCTGATTTTATTTTCAGAAGCTGCATGGGGGCAGTTTCTGAGGGTGAGTGCTGGACACCTCAGTTCCTATCACTACTTCAGCCATTGAATGATGGCTTCACTTCCTAAACATTGGAATGTGCAGCTGAAGTCTTGTGGGATGTTGCATAAAAGCCATCCTCAAGGAAGGTCCTGAGCTGCAGACAGAGGATATATTCAGAAGTGAGGGTAGTATGATGAAAGCTACAGCCACTTTCCCTGTATGCCTGGGGATTACACACCCTGAAACGTGCAGAGATGCTGCTCAAGCTACAGTTCACTGCTGTTACCTAGGTACAGTGTGGGCTTACTGGTCATGGTGTTAAAAATAATGTAGGTCAAGACTTAAATATATTTAGATTTCAGTGTAATGTTTGAATTGTTCCATTTTATCTGACAGTCAAAAAGCAAACTCAGAAAACCCTGTATATTGGCACAACTCATAGAAGACATGAACTAGAGAGTAACACCACTCACAGACCCATGGGGCATTGCCATGGTAGTGACCTGTGTTAGCCATCTCCTGGATCCCATTGCCTGCTGACCCTGTGCCTTGCTGGGATGGGGTACTGGGCTGCTCTCACTGAAATGGGATACTACAACAGTGCAATAAGCTGGTAGTTGGTAATGGTATTAACCCTTCCTTTTCAAAGAAAACCTGGAGGGAGAGAGAGCTATTTTTAAATTAAAAAAAAATCCTTCAACTGTTGCATAAGGGGAGGAAGGAATGAGTATTCACAGCTGGAAAGTTTTCAGGGTTTTATGCTGTATCTTTACACACGTTTCATCTGCAAATAGAAGTGTATGTGCTGATCAAACAGCTCAATTTTCATGCAAGAAAGAGCAAAAGATGAAAGCTCACGCAAAACAAGCTAAAGCAGTAACGTGTCAGTGGATAAAGTAGCAATGAATTTTGCCTGTCTACTGGATTCCATACTTGAAATTAGTCTGCCTTATATCTAACAAGATATTTTATTACAGAGTTGCTGTTCATCAAAGCTTAATCTCTGGTGCTGCTCAGCTGTAGATTCTGACAGAAACCAATCTCATCTGTCAGTTTTTCCTGACCTTCCAGAACAGTAGGATGCTATTACAGTGATTAAATAGTGGATTATTAAAATTACAATATTACAAACATACTGTAGCGTTAGGCCTTGATTTCTTCACCTATTTCACCACTGCTGTAAAATACTTTGACATAACTTATGAACAGAGCAGGCGGTTTTACTGCTTGCATGGTTAGAGCTGCTGTGGACTTGGAAGTTAATACTCTCCAGAATTCACAGTTCTTTTTGGACCCTTGTTACTCCCTACCTAAAAAGGACATGACATTAAGTTGTAGAGGTTTGGTTGTGGTGCTCATGCAGAGCACGGGCACTCCTGCAAAATGCTGAGAGTTCACAAATGATCTAATGCTACATCTGATGGCAGGGAAGGAAGATGACAGGACATCTTTCTAATCTGTTTTGTTTCTTCAGGGATGAAGGAATGAAACAATTTTTGTAACATGTTATTTACTAGACTTTCCCTCTAGAAGTAGGAAATCAAACTGCAGCAAGCAGTAGTTAACTCATCCACCTCTCTTACGAAAAAAGTCTATTGGTCCTTTCTTGTTTAATTCAATGCTCTCTCTACTCAACACTTGCATGGTGGAAAACAATTCCCTCATACAGTTACCCTTTTTTTTTTAACATAATATGTCTTTGAAATCTTCAAATTGTCCACTCCACCCTAATTTAATGAGAAAGCTATTTAACTCTTTGTTCTAGGAGTCTCTTACTGTTCTCTTGTCATTTTAAAATCACTGTACTTTTACAGAGCTGTGAAATGAAATGGATTTTTATGGACTTGATTTTGACAGTGCATGATCTTTTAACACTTTCCAGGTATCTAGAAAATGTTAAGAAGATAAACCACTCTGGTACATTAATGATTCAGAAAGATAAATTTATAATGAAATCACGCTGTACATGTAACTATTTTATTTGGCATTTTTGTATTTAAATGGCTGTATTTATTTTCATGTCATGACAATTTATATATAACGTGCCATAATTGTACAGATAGCATGTTTTATGAGTATGGTTTCTAAATGGAAAATAACTTAATGTTTATATTCAATAAAATTATAGACTGTGTAACACAATATCCTAATTAAAATGACCTTTGAAAATGCTACCTGGTGTAAGCCATGCTGGTGTTCATTTGTGGAGGCCAACCACTTTGATCAGATTCTCAATAGCTGTCTCAATCCCAAACAACAGCAGCAGGCTTCGGAAGCGGGTGGGAGCATTGTCAGTGGTTGCCATCTTCTGGTCCAAGACTGCAAGAAAACCAGAACAATGACCATTATTTTCACACAGTTGTACTATTCCTGAAAGCAGCTGCCAGTGTTGCATTTCTGATGAAACTGTTGCCTGCTCTCTAGAAGGGGAAGACATAGTTGTTTGGTAACTCCATTTAAATTATACAGGAGGTGCTTGCTATTGTTATACTATATTAAATTATACATTTAGCTGCTTGCTAAATTTGGATTGCTTTGCCTGGTTGGGCTCTGCAAGTTGATTTCCATTTTATCTAGAGATGCTGGGCACAAAAGGGGACAGGCATCCTACTTCAAAGCTCAGGAAGGGTGTCTGAAGTGAATGGCCTTACCTTGCTCTGGTACTTTAGTTAGAAGGTCTAGAACAGGCGTAGTTCTCCCTTCTTGATCCATATGTATCTTCCAAACAATCACTAATTCAAACCTGTATACATGTGCAGAGACATGTTAGTGAAGTGTTAACTAGGCAACTGTCTTCAGGGTTTCTTGAAAGCTGAAAGTACAGTATTTGGGAGGTGCACACTCATGATACTCTGGAACAAGTGTCACCTCAACTAACACAGCTTAGCCACCTCTATATTTGGGAATCAGAAATACTTGTATTTGAACCAAGGAAAAACTGGTCATTTATTGGCAAGGAAAGGGTTCAGGCACATCCAAATTTGGAACCCCAAGGATTTTCCTCTGGTTCTTTTCATTGTCTCATGAATGGCCAGTTTCCATAGTGCAATGGTAAAAAAAACAAGCCAGGAAAGAAAAGGAGAGCTAGCATCCCCTGCCCCACTCCTTAACAGAATATCTGCACCTGGGGACACGTACTGAGCTTAGATACAGGATGAAAGCAAGAATGTTGTTCAGAAGTGTGTGCATAAATAGTGATCTGGGTCCTGATACTGCTCATGGCCATTTCAGAATAACACACAGGGATAAATATACCCAAAACCTAGATACCTGCATTTGTTTACTTTTAATTAAAACCCCCCCCCCCCCCAAAATAAAAAATCTTAACCATAATTACTCCAAGAGTTTTGCTTTCTAACATCCCATCTGCCTTACTGCTTTTTGTATTCCCCTCCAGTCCCTGCTTTTAGCAGTATTCCTTATTGGAAGGAAGGGTTTCCAAACCCAAAGCTGGTCTGCACATAAGTCACTGTGAGGAATAAGCTCCCTTTTCTCAGTGGTTGACCAATCATGACTACAAGTTTCCTTTAAATAGAATTTGTCAGCCATTTGCCACTTCATTGTTAAAATCCTTTAAGAATTTAAGCACAGCTTGTTCAGAGATCTTGCAAACAAATTAATATGCAAGTGTATTTTTCTACCAACCCACTGAAATAATTTTCAATTCTTGCATTTCATAATTACAGATGTGTAATGGAACTTGGCATCTGTCAACATGAAGAGAAACTAAAATAAACCAGCTTATTTTCTAACTGTGATGGTCTAACAACAATTCATTTCAGCAACCTGGGGTTAAAGCATTTAGTTTCAACTAGTAGATTTGGCAAAACCACGACAGCACTATCTATTATGTTTTTTTTGCACAAATATGAATGGAGCTGTGATTTCCAGTTGTTTCTATATAAATTAATGCTTGTTACAGCAAAGATGTAATAGAAGAATTGGTCTGATCCCTTCACAAAATAGTTACTTTTCTAGGCCCTTAAAGAATTCCTGACAGGAACAGTTACAGTGTCTTAAACATGCAACTTCAGTGACTATTTTTTCTCAATTTAAAAACCCAAACATGCCAGTACATGTCTAGCAGGGAGCCCAAGCAAACCCAGCATGTGTGGTAGGGCAATAATAACAACTAGCAGTGCAATTATCCCATCCTTCCTCTGATTTCCTTCTAAGACAATGGAAAAATACAGCTACAGTTGCTTTCACTGACATGGTAACTAACTTTATTTCCATTCTTGAATGACAAGATGAAAGAATTGTCTGTCTTTGCCTCAGTGACTTGTGCTCTTGGCACCTCTGACCACAGCAGGAAGGATAAGCTGTTACTGACAGGCTGCCACGCTGGCCCTGCCCACAGGAAGGGACAAGCTCCTTCCCCAGGGCTAGAAAATCCTGCCTTATCTCCCAGGGGAGCTGCTGGGGACCTACCCTGTTGCACTAAGAGGGACTTGGGCCTCAGCATCTGTTCTGCCCATGTAATGCAGAAAGAAAACCAAGATGGAACCAATCCAGCTGAACGTGACATTTTCTGATGCATGAGAGGGAGGGGACAGCCCCCATTCCTGAACTTTTAATTTAGACTCTGCATTGCAGCATGAGCTTTTTTCACATAGCTTTTTAAAAGAGCGGGTACACATGGCAGCAATACAATTGATTGACTTACCTAGCAAGGCCACATGCACACAACCTGTGCATACATTTTTGGGTTGTTTTTTTTCTTTTTCTCCTGTTTTGAACGTGTGGTTATAGCCCTAAAACGTAACCCACATCATCTAATCTCTTGTGATTAGAGGCATTATAAAGCAAAGAGTGATTTAATGCTCAAGAACACTGATCATCTATAAGTTGTCAACATGCATTTCATAATCCTTTTATCTGCACAAATCAAGAAATGTAATTATTGTCTTACCCAGAAAGTTTGGGGTTTCTTAGAATCATATAGTCTCCCAACAGTCCTTCTGGAAGGATCACAACATCAGGATATTTGGTCTGTGAATAAACAGGTTCAAAAGAGTATAAATTAGGGCAGAAGAATCACAGCAGACAAGGTGGTTTCTAGCTAGGGCTTTCCAGATGCAGTGGATTTTAATATGTTGCCACTTGTAGCTTGCATTTTTAATAGTCAAGAGTAACACTACTAATTGTTTAAAATTCTGACACATGCTTTGTAAGTTTTGATGGTTTGGTCTTTTTTTAGTAACATGCATGTGATACCAAGAGATACTTAAATTTGGCCACCTCAGAGAAAAAAACCAGTATTGTACACCTCTACAAACAGGCCTTGAAGCCTTATGCAAGATGTAGGAAACCTTGGAATAATATTTTTTAACTAAAGTCTATTAATTTTGTTGAATAACATTATAATACATCAGTTTAACAAAAAAACCCAACCCCCTTACTAGCATACTCCATTTAGCTACTTTTGAGAAATGGCATCACCAAGTTCCATACAGTGCTTTGAAAGTATAAAGTAATAAAGGCAATGAGATACCTAAGTAACCACTGTTACCAAGATATAATGGGACAACGGAAATTGATAAAACATATAAAACTACTGACTACTATTAAACTCCATTTTACTGGGTATTAGAACTGTTTTTGGTCACTAGAGTGTGCAAGGATTGATCATTGTTCCATTACTTTGTTAGTTCTTCTATTACTGTAGAGTCTTCAACATGTATGTCTTGAATTACACATAATTTCTGCTTTAACTATTTTAAAAGCATGGAAAACAAAAAGCAGAGTAGTGTTGAGGCATGGATTCTGTAGAAATGCTGCAGTATGTCAGGTGAGAGGTCCCTCAGAATATGAGGAGATGTACACACATCAAAATACAAAGGAAGAACACAGTTCCTGCATCCTGCGGAGACATGCTGTTGCAGAAGAGAACAGAACCTAGGCAATGCCTGTTACTGTGAGGACTTCAACACTGTTACTTGCACTGGGTTATGTACTGCATACAAAGCTGTGTTCCAAAACCTGCAGTTTATAAAGTGTGAAAAATCCATCAGCCACAATCATTGTACAGCGCTCATGGTCTCATGGAAAGGGAGCAGGAGAGCTTGTCTTTGAAAAGCACTGGAGAAAATGAGTCGGGTTTTATAGGATTACGCCTCATCTGGCAGACTGAAATTGCTACCAGATGTGACCTTGCTCTGGTTTAGGAATTTATGACACACTGAAGACGGTTTGTGCAGAATGCCAAATGACATAAAACACATGGAATTTGCCGGGTTTTGTTTCTACAAAGTAACTAGGGCTGTATTTACCATGTGGATAAAGGCCATGAATTATCCTGGGAACAAAGACACATAAGGGGCAACAACGTGCATGGCAGTTACAGCATGAAACCGTGGCTGATCTAAGGACTCCTCCATATGGCAAAATAAAAGAAAATTTTCACGCTTTCCTTCTCAATAACCCATGTCTTTGATATTCTCTAACTGCCCTCATTTGCCTGGTATCAGATCTCCTTAGCTCTAGGTTGCAAAATACTAGAAATTTAGGATTAGTTCATATCTACAGGTTTAACCTTCATTCACCCAGACTGAGATCTTTGAGAATCACAGGAGAAAAGAGATCAGATGCACTACATAGGAGCTCCAGTGTTCAAGCCACTGTAAAACGCACCCATGCCTTGTTTGGGAGTTGCTGTGTAGCTGCCATAATCTACCATCTAGCCATCTACCCCAGCTGCTCGGTGGTATTTTATGTTGTACAGAAACCAGAAGTATCTCAAAAGCTTCCTTGTTCTTGGGAGAGAGGACGTTGGTGAGCCCTGAGCACAAGAAGAGGTTATTCTGTGCCTAAAGGAAATGCCAGGGTTTTGGCAATCTATCTGCATGCTGTGATAATCTGATCTTGTGTGAAATTCACAGGATTTGGGATAAAATCCAGCTTCTCGAAAGGGAAGATCCTATTTTAGCAATCCAGAAAACATACTGAAAGCCAAAACACAAATACCTACATCTGTCTCCAGGTGTATTACATGCTAAAACTGGTGCCATAGCAGTGGCACAGAGTAGGACCTCGACCAGCCCCTGGTACGGGGGTGTCTGCCTGTCTCACCCAAGGGAGACTCCTTTGGGTGATCATGCAGTGGAAGCAGGAAGCAAAACTACTGCACCCAGAATTACACAAGCAATGTTAAAACATTCAGGGAATAAAACCCAGGAAATGCAGACACACAGTCTGCCCTTCATATTCCACATATACAATGTCATATCCATAACCCACAGGTAAAACACGGGGATCTGGCACCTAAATGAAAATACAGGCAGCTGCCCTGCACAAGCAGCGTCAGTCTTGCCAGAACTGAAGTGCCCAATACACTTTATGGGGACCAGATTATCACCTCATCTTCTCTGCTCTGCAAGAGTCAATTTTCTAAGGGAGGGGAAAAGCAAAGCTGAGCAATGACCAGGGCAACTGAATGACCTGATTCACTGAAGGGTCCCTAGGGAAAGCCAGTAACTCTTATGGGACCTCGTAAAGTGGTCACCAGGCAACTGAAAGCTCTCACACCAAGTAGCACAGCATCAGATGGGAAAGATCAGCTGTGACTGCATTAGGCAAAACCTGGCTTTAATAAAGAAATATCTTTCCTCAGATGACTTTTAAATGTCAGTCCATGATCAAAACCAAAAGCCCATGCTATTATTACTTCTGAGAGGAAATCGTTTTTCCAGCTCCTTCAGGAGTCCAAGCAGGGAATCTTATGGGAACTTTTGTCTAAAACAAAAATAGTCTTAAATCACAAAGGGACAACCATCATGATGGAATACACAGTCTTCCCTTTCTCCCATGACAGATTTCACACACACAAGGAGCCATCTGAGTGAATAAACTTGTAGTATCTGTTTTTAAACAAAATACATTAATCTTCAGCTGTTTACAAATGCACTGCAATTTTCTCTTTACTAAAACTGTTCTAAGGAAAATCAGCTTAAGAGCCCTGACTAAGAATGCAAAGCAAAACTGGCAAGGCAGAAGATATATTAAAAGCAGACAAATTTGCTTCTAACCCACTTATGAAAAACACAGGCTACTCTGCTCTTCAATGGAACAATAGGTCACACTTCCTACTAATTTTGAACTCCCACTTTGTAAGGACTGTATACAAAGAGTGCTAAGCAAGTTGTGCTGCTAAGTCCCTCCATAGCTGTAAGCTACTTCTACATTTACCAAAGATGCTCCATTTAGGGTCTGATTCAAAGTGATTATATATGTATGTTTTGCTCCACTGAAATCATACACACAGTGATGGCATCAAGGCCTTAAATAATTATATCAACATAACTTCAGGATTCAAATACAAACTATTTGCAAATTTGATTAAAATTCTAGCTACTGTAGAATACCAATAATGAGATTATTAGATTCCAGAAGCATTAAACAAATCCAACCCACTGCCAACAGTCTGCTGCCCACTGCAAACATTCAGCTTCATCACTTAGGCAGCCATCCAGTAGGAAGTCATCCCTGTGCACTGCCCTGCATGCTCCAGATGGGACAGTCATAGTTCAGAGTAGCTGTGCTCTCTGCCAGCCTCTTTCTCTGGGTTTAGCAGCAACAGAGGAACATTAAAAAAACAATCTGCCCAGAGTTACACCATTATTGTCTACTGGATTTGGAGCAATGGTCTTGCTATTCCCTTACTCAGAGCAATGCAGAACTGGGATCTCACTAAAAATCAGTATTTTTTTAATTTTAGTTTCTAGTGCAAGGAAGTTTTATCAGTGTCCCAGTTAAGGCAGTGTCTCATAATAGCATACTTTGGGAATCAGAGTCCCACTCCTTGCTTTATCTGTCTCTATGCATCATATGAGTTTGTGATAGATAATCACAGAATTTGATTTGAAAGACCTTTAAAATAATTGAGACAAACTGTAAACCTAACATTGCCACCACTAAACCATGTCCTTATGTGCCACAAAACTGTGCATTTACAATACAACATATAACACAATATGTAATTGCTGAGGTAGCATTCTTTAAATCATTTGAATAACTAGGTTCAAGAAAAAAAAATCTCTCATTCTAACTTCCCTCTATACTAAAGCATACGGAACACCAAAAACACTTAACATAACAGACTATTTCTCTATGTCTCAAACTGTAGCTGGCCCTGCACAAAACCCACTCGATCAATTCCACCTTCTGCACTCTAGTATAATTTTACAGTTATCCCACAAGATACAAGCCTCCATTTATTGCCTATTCTCATGTAGAGATCTATTAATACTTAAAATGTTAAAGATGCTTTAAAGCCTAATAATGCTGTGTACATTCTATTCACTTTTATACTTGAATTTAAAGAAAATGTACATCAAAGTCCAGTATCTGTTGGATTAACAACACTGATTTTTTGGAGAGGGCTATGTGTGCTTAAATATTTTGTAGTTGGCCATTTGGTCATAATGAGATTCAGCCTTGAGTACACAGAAATCTAACATCAATATAGCTCTACTTGACCAGATTTTTTTTTGTTCAGGGCTAAACTCAAATATCCATGCTAGGAAGCAGGTATTGCTGAAGCCTCAGCACCAAACTAAGCTCTGTGTCCACCACAACACATTCTTACAGCAAGATGCTCAAGTGGGCTGTACTATTAGCTTCTGCTCTGCCACTTCATGTGGCCTTGTGAAGACAAAGACAGTTTGGTCTGTGCCTGAAAGATAACAGTGTTGTAACCTAAGGCAAATTATTTAAATTAGAATAAAGGATGCCAATCTTTTCTGGAAACAGACTGTGTTTAACTAAATCTCAGAGTATTAACTATGAACATTATTAGCAATACAGAGGTCAGCTTCCATCAGATCATGATCATATGCTTAGGAAGATGACAACATACTTTTATTTTTTGATAAGCACAAACATAAATTTGAAGCAACTGGGGTATATAATAAATTACACCTATGAAAATAAGTTGTATCTCCTACTGCAGGAGAAAAACTTTGACAAAACCTGTTCTTAAATAATAAAATATGAATTACAGAATTTTATAGAAGAAACATTTTATAAATGTGTTCTTGCATGCAATATTTCCTTCATGTCTACACTGAAAACTGCCTAAAGTGTTTTCCAAGGGCTAGAATCAGTGTCTTTATTCAAAGAATAGCACCTTGAGAGTTCAAAGCACAAAGATCTCAAAAGCCACCATGAAGTTTCTAATTTTCTGCAATTAAAGGAACCAAGAAAAGCTAATGCAGTTTTCCCCTCCAACTAAATTACATGGCATAAAAACACTGTATTTGTAAAATGGATTTATGAAACCTCACCACTTGTAATTATGTCTCAGAATAATCACATCTTCCATCTTCCCAACGAAGTAAACATTTCACTCCAGTAAAACAGTCTTGCTGGTGATGTATTATGCAAATTACACAAAACTACAAGTGCGACCAGAACCAAAGAACAAGTTTGCAAAAAGAACTGCACAACCCAAAAGCAGTTTTGCCTATATTGCAGCCATTTTACATCTTAAATGTTGCTCAGTTCCCTTCTTCTAAAACTAAAAGCCCAAGTGATACAAGCAACATTCATGCTCCCTTTTCAGCAGAGGAAAGAATAATTCTGGGGGCAGACTTGAGGAGTAACAGTGAACACCACCATGGACAGAATAAATCTTTGCAGTAAACGTCTACTAGAATTTCCTTACAAGCTCAGGTTATGCCTAGTTTCCTCCACCAGTAAATGTACAGTTGGTTACTTGAATGAAAATTGCTCTGCATCCACCTAGTTCCAGCACTGTGGGGTTTTTAGCAGACCACATCTGTAACTCAAGAGTGAATTGAATTGCTACAACTCAATCTTACAGCTGTCTCTTAAGGGGTAAGTCACTGCTCTACACTAGTACCTGAAACTGACTGAGAGGAACTCTTCTTGCTCATCACCAGCCCAAACTCTTGTAGCATTAGAAACTTGCCAATTATGTTTCTTTGCTTTGTTCTTTTTCTTCTTTTTACCTGTCAGTTGGTTACAAGCTTCCCTTTTTTGGCCCCTACTCTATTTTTATTGCCATTTATTTTCCTTCTTTCACATTTCCGTAACATTATTTTTCATGCTGGATTCAACCATGGTTCTACAGTACATGACTCAGTCTGTCACTGTTCCTTATGTCACTGTTAATTTACCATAGTACTGTGTTTTTATTATTGGATTGAGGCTGTATGTCTACAGAAGAGCTAAACCAGCATTATGTAGGCCCAAGTCCACATACTGCTGTGTCTCTTACAAAGCATTCCTTTCAGTATTACTTTGCCATATGGTAACCAGATGTTTATCTGCAAATTAATTACAGAAGACTAGGAATAAATTAAATACATACTAGAGTTTTATTTTTCCAATAGAATTAAATGAAAATGAAACCTTGGAAAGAACAGGAGGGGATACATAATAAACACTTAGCAAGCATAGAAGTTGGCAGATTTATTTATTTATTTTTTAAACTTTTTTTTCTCCCTGGGGAAGAGATGAGTCTTCTCTCCGTTACTTCTTTTTAAGATTGTCAAGACAAAAGATTTTCACTAGTTCATGAAAATTTGCACTCCTGACCAATGATGGCTGCACATTTGCAAACCAAGTTTTTATAAAAGCAAAAGCATGTACTTTATTCCATGTTTGTTTCTATAGTAAACAGGCATACTGGAAATTAGAAAACAAGTCTCCAGAACAGCTCAAAAGACTTGCAGAGCTGTTCACACTGTCTTCAGAGGCTTCACATTTCTCCAAGGGACACCCTTGCACTACCCCTGGTTTCCAAAATGAGCTTTACCAATTAATGCCACTCTCTTGGAGACAGACATCTGGCAAATCTGAAGGTTACACTGGGGCCATGGGCAAGCGACTAGAAAGGAGCCAGGCTGAGAGAGTCAGGAATGTTCAGCCTGGAGAAGAGAAGGCTCCAGGGTGACCTTATAGCAGCCCTCCAGCACCTGAAGGGGCTACAGGAAACCAGGGGGGGGGGACTTTTTTCAAGGGCTTGTAGTGAGAGGACAAGGGGAAATGGATCAAAACTGGAAGAGGGAGTATTTAAGTTAGATATTAAGAGGAAATTCTTTACTGTGCCATATTACAGAAGAGCATGAAGAATCAACAATTTGGGAAGAAGTAATTGTGAGCCAGTTTTTCAATAATATGAAGAAAGCAAACCAGAAGAATTTTTTTAAGGAGAGAATTTAAATTTATGTTTTCTTCCATTACAACAGAAGCAAGTTGCTTTATAAATCTTTAGATATTTTTGTGTCTAGAAGATCCTGCAAGATCCTCTCTAAGCTTTTTCGATGCAAAAGGGTCTATGACTGCATAAAGCAGCTTAGATTTGAAATACCAGAGAAAAGTTGAATATCAAATGTGACCCAACTTGCTTTTGTACGGTTTATATTATCAAACTTGCCCAGACAGCAGATTTTAAACATTACATAAATAAAAGCATCTGAATTTAGTTAATGACTTGGCTCTGAAGTTGTGTTAGTTTTTTTCCAAGTACTCAGATTCATTTGAAAAAAATAAATCATAGGACAAAATGAAGAACACCTAGTTCATCTGAATAAGCTCAATGTTACGCATTTACTTTTTTAAAAGCTTGATTTAAAAAGTTTTTCAACATGTTATTCAGCTTATGCTGATCATTCACTGTTGTGATTATTTCATCTTGACTGTGGATCAGGTAGGATAGAAGTGAACAGTTAAGGAAGGGCCAGAGTCAGTCAACTACTGATAACCAGTAAAATCCATTAATTTCTACAATTAGAAGAACAGCTGCCCATTGGTAACAGTATCCCTACCAAGATAATGTACCTGTCAGCGAGTCAGTTCATATAATCAGCCAGTACTCAAAAGAGACATCACCAGTTGCTGTGTGGCATCAATACTTACTTCCCTCCCTCTGCAGAAAGAAACTCAAAGCAAGAACAATGGGGACCTTCTTGACTATCTGGGCACACTCCTGACTCATGTTAAGCCAGCTGTGCACTAGCACCCACAGGTCCTTTCCTGCTGGACAACTTTCCAGCCACTCTTCCCCAAGCCTGTATCATTGCTGTCACCTTCGTGTCTTAAGAAGCAAGTAGCTGTACTGGGCACCAGTGACAAAGGTGCAATCTGTGTTTGCACAAAACCAAACAATCTTATCGTGTGACTTGCACTCAAGAATAAAGATATGCTTCTATTTTAGTTCCACCCAGTGGATGAGTGACAAAGTCCATAGCATAATTCCCTACTGCATTTAGTACAATAATACTCCTTTATCTAACCATCAGATATTTTAAACTTAAAACATATCCAGATATGCATGTAAAATGCATTCTTATATAAATAAGTATTTATTTTCACACATACCATTGTGGTGGTGGTATTATTATTACTATTATTTCTGAGTATCAAAAAAGGTTTAACATCTCCATGACATGAAAAGTGAAGTGTTCTATAAAAACATATCCTGTAGTTAGGTTAAGATCTTTGCCACAAAATGTCCTCTTTTACTGGTTCTACAAAGTATTACATCTTGATAGCTTTCATTTGTCTGGTTATTAACAACAATCCGTTGCCTCAAATATTCTGCCTATGTGAAAATAAATATTACCATGAAATGCTGACATGCCTGTAGCTATTAACAAGAGAAGGAGCCAGTCCAGCTGAAAAGACCCTGAAGGACCCATGAAATACCTTTAATGCAGTACTCAAATGCAGTTCTTTAAATCTGGCTGCCAAAAGCATGACATTTCAGTTTCTTAATATAAACAAGAGTGACACAGGAAATACCCTTGAGAAGACCTGAACAAGTAGTTTTATAGTGCGTAACGATGTTTAACAATTCATAATTATTTTATGTGTAAAGGTGTAAAGTTGTCAATCCACTGATAAATAACAGGCTCATAAAAATGGTCAACTATCCTTAAACTTTGATCTACTAAATTACTTCCACATGAAAGCAGCAAAAACCCAAACAACAAAACAGAAAAAGATTAAGGAACTATGATTACATTGAAAAACCTTAATGCTATTCACTCTGGAACTCTGCAGTATACCTTAGACTAAAATCTCTCTGAAGAAGGATGATTTTGAGTAAAATATTTCTATACTGCCAAGTACATAAGAATTTAGGGCAGTGATGAGAATTCTTTACTCTATCCACTAGGAGAAATCACATACAACTGCCAGGGAAAAACACATTCTTATGCTCCACCTTATTTGGTTTTTAAATGCCAAAGTTGCAGTCACCAGGAATGTACTGTGATCTGTGTGTATAAATATTTGTTTTATTGCTAGGTACTGCTACAACACCAAGAAGTAACACTGATACTAGCTGCCAGTGTAATTCATTCACTTTCAATGCAAATAGGAGGCATTTTAAAATTTTAATTTAAATGGCTGGCATTGCAGAAACGTTTCAAACAACCAGTGGTAACAAAAATTTTGCTCTTGTACAAGTCCAGCTAAAAGAAAACTAGCTAAGATTACAGTTTAACTTTCTCTTTTTTTTTTTTCTTCCTACTTCAGTTTTTCAGACAGTTTAATTCTCTTGTATATTTAAAACTCTAAGGAACTGAAGTAACACCCACATTACTGCACATAAACCTGCTGCATGTTTAAGGTTTTCCTTCTGGCAGCTGTGTACTAACAAGCAGCTAGAACTAACTTAAGCACAGAAAGCTGTACAATAATGCAGGTTTGCAGTGTGGATACTGGAGCTCCAGCCCCTGCCACAATGGGCTTTTACACTGTTGGATCTAAGGAAGCACAAGAAGCCTTCAGCCTCTCTTGTCCCTGGCTACACTCAGCCCAAATTCCTCCACAAACTCTCCCTGCAGCTACTGGCTGTTTTCCACACAGACCAGTGGCAAAATGCCACTGTTTGGCCTGAGCAACTGGCTACTCCAGATGGAATGATCATGGATCTAGATTGCAGAATGACTTCAGGACTGTTGGAGTTCGAGTTCAGTGTGCTTTGCAAAAAGGACTTTATCATATTCTTTCAATAGAAGCAACAGTGCAGACATTTTCAGCATTATAATTCAAGCAGCAATTAATGAAGCTATAATTTTTTGGGCTCCTCTCCCCTCCAGGAAGAGGGTAGGTTTAGAGTAGACATCAGGAAGAAATTCTTCACTATGAGGCTGGGGAGACACTGGCACAGGTTGCCCAGAGAATCTGTGGCTGACCCCTCCCTGGAAGTGTTCAAGGCCAGGCTGGATGGGGCTTGGAGCAACAAAAACATTCTGTGATTCTATTACTTATTTGAGGTATATTAATAGGACAAAAAATAAAAGTCATATAAGAAGCACCCAGAATCCAATGTTTGATATAATTGTATACACATGGTGTTAAAGAAAAAGAGGGAGAGAAGTAACAATAATGAAGAGAGTAGGAAAAAAGGAAAAGGGTTAAAAAAGAAAAAGAGGCAAGAGGGGTACAAGTGAACAAAGAGTAAGATCAAAAAGTTTGGAAGTAATGGGCAGATGAGTAAAAATAGTTCAAGAAAAAAGGAAACCAAAGCAACAGACAAAAGGAAGATTTTGCATTCCCAGTATTTAAACATGTAGTTATCCCCAGCTTATATATAAAGATGAGGATATAACACTCAAAGACAGGCTCCATTCCAATCCCAGGCTGAGTCTCACAGCAGGAACTGTGAGGTTCACACCCACAATCTGATTGTTAGGTACGAAACATCTGAAAAGGAAGGCAAGCACTATAATGTTATTTAAAAAGTAGTTCTGAATTACTTCAATATTCATTTTTTCCCCTGTAGAAAGACCTCTGGATGACTCTTCCAAAATACATTAACATTGGAGGCCTCCAGCATATTCTTCATCTTTGGCCTATTCTATTTTTTCCCCTCTCTGTTATGGAATCAGCTGTTCTATTAGCATTTACTTGCAGTTGATGTTGCCAGTGCAAAAGTAGCACTGTCTAGACTATGTACATATTTATTCCTCTTAAAAATAATTCAAATGATAGATAACTCTACAACTCCAAAACCACCCTTCTCATTTCTAACATACCCTGTTGCCCTATTCAGAATTACTAACAGTTTAATTCTTATTAACTCATAGGATCTTTCCTGACAATTTGTAAGAGACAAAGTTGTGACATTAAAAAAGTACTTGTTGTGAAGGTACCTTATAAAAACTTGCAACTTTCAAACAAAACCAGCAAATGCTTCTGACAAGACCAATGCATTCCACCTTGTACAACACATGCTGCATAATATAAGGCTATAAAATACAGAAAAAGTAGTGAACAAAGAAGTAGGTATCAATTCTTTCCTCAAAAACAGAGTATAAAAAACACACACATTTTTGCTATTCTATGACCTGCTGTAATAACCAGTGTAGTAGGTAGGGGAAAAAAAGCCTTTTCCAGCAAGTCACTTAACACAGTTAAAATGTGGTATCTTTTAATTAATTTTCACCTCTACTGTTTGTCATGCTGCCTTTCTTTAAGCTAGGGGTAAAATATCAGTACTGAATGTAATTACATCTTCATTTTGTTATATAGATATATTTTGGAGACAATAGTTGCTTTTCCCATTTTTCTGTTTTGATTTCTGGAGATTTAAGCTCATGTACTCTTGCAGGATAAGACAAATGCTGCTCTTACTCAAATACTTTGCAGAGCTGTACTGCTGGGGTGCTTGTGGTGCATCATCACAGGGAACATGCTGGGGCATTACAGCAGGCAGTGCATTATGTTAAAAGGACCAGTTCTTTGAGCAGGGGAACACTTACTCCATTTAGGAATTAATTTTCATCCCATAAGAACCAACGCCAATAATTTCATTTTACAGCCCAGAAAGACAGATGGAAAAAAAAATGTTTCTTATTTAATTCAATTTTATGAGAAAAACAGGTTTTGCCGTGGCTGAGAGTTGCTGCTCTAACCACTACACAGACTTGTCTGCTCAGACTTCCCCTAACTGAAATATGAATAAAAAATAGACCTTTTCAAGATTTTAAGTTGTTTAAAAATATTAAATACTAATCTTAAGTTAACAGTAACTTTGCATGACACAGTGGCTGAAGAAATTTACACATTTCAGTGTAACTGAAAATAAAATAAAAATCAAACAGCCTGCGCCCTCAGCTCCCAAATTCTCTAGAGGTATGGTTAAAAACCCTATGATTTTAAATAAAAAGCCCCTATGATTTTACATTATGGCACTATTCAAAGAGTTCCTAAGCTGATGACTCATGCTAAAATGTGGTTAGCTTTCATAGACGTTTTTTAACACCTGTTAATTGAAAAATAAGTTATACTCTATTCAAGTTGCTTCTTTGTTTTATGGCACAACTTTGCGTTACTTTTAGTGAACTCAATCTTTTAAAAACATACTCATAAAAGGAAAACGGGTAATTAAAGCATTTCATACACTTAAGCACTCAAAACACAAGCTACCTTGCAACTGCTATGCTTGTAAATGAATTATGAATAAAGCAGTACAGAAGTATCAAAATGTTTTAAAGGAGAAAATGAGCAACTAGTAAAGAAGACATACACAAACACATCCAGAGCTGCTGCAAACGTTTTCGAGTCTACTCCAAGTCTGTCACTGAAATAATAAACAAGCATCATAAACAATAACAAATACTATAAACAAACATGATGTGTTATGTTCCGAGATACGGTCCATATTATCCCAAATTCTTATGACTCCATTTTCTACATCCTAGTATTTTCCTTACTTGACAAGTAAGAAACTACAGCATTACTTCATATGCCTTTTATGGTAACTTCTGCAGGAGTATGACATGTATCTGTGCATCACTCCATAGGCTCATTCTGATCACCCATTCTTTCCATCCATTTTAGTTGTATTCATTTCTGTTGGGCTTATGGATGCTCAGCCACAAGATTAGGTAGCTGTCTTGAACAGACTCTGTGTTAAAATTGTTAGATTAAAATCAGCTGGGAAAACACAGCCTCAGTAATTGGTTTTCTTTTTTTCTCAAAATGTTTGCCTATACAGCAATAGGTCTGATCAACAGATACATACGGATTAGGCTTTAGTGGAGCTAATTCAATAGCAATGTCATAACAACACATCCTCCTTTGCAGCCTGCCTACTCCAGTAGCTCAGGCTCAGAGCTGAAATTGCCTGTGCTGTCACAACACCAGTTAAAGCTGACAGGGACACATCAGCACACTCTGCAGTGACACCTCTGCAAGTTACAGGCTCAGGCAATACATGTATTTTCTTAAGAAATGATACAAGAATTTTTTTCTTTCATTCAAATATCCCAAAGTGCTGCTGAAAGGTAAGAGTGCCACACACTCTACATCTGTATCTCTATTATTACTTTTCTTAAAAAAACCAAATTGGTAGAGCCCAATCTGAAAATAAACTTGCCTGCTTAAAACACATAAGTAAAGGGGTATCAGAAAGCTCATTAACTCCACTGAAAAAACAAATGCAATTTCTGAGATAACTTTGAACTGTTTTCTTAAAATTATTGTACATGTTTTGACACTCTTT